>NC_088114.1:17530806-17843710 GCF_036370855.1 Dromaius novaehollandiae
GCTTAAACAATTTTGGGGGTTATAGCTTGGACAACACGCCACCCTTCAACCAAGCCATGCTGAAGTAAAGAAGGTAAGTAACCTCTTTGGTTTTGATTTAAAAACCTGTTAATACTATCTCTTGATTTCTGTAACTGCGACTTCTTTAATACTTTAGTGCAACTGGCTGGAGTGCAGCTCGACAGGAGAAGTGCCACTTTAACATGGCCCTACACCACCTGCTTTGCTTTGGGCAGCAAACTCCACAGTGACAGCAGGTCTGAAAGACTAAGAATAAAAGATCAAAAGGATAGAAAGCAGCTGGGGTCAGTCTCTTGGCACCTCACCCTTGATAAATTACTGCTTAGAAGAAAAGCAGCTGGCAAAAACACACTGTAATAGTAGAGAACATGCAGAAACAAATGGAGATGGGACTCCGAAACCAAGGTAACAAGACTGACCGCAGGATAAGCATGCATGAAAACACCTCCTTGGAAGGAGCGACGCTGCTGAGAGGAGGCTGCACGCATAATTCCTCCGAGACCTCAAAAAGTCAATGTAAGCAAGGAGGCTAAACGCAATGATCAATAGGTCTTGATCTATTCTGGCACCAGCCCTTCACTGCTCTCATGATTGACACTTCTGTTCCGATAAAGACACATTTCCAAATGAGGGAACGCTCTGTTCAAGGCTGTCTATGGCAGGGATGCCAAGGAAATTATCTGGGCTACCAGCCTGAAGCAAAATCCACTGCACAAGTGGAACTGCTTTCAAATCACAGCCCCGGCTCAGTGCCAGCACCCTTCAGCCCTATGAAGTGAGTGCTTGCTTCAGTGCAATTGAACCCTAGGAAAAACTTTCCTTACGCGCTGCAGGAATACCAGAGGATCAAATTTCAGAAAAAAAACTGAAAGAGAGAAGGCTGTTTTCACACTTTGTGCTTCTTTATTTAAATATACATTGTCAGAATTCATTTGGGAGGCACAGGATATTTGTCCCATTCTTGGGCAGGGCCATACAGGTTCTAGTAGTGGACTTGCTGTAAGGTTCCCATTAGCTGATCTAACCTCACAAATTTCTTCTGGCACAAACCTTCCTTGCCATTAAGGGTCCTGAAACCAGTGAAGTGACACCAGGCAAGAATTTTGACCCACCTTGCATTACCTGCTGCTGCTTCTGTGAAACGCATACTACAGTACCAGCCTGGTAGACCAGTCCATTAATGCTTGTAAAGGACTTCTGGTTTCTTAAGAGCAAAGCACTGGAAAAGCACAAAGTATTTTTATTACGATTACTGCAGCATGCCCAGTCCAGCTATTGAACATTTTATTGCTGCAATTAGAAAACGATGATGTTACCAGTCAATAAGTCTCAGCAGCAAATGCTGCACTTTGTCTAGACTGCAGCCACTCTCTCTTTCCCGCACACATGGGGTTTTCTGATCGCCCAATCGCCTACACAAGTACAATAAACTACTAAGGCAATGAAAACATACAAATCGTCTGAAAACACACCGAAAGACAGTTTAAACTCAAAAGAATATGGACAAATTAGAGAAATGGAGTCTGAAATGCAGGACACAAAAAGTGCTAGATAGATATCAGACAACCACCAGTTTAGCAGAAAAGGATCAAATGATAACTTATTATAAATACAATATTAATTAAAATGGATTTTTTAAAAGTGCACTAAAAAAGCCAATAGTTACACGAACAGAACAGTCACATCCAAGACATATGATGTCATTTCTGATAAGTCTCCATAGCCTGTACCCAGTTTGGGGAACTGAACTCTTAAGACACATGGGCACCACAGAAAGACAGTCCATGGGGGAATCCCTAAGAATGATATATGGGAGGAAAACACATCCAGCAGGGAGAGATCGAATGGAAGGACAGCGTTGAGCAAAAATGGGAGAAAATTCATTGGAGACATAATAACAGTCTACGAAAAACACAAGTTGTTAGCAAGCAGAAGGGAATAATCTACTCTCCACGTCCACAAGGGACAAGACAAGAAACCATGAGCTTAAGTTATTGCAACGACACTGGATTTTCGAAACAACTTTCTACCCACAGGGGTAGCAAAGCCTCAAAGAAGCTTCCTGCAGAGATCATGGGAACTCAGCGCTGGCTATCTCAGGGGATAGCAACAGCAAACATCCGTCAAGAATGGTTTTGAGAGAGCTGATCCTGCCCTAGGGCAGACGGATGAATCTGACAGCCTCTGGAGGCTTCCTCCAGCCTTGTTCCCTAGATTTTATCATTTAAAAGAAAAAAGGCTAGAGAACAGTCAGGAAACAAACCTGCAAAAAAAAGCAAACTCTGACAGGCAGCCATATCACAAGCCAAACCGGAATCCTGCTGAGCTTAATAGGAATTTTCTCTTGACTTCAATGAGCCAGGGAAGGGCACCAGTGAGTAAAGGATGAGACACGGGTAGATGTCAGTCCTGTGTTGCACATGCTTTAGAAGTAAGTGTCTTTAAAACCTTCCCAAAACTCTTCTCAAGAGAAAGCAGCAGCACGACTTCCTCTACAAGGAGACTTCTGCTTACTGGCTTCTGGAGAAGTTGGAGGGTTTTTTCGATCTGTTTTTACACTACAATTTTCTGCTCTCCATTTCCAGGGGAATGAAAAGTTTGGTAGATACGAAGAAAAATATCAAGCCAGACCACGAACCCGTTAAACTGGAAGCACACGCCGCAGGGAGCAGAACTGGCTGGGAACACAATCGGAGCTAAAAATGAATCCAGCAGATGCTATTGTTAAAACATTGACAAGTCAAAATCAGCCACGCTGGACAGAGCCAAAGGAACGCCATATCCCCAAAAGGGTTCAGAATAACAAGGAAAAAAATTGTCGTGAAGGTGTGATTATAGGGAAATAACCAGTCATTATCGGGCAATTAGCAGCTCACACTGCACATCTCAACACTAGAAAAGAAAAAATAAATAAATAAATGGCCTGATAAAAATGGAAACTTTTCCACTATACAACTGGTAAAAGCAGCGGCACACAAAGTACTGCCCTCCGAGCAACCGAGATGGTTCAGGATGCAAAGTGCTGCTTCGCTACAGCTCTGCTTCTCCACCTGCCTGCTATTTTGGAAGCACAACTAACCCTGGGCCCCAGAGTGAGCTACTTTGCTTTTATTCACCTGTGCAAAACTGCCCAGGGGACCCCAGCACTTCCCACTGAACAGGCTGCAGTGAGATTAGCAGGGAATCAGAAGGGGCTCCACATTTTGCTAGTTTGAACTTTTGCAGAACCACTAACACCAAGGAGGAAACCCCGCATGCAGTGACCCCACGCTAGGATCAGTCCAGGAAAGCTGCCTTAGGCAGGCTGCTGATTTTGAAGGGAGAGATGGAGCCGTTCCCCCTGGGAGCACACACACGGACACAGGCTCTGCTGCTCTGGAGCAGCTCGCACCACTATGCCCATTTGGCAGCACCCCAGTTTCTCAGCACATGCACTGACAGCAGAGCTCGGAAGGCTGCTCAGCCCTCCCAGGACAAGCCTGAGGAGCACTTTGGGGTCTGGGTCTGAGCAGCAGATCCGGTCTCTGCAGGGAGGCGACCTGTGTGTTTCTCAGTGCGGTCCCGCCAGGCACTAGGAAAAGGAACAACAGATATTCTGCAATAGCCTAGAGGGGCTCTGCTAACCAGGACCTCCATGATATCCCCATCTCCCCTTCCCAAGGGACTCAAATGCCAGAAGAAATCCCTTTCTCCCAGGATGGCTGGTCTGCAGGGGGAACCCAATCCCTCTTTGCACGTTCAACAACTGCAGGTTTTCACACCAGAATTTCATTCACAACGTATCAAGAGTTCATTGAGTGCAGAGGGGAGCTTCCAACTGTTCTTCCCTGCAGACTGTCATGAAAGAACTAAGGATGGCAACAATGCAGAGTGAGTCCACAGCCCACTTCTGGTGGCCAGTTCCCCTTTCAGCACAAGCTCTACAATAGGAGAGGGTCAATAACATTTAAATCACCCCTTTGAAGTATAGTAGGGTCTTTAAATTACTGAACAGATGGACTGGAGATCAACAAATCCATTGTTCTGGCAGCCCTGATAGCACTTGCATTTAAAAAGAAATCAGAAGTCAAATTCATGCTGCAAGTGTCAGACGCACAGCCCAAGAAACAGAAGCCTCCACCAGACAGAGCAGACCATCTCATCACATGCCAGCTCCTGCCAGCTCTGTTTTGGACTCCATGTTCTTTAGCTTTTTACTTTTTCTATGGAGTTCACAGTTCACAAGGCAGAAAGACACACAGACAAGGAAGCCTCTACACAGCCATGCCCTACGTAACAAGGGAGGGTTTCTTCAGCCCCTCTAGCACCCTAATAGGGGACACATCTAAGAGGGTTTTGCTAGAAGCAGGAATGAGATGTCCCATCTCACCTTGTTCATGCCACTGAGGACTCCTCAGGGAGCTGACCTTGGAGGAGGCTCCGTCTACCTCCCAGCGTCACTGCAGTTTTGCACATGTAAGCAGAACAGTTGGAGGTCTGGTTACTTGCTCTACCAAACCCCCCATAAAACTGCTTGTGAAAGCATATTCCTCTGTCTTTACAAACTTTGGATGTATTCATATCAGCAATGCAGAAGTGAAAACCTCCATGACCCATTCTCAGTCTCCAGGGCCAACAAGATCCACAGCAATGAACCTTGCTAATTTGCACTTTACTAAACCATCTCTCCTCCAATTTGTGTGTAAACTCAGAGTTCACAGCCAACAGGCAATACAAGACAACTCTGCAGGGAGGATTAATATTACCTAAGGCTTCAGGATTATCTCCAAGCAGAATGAAGAATATTTAGCCACATAGACAGAATTGTTGTTATAAATAATTAAAAGCTATTTGCTCTCATCTAACAGATGAACAAAGCACATGAAAAAACATATGAACCTTGTTATTTTTTAATTATGTCTGTCTATTTACTTCCTCAATCCTTTAGCATCAAGTGACTAATATGAATTTGCACAGCTCCTCTGCTCTGAAACAATTTGTTGTCTTCAACAGATGTTGTCTTCAGAGCTCTGCTCTGAAACAATAGAGTTTGGTGGCCCTTTGAGCAAGGAAACAAGAAGTCCCTGCATCTTCGCAAGATGAAGGAAGGAGCAGGGGACACTGTAGGGGAAGGTATTGGATGGCCCAGGGCTGGGCATGAACAACCTTCTTCAGTTGAGACAGGCCAGGACAAATGCAAAAGTGGCATAAACATTGGTTTTGTCCTGTTTTTTTTTTTTTTTTTTTTTTTTTGAAATGAGAACCTGCTTCACTGGAAGTCTCCTGGGCAGCTCCATCGGTATCACAGCCCTTCTGAGCCCAGGCTGTGGCAATGCATGTTCTTGCTACCACCACCAAGAGGCAGCCGCCGCACCAGCCCCGGAGCACGGGGTGCGTGAGGTGCCCAGCTCACGTCCCTGACCCCATGATGGATATCAGGGCCCTCTTCTTCTACACACAACAGTAACAGCGCCCTTGCACACACCTATTTAAAACCATCTACGGTCTTGAATGTCTTCCTAAGTGCGTCACCAACCATACATTTTTAATCATGTTTAAATATTTTCCAGCCTCAGGGTCATCTACAATTTCACCAGCACAAGGAGGGGAGCTCACAGATAGGTTGGTCTCTCTCCTTTAGATCCATGAGCAGAAGGAAAAGGAAACACTGCTGGTGGCACATCTGGCTGTGTCTGAGGGATCAGCAACCACACGGTATTTGAGAGGCACATCAGCAAACGTAAGCTCCCATTCTCAACGGGTTCCTCTGCAGACAACAGGCTAACGCTATCCTTGGCGCAACTCTGACAACGCCCATGGAGCTCACCACAGATGAACTTGGCCTGTGATTTTTTTTTTTTTTTTTAAACCAACAGAATCTTTTTCTCTGGAAGTCTCCTGTCAGCTGGGAGAACACAACGTGCCCCAGGCTTTCTCCTCTTTTCTTGGAAAGCGGTCAGAGATTTTCACAGGACGCTCCTATATCCCTGTCAACTCTCTCGCAGTTAAACCTCAGTAACGAGAACAAAATGACAGGGGACCTCGTTCCGGGGAGGGAGAGCAGCAATCCGGATGGAGGCGAGGAAGAGAGGTGCAGGGCCCTGCCGAGAAGGCCAGGCGCACAGACACCACCGTCCCTACGAAACCTGCAGCCACACCAGGATCGCACAGGGCCTTCAGTAATGTCCCTACAGATTTATAAGCTCGGCTAACCCCACTGGAAAAGCAGCTAGATTTTGGAGAACCCACTCAATAGCTGTCGAGACTGAGCTGCCAGACAGTGTGACATGGACACCCTCACATTAATACATGCCCTTATGTGCATTTAAGTCTGCCTGACCCGCCTGTGCTCAGCTTACTCATGTGTAAGAGGATCAGGGTTGGTGTAGGTTACAGATCTTCTTCCAATTCCACAAAGGTCAGAAAATGCCAGTGGAAACGGAGGGATGCTAAGCAAGCGGGCAATCTTCTAGCCTCTTAGACCTGCTGCCCAGTATGTAACTGGGAGCCTCGCAGGTGGGGAGGGTGAAAGTAGGTCACAAGCAGTCTAGATGAGCTTACACCCTCTTACCACCACTTCTGCATTTGGTTTAAAAACCTGTTCCTTGGGTATTCACAAGTGTGTAAGGCAAAGCCCTGGCAAACACTTCTCCACTAACCTCTTCTTGACC
This sequence comes from Dromaius novaehollandiae, assembly GCF_036370855.1. Classification (NCBI taxonomy): domain Eukaryota; kingdom Metazoa; phylum Chordata; class Aves; order Casuariiformes; family Dromaiidae; genus Dromaius; species Dromaius novaehollandiae. The sequence goes on from NC_088114.1 coordinate 17,537,478, forward strand.
ACTGGGCATTCACGGGGTGCTGGGAGAGGCTTTCTAAGGGTTTGAACTGGAAGGAAAGACAAAGCTCCACTTAGTCGTCTTGTAGAGAGCATTTAAAATGTGCAAGAGACAAGGGCAAAGCCTGACCTCAGCAAACTTCTGAAGTTTCACCTAACAACAAGGGATTTTTCTAACTGTGTGAGATAAACGGCCAACCTGCGCTAAGGCAAGTAAACCCATCAAGCACATCATGTTTGGGTCTCCTCTGAAGGCTGGAGGGCTCAGAGACAACATGTATTGGGATCTTTCACTGCATGTAACAACGGGATGCACACATCTACAAACTAGACTAACGACTGCTACAAAGGCTTCTGTAATCAGTGGTGACTTCCCCCCAAAGAAAGATAGGATGGTTTCCTGCACAACAAAATGTATATTATACTTGACTATATGACCATTAATTAAAAGCTGCCATTTACTAGCACCACTCAAGTCATCTTAATTCATAATGAACAGTGAAGCTGCAGATATACTAATTAGTGGGCTGTACAGTATTACATCCAGCTCGTGGCTAAGCTGAATGGTGCTTGTTCTGATCTCACGTGAGCTCAGTGCAAAACGCGTAACAACAGCAGCACTAAAAGGAAAGACCTAATTTTCCCTGCTTCACATTTCCACAAAGTACTGATGAGAGGCTAAAACGCTGTGTGTCAGAGCAGCGCTGTGCCCGGCACGGTGCACAGGCACTGCAGTGCTCGCACTGGGAGCTGGTTGGTCCTGGGGCAGTGGTGTCGCCGAGATGTTGCCTGGGGTGGTTGAACAGTTCCAGCCCTCTTCACACCTTTCCCTTTCTTTCCCCCCCACTCCCTTCCTTCTGCTGATGGGCAGCCATGGCCTTTCCAAACATGCCAGACCATGCAGGTGTATCAAAGCACTGTACTCCCCAAGGGGGGACACACAGAGCTCATTAATGGGCAAACCACCATAATAGCTCATTTCCTGCAAATGGAAAGGTAATCTAATCAATCTCGCTTGGGAACAAACAGGCCCATCACTGCCAGGGCTCACTCGGATGTTCAAACAAAGTTAAAGCACTAAGTAGTTGCTCCGATTCTACTGATCAGTGCCTGCAGTGGAAACACTTCTGTCACCCGCTAGTGATGGACTCCGTCACATATGGGCTCGTGCTCAGCACGACACCACTGCATCCCGATGCAGCCTTTCAGCAGCAGCACGTTCATACTCCCAAAGCCTACAAGGTGCAAAAAAAACCCTTCCTTTGGCTTCCACTCAGTTTTTACAGCTCCCTCCTGAGAGCAGATCCCATGCAGTGCAATGGGATCACCCCTCCTGCGCTGCTGCTCCAGCCAACACAAGAACAAGAAACTTGGGGACACACCACGATTGCCAAACATGCCTCATCTCCACACAACAGTATGTCCTTACTCCAGCCCCACATCCAAGACGGGGTTTCATGCTACGCGCGATCCAGTGTAACTGCACGCTGTCATCCAAATGGATGCTACAGCTTTCTCTCTCTCTCCTACAACCCAGAACACAACTCCAGCCATGGCCCCTGTGATCACACAGCTGCAAGACCCATCGGGTCAGCAAGAACCAGCTTCCTCGAGAGCTGCTGGAGCTGATGCAAGGGCAGCAGCAGAAACACAGAATAAGGGACAGGAGCCGGCCAGATTAGGTACAAAGTGAGCTCACGCTCCCAAGGTTTAATAAACTGATGTGAAGTGTGAAATCTCCCCACATGGAGTTCTGTATTTAATTAGAGAGAAATAAACGGAGAAGGAGGGGTGTGAAGAAGGAAGGGTGTCAAGAGTCTCTACAGCGATGCAAAAAGGTCTGCAGTGAAGCGCAGCATTGTGTGCTCTGCTTCTAAAAGGGCAGAAAAAAGCAAATGAATATGCAAAAAAAAAAGCAAAACAAAAACAGCAAAACAGAACAAAAACCCCCAGCCCACCCTCCTCTGGCTGGGCCAAGACGCAATGCCAAGTTCCTCAGCTTAAAAACTTAAAATGATGAGCAGGGAGTGGGTCCTCCCTGCGGGATTTGGGAGGCTATGCCAGACCCCAAAGAAATATTTGGGGGAACGTTCTTATTTCCAGCCTGTATTTACTCAGAGACACTTGGCAGCTCCACGTCCTTGTGCCAGCTCCGTCCTTAAGGCTCTTCTGCTTTGTACCAATTCCAGCTTGAGGCCATTTCTTCTGAACCAAGTAACCAAACCCAGAAGCGTGTGTGTAGTCCCCAAGTATCCTGTGCAGCAGCACTACCTACACTGGAAATACATTCAGACTTAACCTCCTGAGTCTCCTTCCAGCTTGGCACAGGTATGAACAAGAACACTGAGACTAAACATGTTCATGCATGAATATAACCAGCCCTGGGGGCAACCTCGTCTCTGCGGTGCAATCCCACACCCCGAGTGACACAAGCTACCACCCTCCAGAGCCCATGCTGGCTGCTCTGCAAGCACAGCCAGTTTCCCTGGGTGGTTTCCAAACATCTGGCAACTCAATGCAGAGTCATCCGCAAGGATGCTGCCAACCTAAGTGCTGACACACCATATTCCTGAGCCAGTCCTTTCTCCTCTACTCTAAAGGATGTGCCTGCAACCAGAGAAGCTGCTTGCAAGGATGCAGCCAGCAGCTCTTTGTGCTGGAGAGACCTTTCCAGCCCTGTGCCACAGTGCCGGCACTGCCAGTGTCATGTTGGGAACCAAGGAGGAGCACAGGCAGGTGTCCCAGGCAGTCTGGTTGTTTGTCAGGGTAACAGAGCCATTCCCACAGCTACAGGTCTCCTGAAAGGTGCATCCGAGAGCCCCTGCACATCAAGGAGATGAAGAGCTGATCAAGCACAAGGGTGAGGGAAGGGGAGCTGCGGTCCACCTCTGTCACACCGGCAGCCCTGCACGGGAGATTTGATGAGTGGGGGATAAGTGACATGGAAAACTGCAGTAGTTCTTTTTCTGCTCTACTCAGAAGAGTTGTAGTTGAAGTGCTTCGGGCTCAGCCAGCATCAGCACCTTCACTTCTCTCCATAAAAGCATAATTCGCAGCCAGGCACACCACCAGCCCAGCACTCGCTGGAGAGCACATGCAGCGGGCTCTTGCTAGCCCAACCCAAGCAGTCATGCCACCGCTCTCCCGAAGCCCCCCAGCACAGCCTGCCATCCTGCTGGAGACAAACCAGGGGTAACCGCAAGCAGAAACCAGCCCCAAAACCACACACTCCTTGGGGAAGGAACTACAGCACGGAATGTCAGCTGGAGAGCACAAAGCAAGCTGTCCCTTCCAGGGAATTTCATGGTGGGATGCAGAGAAGGCTTCCCTGCTCCCAGGGAAGGCACGCAGCCAGCTCAACTGCTCGTGCAGTCCCTCTGCCCCCTCGCTGCCCAAAGCCACGGATAACATTGGAGCTCTTCTCCCTGCCACGCTCACCCCACGCCGGTCTGCCAGGGACGCAGCAGCACAACACCCGCAAGGCGTCACGACACAGCTGCACGGCCCCTGCGTTTATTCGCCAGTGAATAAACAGAAGCATTCTGCGACCTTGATCCCACAGGCCCTGCTTGCCTTCTGCAGGGCGCAGGGATGTGTCAGCTGTGTTTCAGCGGTAGTCACACAACAGTTCCTGCTGCATGTGAACGCATTTGAGTCCTGTCTGGTACCAACAGCCTGCCCTAAGGTCAAGGGAGCAACAGCCGTAGCCCGGGCACGTCTGGAGCAACGTCACAGCCACGCTGGACAGGTGCTCAGCAGAGACGAATGGCAAAGGCAAGCTCAACGGGACTAATGTTTTGGGGGGCATCTTTATATTCTCGGACATGATAGCTCCTTTCTAGAGATAGCGCAGTGCCTGTGTTTTACTTTACAACTCCAGAGATCATGTAGCCTACTTTTTTTTTTCTGAAGATGGTTTAGATGACTGCCCTGGGCTGGGGAGAAGGTTTCGAGAACTGCGTCTACCCCCGTGCACAGCAGGAAAGTCAGAGCCACCCCTCAGCTGCCCAAGTCTTCGCGAGGACGGGTGCAATCAGGGAGCCTCTATTAGCACTTGGAGGCTCCTCCTCTGGCCAGGTTAGTTTTCTGCTGGATGAGCAAACGAGAAGGCCCGTTTGAACCCCCATGAGCCGTGAGCACGGCAGTGATGATGAGAGAGACATACTCTTTGAAAGCTGCTCCGCAGGACTAGGAAGCTGGATGGGAAATAGATCCTTTTCAGTGGCTTGCTGAGGTCCGTTTACACTACGGTCTCCCCACCACAGGTGCTGCTGATGACCTGCTGAAAAAACACCCACCAAACCAGCAATTTACCCCTGGAATTGCTCCCCCCACCAGCAGTCCCAGTCCAGGTTCAGCCGGGGAACGGGACAGGAACAGAGCAGGGCAGTTACACTGATGCTGCTCTGCTGCTAGCATCCTCTCCCATGAAAGTGCTGCGTTGGCTACCAGTGAAGCCTAGTTAGTAAAAAAAAAAAAAAAAAAAAAAAAAAAAAAAAAAAAAAAAAAAAAAAATCAATTTCCGCTGTACACAGAGCCTCTATTTAAAGACCCATATGGATGGAGCTCGGAGTTCATCTCAGCAATTTCCAATTCAAAATGCATTTCTGGTCTCTAATTACACCAGCAGGCTGTCAAGATGGCCACTTCCTCCCTAATTACTCTCCTTTGTATTTAAGGCACAGCTAATAAGCCCGCATTGTTAGTGATGGCTGCTGATTACCTCCGATGGATGAGGAGAGAATCTCTGGCCTTGCGCTGAGCTGCTCTCGTCCTGGCTCTGCACAGCAAGCGCTCGGGCAAGCTGAGAGCTGTTGCAGAGTGCCGCGGAGCACAGCCGCTTCCTCCAGCTCCTGACTGCCCTTTGGGACGGGTGCTTTTAGAAACAACTCCCGTGTGAGCCCCTGCGCACGTGTGCAGAAGAACTCCATGATTGCTTTGAATGAAACAAAACAGACGGTCCTGCACTTCTGCAAAGCGCCGGGGCTGCCGGCACACTCGTGCCTTCAGCACATCCCACCTGCAGACGGAGGGAAATGCCCCCTTCCCTCGCTGGTGAGCAGCCCTGAACTTCGAGGGCTGCAACACTTCAAGAGCTCCTTTCTGCAAAAGATGTGGCTTGGCCAGCTTAGGAAGCAAAGGATCACTCATAGTTTTCAAAGCAGGACTTTTATCAGGCAGCAGTTAAGCTATATACAGCACTCCCTACCCTATGGGCTTACCCTAGCAGGGCTCCAGAGGCTCAGCAGATCACGGGCAGCATCCACCGGTTTGCAAAGCTGGCGTGCCTCGCCTTGGACACGCAGGTATCTGCACAGCTGGTGGTCTAGGGAGGAAGAAACATCTCTTTTATCTGGCAGCTGAAGGGGTCATTCTTTCCTTGCTTCTTTAAGCAGCACTAGCTGCTCTGATAACAGGATGGTGGGTGTCCATGTAGGAAACTCTTTCAAGTAAGCAGCCATCACATGTGGTTTTGTTAAATTAGGTTCAAAAGCATCCACTGCTCTTTAATCCAGAGCTCCCCCAGCCCAGGGGAAACAGATGTCAGAGCTGCTGTCCTGCCAAGCTCCCCCTGCTAACGGCAGATGTCCCTTTCACCTCCAGGTTGATCCTGAGTAGAGGGTTAGGAGAAATGGTTCATATCACAGCTCTTCCGTATGCAAAGCTGGCATCATCTAAACCCTCCTTGAGGGAAAAACATTACGAACGGTTATTTCCAATTAACCCGCAAATCCAAACATCACTACTCTGCAATCGGTGGCACAGCTATTGCAATTAACCTCCCCGCACAAAGGAAACATTAACCCTTCGATGCAGGCAGGAATGGGAAAACAGGCAAAATGTGTTGTAAGCAAAGGTCAGTGAAAGCGAGCACACCAAGAAAAGGGGTAGCACCAGAGAACAGGCAAAAAGTTCAAAAATCTTCATTCTTGGGAAAACGGCTATGTTCCTTCTTCCCCGAAGACAAATTTCAATACTGAAAATCCTTTTGCAACCTTGTCAAAGAGTGGAAAAGCTTCTGCAGGCCTCTTGGCAGTCACAACAGGGACCTTTCCTCCGAGGAGCCCTGAGGACAGTGTTTTCCCTTCGTTATCGGCCCACTGAGTCGGTTCCTTGCTATAATGTGTGCAAAACACACACACCTGCTATCTGCTCTGCTGCCAGGAGGCGAGGACTCAGGATCAGCCCTGTCAAAAGCCAAGAGGCGAGCACCATCTCCAAGGCACGAAGGACGAGGCAACTCCTGGGAGCGCCCAGGCTGCCTGCCCAGACCCTCCTTTGAGGGAGCGACAGGAGCTGATGGCTGAAGCCCACCTGGACGGTGGCCGAGACTGATACTAACTTTTGTTTCCCACCTGCCCACAGGTTACAGACCTGACTGGGCTTTTCAAGCAGAGCAATTGCCCCAGGCTGAAACAGTTGCAGTCAAGCAGGAGGACTGGCAGGGACAAGGCAGAGGGAAGCAGGGAGCTGCTGAGGAGGGATGCTGCAATGCCCCAAATCACAGCTCTTCAATCATGAAGACAACTTCCTCATTTCAACTGCCATATTTCAGAGGAGGATCGAGGCAAGAAGTAAAATACACGCAAAGTATGACAAGCGAAAACAAACAGAAGGTGACAGCAGTGAGACCATACAAGGACATAAAAAATACAGAGAGCTGCTAAAGGAAGCAACGTCTCCAGCGAGAAGAACTCAACAGCTGAAAGCTCAAGTCGTGCACAACCGCCTTACAAACTACAGACATCGTTCAACTGTGAGAGCAACTAACACAAGAATGAAATAACCAAGGAACCAGTTATCATCTCTTACTGCCTCCACATCCAGGCAAGTTGCATTTCTAGGAGATGGGCTACCGAGACACAACGCTATTCCACAGGAGAAAGGACATGGCTTGGAGGGGCCCATGGCTTTAACGGGACTGTGATTAGATACTGTACTCAATCCTTAGCCATGCTGTCTGTGGCTGGCCATGCTAAGGAAAGAAGTGTCATAAACCTCATGTAAGAGCCATCCAGGGAGATTTCTAAATAAATTTGGAAAGAAGCTGAATCAGCATTTCAGCATTTGGAAAGCAGGCTAGAGCATTGCATGGCGTCAGCAAAGTACACCACCTTTTCCCGATGCCGACATGTGCCTGTTCCCTCCTTGCGATATAATTAATGTCGTGTTAGATTGCTGGCTTGATCTTTACATTAGTTTAAGAGATTCATTTGAATAGTTTCTAACTGGGACACAAAATAAATAAATACTGCTGGGGATGTAGCTACATAAATGCATTTCTTCCTCTATTTATTCTCATTAGAAACTATTCGCACACATACGTGCATCTTGTTTTAGATGCTTTGTCACCTGCGAGTCCAACGCGCTCAGGAACTAAAGCAGCAGTGTGCCAACAGCAGGGAGTCCTGCTTGCTGCCAGGCGGCAGCCCTGGATTTGACTTTCATTAAAAGATTATCATCCATGTTAACATCAAATACGAATGACAAATTACATGTGCTGATATTTCGGAGCAGGGGACTCCGTAAGAAATCCAGGCCTTATTACAGTCGCTGCCACTGAACGCTCCAAATGGACCCAGCAAGTGTATTTAAGTTTCCTCTGGAAGCAAGATTATCATATTGACTAATTTCTGCAGCAAAGAAATTTGAGGCTCTCAAATAAAATTAACTTAACATAAGCTAATTGTCTTCATCAGCTACCTGCTGCCCTTTTTACGCACAGCAAGCGTGGTCACCGTATTCCTGCGAACCGGCAGAGAGAGTATTCATGTAGCCTAAGGTGGGCAACCGTATCCTGCGTATCTTAATGCTGAATACAACATTTCACTCTTCAGAGAAACATTTCAACATCTTGGTTTTTCTGCCTTAATTTGGCCCTGGCCAACATTCCTGAAGCCAAAAGACAAGTTCCCATCAGCTTTAATGGATCAGGTCTTTGATGCACAAATATAGAAGGGTATAAAACACCTTATTTTCATTTTCACTTTTTTTTTCTGTCGCGCTCTAACCTGCGAGGTCTGCATCAGCTTCATCATACAGACATGCACCAAAAAAACAATTAAAATCAAGCCCAAGCCTCCAGACTGCGTGGGTTTGTTTATAAGAAATCTCCTGAAGAGCAAAAAGGCCGGACCAGCTATCCCTGGACTCCTCATCAAAAGTCATAAGCATTTTAAATATATTTCAAACATTGCCTTTTTGGTGGACTTCAGTCCAAATTTTTTGTGGAAAATTATTATTACAGCAGATGGATTTTCAAACAAAAAGCAAGGAGTCCTCGGAAAATATTTTCGCTTCTGGAAGAAGTATTGGATTTTCAAAATGTAACGCGCTTGCCAGAGGCTCTTTTACTAGACAGTCTGTACATGAGGTTTTACAGTAAATTGATTTTAAAAGCCAATGCATTCCCAATTTTTCAGTTCAGTTTTCTGATTAAAAAAAAGAGAGAGGCATTAAAGGGAGTCTGAGGACAAACCCAATATTCACCAGAATGGAAGAAAAAGAGCCATGCTCCTGATTTAGGGTATCCTCTCCAGCAGGGCTCGGTGTCACCTGCTGTCCCCCAGGGGAGTCGTTACTCTGCCCAACCTAGTGAGATCAGCTGGGCACCGCCTTTCATGGGAAAGGTTAACCAAGGAAATCTGAAACTATTAAAAATCACAGGCCTATTTTGTGCACATAATACAATATGGTTTACATCTTATATGTGCATTCCCACGATTAACACCCTGTGCATTCAAAGTGCCCGGGGAAAAAAAATGCAAAAGCACACGTGTGGTTGCTGCATGCTGCCCAGTGGAAAGACACAGTCATTTTGTTGGCATCAGGCAGGAAAGGGCAGGTGGACATTTCAACACCTGGGCAATAGCTATGGGCAAACGTCACAGAAAAAAAGCTATGAAAACCCCTGCGAATATGTTAATTTAAAGGTTTCTAAATTGCAAACAGTGTGTTTTGTGCTCTCTATCATTCACTGCTGCAAAGAGGACAAAGCTGGCAAGGTCCTTTAAAGGTAATCTTACTTCTTCCCAGTCCCAAAACAGACTCAGTTTGATCTCAGACACCCTTGGAAGATATTTCCCTCACTTCCTTCTAAAATCCTCTAATGAGACAGACTCTGCAGTCTCCCTAGATTAATTCTTTACAGTTACAAAGGTTTTCCTAGCATCCAGCCTTGGCCCTTATTGAAGTCCCCCTTTGGTTTCACCTATGCCCGCCAACGACCATCTTCCCCTCAACTTCATGCAACAGGAATCAGGCTCGTTGCAGCTTTTTATGAGAATAATTCTGGTTTAGGGCGTTCTGTTCTCCTAGTGAAGCCTAGTTACATAAACTGCTGTGCGTGCATGTGCAAACCTATGCTTACCCATATATCCTTATGTCATCTAGCTATAAAAACAGCCTGGGAAGAAAACCACAGGAAAGTGAACAATCTGGATTTGGTAGAAAAGCTTTCTGCCGCCTCCCTCATCTGCCTGAAGCCTCCTGTAAACCCTGAATTGCTTGAATTTTAATTTGACCTATTTGCATTTCTCCTTTCCTTGCCTTTTGCTTGAAAGGAAATTGCATTAAGATAAAATAATTTATTGTGATAGTACACTTGAGAGTACAACAGAGACACATGTACATGCACAGGACCACATCGGAGGCTGATGCTGGTGCATGGCTCTGCAAATACAATTTCACACCATACATTACTAAAAATAAAACAAGACTAGAGTTTGCAATAGGGGACTGGTAAGTTTAAGCACTTATATCTAAAAGCGGTGAGATGACTCATCTCACCTGACTTTAGATAGCCAGAAGTGAGAAGTCCAAGCCTGAGGAAGTCTCCCAGGTGTCCCTTAGGTCACTGGCAAGAAATCAGCACATCCAGAGGCAAGTTGTCTGCCGACCTGCAACACCTATTTTGGGCAGAAGCTCTCTGGAGATGCCTGGTTCTCTTCACCGACAACAAAGAAAGCTTTGGGTCACTAGATCAGGCTGAAACTTTTACATTTTAAATAGCTAAAGTTAGGTGAGACAAATCCCACACACAATGAGAGAGTGAGTTGATTTCTAATGAATTCTTGCGTGATTTCTGTCTTTTCCTTCCTTGAACCTACTGAATGATCCCAAACTGAACCAGAAGAGCAACAACTACATTGGACCACATAGGAAGTTCAGGTATGCACCAGCCACGATTACCAGTTCCCAGCCACGAACAGACCTTCTGGCACCACAGCACTGTAATAAAACACAGCAAGCAATAAAAGTTATCATGCCCCAAATGATCCCATTTTTTAATTAGGAGTCTGGTTTCCACTCAGGCCCTCCCTTGATGAGGTAGCATAAACACAGAAGTTGTCCAAATTGAAAAAAGGCTGTAAAACTAAATTGGAAAGTGGAAAACAGCTACTCTCTGTTGCAGGACGGAAGACAGCAAATCACTGCAAAACCACAAGAACACAATTCAGATGTGTTTCCCCACCTCCCCAAGGGCTGCTCACTCTCTACCACCTCCATCACTACGTTTGAAAACAAGGACCCTCGAAATTGAGACCTGTTCTGCTTTGTTGCAGGATCTGACCTCAAAATAACAACAAACCACTAAATTTCAGTAGCGCTCCTAAGCAGGGATTTCTGTCCCAGATCGGTGCTGATTCAGGCAGAGGATCAATTGTCTTATAAATCAGAGCTCTCCTGCGCACTGAGCAAGCACTCAGCTCCTGGCAGGGTTTTATTACAGTAGGAAATTCCCGAAATAACCCAGCAAGGAATAAAAGACAGGTGCTTGTAGTGTAGAACCTTATAATACAGTTCACCACCACCGATACTTGTTACTCACAGAGAAATGCTTCTTGGGGAACGTTTCTGTGCCTTGTGTCAGGTCAACCAAAAGTACTGGCAGGGTGGATTAAAGCACAAACAGGGAAACATTCACATTTTGTCTTAACTGCAATACATTTTTGCTTATAAGAAAAAAAATAAAGATTGCCTGAAACCAAGTAACAGGTCCAAAATAGACTGTCTACAGCAGGAACTAATTTTCTCATGCTGAACAAACAAACCAGTCACCTTTTTGATGTTAAAAGGGCCCAAAATGCTAAAGAATGGAATACCATAAAACTGAACCCTCTCAGCACCAGAGTGCAGGTTTGAACCACGGGTGATTTCTTGTATTTTTTCCAACATCTGGCAAAGCGAAAAGCGCCGTGCACTTCGCAAAGCCCAAAAGACAAACAGCAGAGGATGTGGCCCCCGTGTCGGGAGAGCCCCTTCGGTGAGCACCAGCTCCGCGCTCTGCCCGGGAGAACGTGCAGGGCTGTCACGCAGGCACCACGGGTGGGTTAGTACAGCCCGTTTTCCATATTCCTCCGCTTGCGCTGGGGCAGTCGGGCTTCTGCAGGAGGCGTTATGCAAAACCACCGCACGGGAAGACGCCTCTCCGGCTATAAGACCCCCTCCCTGCTCCCAAACGCATTGCGAGACAACCTGAGCAGAGCAGCGGTGGTGCACGGCAGCCGCAAAACCCGGTGCCTCCGGCCGCGACTGATGGGAGCATGCAGCGATACCCCGGGGGCCGAGGAGATGAACACAGGCCTCCATGCAGAAGCCGGGAAGGCCACTAACCCTTCTTAAATTTATTCAGACAGCTGGAGTTGCAGAAGGAACGAACGGATCCCGTCTCCCAGCAGCCCCTACCCTTCATGCCCACAGCTGGACGGCTCTCACGGAAGCTAAGCGCTACATTGCTACGAGGATGGAGGAGAAAAAAAAAAGTCCTTATTCAGCAATCAGTTCAGGGGCTGCATCGCTGCACTTACAGGTCCACATTTCACATTACAAATTCTGGCCCCATGCTGTTTCCAGAGCACTACGGCTCCGAACTCGCAGCAACCATCAAACCGCCTCATTACCAGAATGCACCACTGCTCACTTCAGCCCACGGAGCAGCCCTTAACTCCACCGGTGCCGGAAAGAGAGCGCAGCTCTCAGGAAAGGGCCACGAAGGCGACTCCGCGTGCTACCCAGCGAAGCTGCTGCAGAGGCAGCCTCCGAAGCGATGCAGAACAGCCTTTAGGAAATTCAGGCTGAAACCTGAAGCGATGCCGTCTCTGGGGAGAGAACGGTATTTGAAAGCTTGTCCCTTTAAATATTGCCAAGGGTTATTTTTAGGACACTTGCTTAAAGCATGCATCAGAATTTATTTCTAAGAAACTCAAGCACACATTTTTTCTCGCACAGCTACATTTCAAAGCACGCCAAGAGCTCAGCAATAAAACCCCTGAGATTTACACTGATGACCACGTACCCTTGCAACGTCCCTATTTTCTCGCCCCTCTGCTGTGGGGCGATGGGACTTCCCCAGCCTTTAATATTTCACTAGTCTTGGGGGAACCGGCAGGTCCAGAGGAAAAACGCTGCATAAATCACAGTTCAGGATAACACGAGCAGCTGCAGCAAACCCGTTACCACGTGTCGGTCCCTTAAATGAACGATTATGATTTTGGGAACTGCAGCTGGAACCACCGTCAACTATTTACAAGCAGTATGAGTTTATTCTTGAGATTCCTCTTCAACTTTAGCCGGATTTCACAGGTTTTATAGCTACAAAGCAAAGGCTTATAGTCTATCTTTTAAAGTCACACCCGCTCACAGTGGATGCATATGAGAAACAGGACTTTCAAGGCAATCTAGGTGGAAACAGGATGAAGGTTTTGGAAGAGTGAACTTCACACACTACACACATGGGGCAGGGGGAGGTAATGCTGGCCACACACACACACACACTTCAACTCTCGTTTTTGTCTGTAATTATGCTTAAGGTAAGAACCAGCAGGTTTTCAAGAGGAGAACACAAACGTCATATGGACAGCGATGGTTAATCAGAGGAGAAGGCCTTGCTGACACGTGGCTCGGAACAGGCACCTCGATTTCTGTTATCAGATCCAAGACCCAGATGGGGCCAGGATCCACATTTTGACATGAAGATCATGGCCAGTATCTATCGGCATTCATCCTCATATAATTCCTGATGGAGGCAAAAGCTTTTCACATCAAGATACCCTATTTGTGCTTGGCAGGCAAGCCCTTCACTCGGGTACATTTTAGTTAAATTTCCACAGAAGTAACTACAAGGCAGGCTCATAGCTAAGCCAAGACCCTTTCAATCAGTTTATGAGTCCTTACAACTAACTCTACATGTCTTCTGCCAAAGCCATGGGCCTTCTCCTGCGAATATTTAAGTCACACCCACAGAGCTCCTCACATAAATGTGTGAAGAATTAGCCCTAAAGTCCCCTACTTAAAAAGAAATTGCAGATTTATCACTGCATTTAATTCGCTGTACTAGAATACAAGAGTTACTGAGCAAAAAAGCTATGGTCTCCAGATCAGCAGAAGGTACCTGGGAAATGGTACCTGTTGCATGGCTCTATACCAAGATGAAATTTCTTCTTGTTTGCTCTCTATGAGAAATACTCAAATCAAACACTCAATCCATTAATTATGTGGCTATTTTTGTTTTTTCCCTAGCACAATGAGCACATTGGGCCTCACCTGACATTTTAGGAATGTGGAAAGCATATGATACACTCAAAATGACAGGAATGAGGTTAGTTCTTGCTGAGCAGTAGCAAATAGGTGAATAAATGGTGAAAAAGGCTGCGAGAGGTGTGGGATGCTCAGTGCTGACCGAGGGGAGCCAGAGGGAAGGATCTGGGGGAAAGACTTGGATAAAAACGGTGAATGAGAGGCCCGAGGAGAAAAACAGTCTCCTTCTTGGCACACGGAGCATCTCTACAGCAACATGCTGCCTCCTGCATCACGGTCTCTGCCTTTAAGTTCCATAAACTATATTGAACCTGTTGCCAGAAAACCACACAAGGTTTTTAAAAACACACCTTCCCTTGCAACTTTGATCTTCCAAATAATTAGTGGGGAAGAAAACAAGGCAAAAGTTAGGCTGATAATTTCAATCTTGTTTCTAGTATAACTGCCCTGCCCAGGTCTGAGGAATTCTAAAACAAAGTAAAGAGACAAAGTATTTTGTGCTTTCCTAGTCTAGAGCGTGGCCACTAACACACAAAATAACTAAAAAGTTAGGGGGCTATAGGTTTTAATATGACATTGTCCTTTTATTATTATCTGTCTCATCTTGAAAGCCTCTATAGTCCCTAATTTTCTTTGCACCTTTATGCCTATGTGCTGCATGCATCTCCAAAATCAAATAAAAATGTTAGATGGATTTACAAAATACACAGGATTGGTTGTACTAGACCCATATTGCAGCTCCTCCTTTAAAAGCCGTCAGAAACAGCTTCTCTCTGGTTTAATTACAGAGAGCAGGGCTGCCTGCAACGAGGACAAAGAGCTGCCCCATGCAAGGAGCTGGCTGAGCTTCTTCAATGGGCAAAGTGACACCTCTGCCAGGAGCCTGCAAACGCCAAGGACCGCTCGCAGACGGAAAGTTGCATAGGTTGGACTTCATGAACTTCTACATCAGTTTGTTACGTGTTTAACTGACGTCCAGATCTTTCTCAAACGCTGACGCAGCCCCTGCACACATACCACACATAGGCAAGCACACAACCATTCAGGCTGCAAAATCAAGCACTCGGCACCTGCCAAAATTTAGGTTGCTCACGCATGCTAAATTCACCCCACCTTGTGCATTTTAGTAGCTGGTAATTATACAATTACATACTGTTTTTTCCACAGCACCTCTTCCTCATTCAGTGTGCAGATGGGCTCAGCTCCGTGGTTGAATCAGGGCTGTATCGTGGAAAACATCACCACTGTAAGACTCCAGGCGAGGACAATCTTCCTCCCGTGAGCATCTCAGCAGGCTCCATGTCCTAATTTGTTCCCTTCCCTTTCCGCCTGCTCTCTGCAGCTCGTCTCGCCTTTGCGTTCGAGCCAGGGAGATTCCTGCCCTCCCCAGCTCGGGAATCGCTCTGCACAGCACGGGCAGATCCTCCGCTCAGCGTCCCCCCGACCAGCCTTTTGCGAGCTGGTGTCACCCAAAGGCGTCCACCCCTGGGAAAAGCCACTGTCATCTCCTCAGCCCTGCGCCGGAGCAGCTCGGCCACCTTCTGGGAGCGCTGCCTGCGCGGTCTGACCAGCGCCAGCAAATGGGAGGGACAAAACAGGCTCGGAGAAAACAGGATCTTTGGAAATTTCAACTGCTCAGCTCTGAAAAGTGTCTAATGGAAAAGAGCAAAAAGCTTCTTTTCACGGGCCTCTTCTTGATCACGTTTGGGAAGATTTCTATTTCGACAGTGACAAAAGTTGCACCAAGATAGCCCCCTTGCCACGTTTCAAGTCCTTGCTTCAAACCAGGTGGAAGGCAGCGTGAGAAAGCCTCCTTAGAACAATTCTGATGACTTTGGCCCGCGTTGAAATAACATATTTTTTCCCCCTCACCATAAATGCTCAAATATTCCAAAAGATCAGACAAACCATCAGCCATAAGGATATAGCTGAGACATAAAGAAACAAAACAGATGGGTAAAATTTAATATAATTACAAGGAAATGGAAAGAGGATCCTATAACGGGAAGCACAAAGGGTAACAACAAGAGGTGTCTATAATATTTACAGCAGCAAGGTAAGACCAGAAGGGTATGGAAAAGATGTCCTTCTGCGCTGAGGCAGCATCGAGAGCATCTACAGCATCTCTGACAGATCGTTGTCAAACCCTCTCTCTTAAAGGCCCTGCTTCCAACTGCTCTCCCAACAACGCGCTCCGATACTCAGCCATTTGTACAATTGGAGAATGAGTCTCCGCAGCTGAGAATTTCCTTGCTCCAAACTAAAGCGATTACCTCTGCCCCCTGCAGACGCGAGAAAGAAACGCTCACCATTCTGCTATGCAAAAACCTGCAGCACACCTGAAAATATCTGTCACACTTTATCAGTATCTCTTTCTTTTAATAAGTAATTTGATTCTTTCAGGCTTCCTAGATTTCTGGGCATTCGCCACAACTCTTTCCATGTTTTCCATCTTTTTGAAATAAAACGCCCAAAACAGACCAAGTATCCCACCACACAGCTGTAAGGTAGAATTTGTCTCTTGTATACAATACCCCTCTTAATACAGTCAGGAATACCAGTAACACTTTGCATTTGTGGAACAGCTTCAAGCTGCAATTTGCGCCTGCTACCTGTCTGATAAAAGCTACCAAAACAATTTTGCAACCCTGCTGCTTTGCCAGTTATTCCCCATTTGGCATTTCACGTTTCTTTTTTTTCCTTTTCACAGCTGTAGTTTCCTGAATTTCATCTCAGTGATTTCCGACCAGCTCACCGATTTCCAGAAGTCCTCCTGAATTTTGACTCCTCCTGAATTTGAATCCTATTTTCCCTTTCAGAAGTGACTTACACAATGCCTACAAAGCAGGAAAAGCCTCAAGACTTTCACAAAGAAAACACTTTCAGCGTTTTAAACGTTCTCCTTGCCAACTAGGTAACACTACACCTTCTCTTTATTCCTATGCACCAAAAGAAGGATTACTTCGAGGTAAAAAGTAAAGAGAAATAAAGATGCATCTCTCTCTAGACTTTCTCATTCTTATCCTGTCTGCAAGAAATTCTTTTGCAGTTCTGCTCTAAGCTTAAGGACAACCAGTGAAGCCGGTCCTTGTCCTCAGTCCTTCTGATACGTGCCATCACGTCCAGCAGCTCCACGAAGGGACTCCCTCCTCCCGACAGCCACCTTTCCACGTCGCTCATCGCTGCAACCTGCTTTGGACGTAAACTGAGCCAGCTACGCTCTGACACAGGATACTCTTAGAGCATACGCTCACTTTTCCACCGGTGCATCAGTCCCGTAGCGAGAGGACAACTGAGATCAGGGCATCAGTGCCCTGTTCCTGCCGACCACCCAGAACGGGTGAGCAGGGCGGGCTGGGCGAACGGCCCGGGCGAAGGTGTGCTCCTTCCTCCAGAGGAGAGGATGCCGTCCTACCGACGCTGCCCTCCGGGACGCCGGCAACGTCTCCTCGCCCTGCGATTTCCGCGGGGCTCCCCTCCTGCAGCGCCGCTGCTGCCGTCGGCGGTCCCGGGACGAACACCCAGCTTGCACACCCCAGCAACGCGGGCTCAGCACCGCTAACACGGCTCTTCTCAGCAGCCGTGCTACTTTGGGAAAGGTGGCTTTTGATAAAAATCTGGTCCGTATGAAAGTAGTGCATTTCTCTTCACATTGACATACTGCATTTCTACGTCCACAAGTTATCCCTGATGCCCTGAGCCCCAAAAAGGCACCCGGTCACCTCCCCAGGTGACGCAGGGGTGCAAAGAGGATTAAAGCATTGTATGCAAAGAGCCAGCGACTTCTTGAATCATCTCTCCACATTCCCTTCTATTTATAAGTGCTGTATTTAATTTTTCACTGTCCTCAGCATTCATTCATTGCCAGTAAGTCTGCACCAGCCTAGCAGCACCCAGCTCAACCACCTCAGTAAAAGCAGCTTGTGGAGCAGGCACATAAGGCATGACACAAACCCAAGGGGATACAGCTGCAAAGCCCATCTGCCCCCTCCAATCCCCGCGGACCCTATTTTTCACAGTCAACTCAATTTGTAAGCACAGTCAGGAAACTCGGACAAAAAGGCTTTTCAAGGAAAGAAATACTCTGCTGCTTGGTTCGACCTTTCTCGGCCCGCACTGCATGCGCTTACAATGCCGCAGAAAAGCACGGCAGAACTGCGTCGGATTATTACCGTGGGTATTTCCTTCCCCAACACTCATTTTTGGAGACTACCATCAAAAAGAACTTCAGCCCCCGGACTTCCCCGCGATAACAACGCATTGCTGTTTTCTGCAGCTCACGGGAATTGCTCAGGTCCAGAACATCTTAAGCCCAGTCTCACCCCAGCGCTGCTGCAGATCTCAAACCTGAGATGGCCAGAAGCAAAAGCGCATAATTTGTCCAAGGTCGTGCAGAAGGGCCGTTTCCAGAGAAACGTACCTGGGAGGCCTTTAACTAGTTTTGCCCAGTGATTCACTTTTTCCTTATATTTTGTTCCTTCTTCAGTTAGTACTGTTCCACCCCAAAAGCACTCCTCGAACACGAAAAAACCACCCATCGGCTCCATCTTGTTTACACTGAATTCCACAGGGGATTTTGCGTACCGAGAAAATCTCGGATTTCTAAAGAATGTGTAATTCACCCTAAAGATGGAAATAAATGGAATAATCAAAATAACCCTTTTCAAGCACAGACAGACAGCTTAGAGAGCCAAAATATGTATCTTTTATTAATGTACTAATGTTCTCCTCAGGCTTGGTTCAACTAAGGCTGCTTCAGCACATCAGTCGCTGTAAGGTCATAGCCTACCTAGTTAGGTACCACAAACTGTTAAGAAAATGCATTTTATACGACTTTCCTCTGTATTTTTGTGTTTGCTTAGTCAGGTTTTGTTCTTTTCGTTGCCCACGTCAAGGGAAGCGGGAACAACTCACAGAAAGAGCACTTAATACAGTGCATTAAAAGTGCAAAAAATGGCTACCAAAAAAAAAAAATCCACAGAAATGACAAAAAATAAGCTGCCAAACTTGATCTATTATGTTGCTATTCATCCTTCATAAAGTGAAAACCTAACAAGAAAGCTAACTCACGAGAAAAATGATTCCTGAAACTAAGGAGTCTTGCTTTTTAACAAGAGAAGGCTTTAAAAATTTATCTTGCAAATTATTTTGCCTCGATACAACGCACGTTCCAAACTCCTGCAGCTACCAATGTCCTGGCTACATCAGTACGTATCAACAGCACACAAGATTTTTACTAGCTTCTTGAAAATACGTCAGAACATTTTTTTCCCGTGGGAATTTTTAAGGTGACCTCAAAAAGCAAGCTAGTCCAGAAACACAGCAGTCGCTCCCGTGTTTCACTGCAGCATCAAACTACCATTCACTGAGAAATGTGAATAAAATAATTAGCAATGGCCAGGAATGCATCATTTGTATTAAAATTGTACTTTTAATCAGGCTGCCCCAT
The DNA here is from genome assembly GCF_036370855.1 of Dromaius novaehollandiae. NCBI lineage: Eukaryota > Metazoa > Chordata > Aves > Casuariiformes > Dromaiidae > Dromaius > Dromaius novaehollandiae. Next base: position 17,556,462 of record NC_088114.1, read on the forward strand.
ACATGATAGTAAGAACGTGACAATTCTGCTTTAACACAATGCTGAATGTTTCATCAAACATTTATTGTCCTTGCTCTTGAATCTCAGTATCAGGAAGAAACACCCTGGAAATGAAACACCTTTCTTTTTACATTTCGGCTATTTTTCACCCAGATGTTGCCTTAAAATGGTGGATGTTGTCTCAGATGAACTGTAGCCCCTCTGTTCAAGTCTGATCACGCTATCCAGATAATTTAGGAAACTCTTCACCTTAAAGAACGGTAACGTACACAGGCTTACAGCTTCCTTTTTTTTTTTTTCTTTTTTTTCTTTGCAAGGCAAAAACCTGTGAAGCAGGAGACAAAGCACAGAAAAACTGATTCCTGAGCTATAAATCCAAATTGTAAAGACGACGGCGCTGTTCTTCCTCCGCCCCAGGGAACGCAAGCGCCACGTGGCCGGCGGAGCTCCCCGGCAGCGTTTCACGCCGGGATAACGCGGCCCCGCTCTGCAACGCCAGCGGCCCCATCCTCGAAGCTGCCACCAGCGCGAAGCCCCTCGACACCCCCCGACGCGAGCTCACAACTCAGAGCGACAGCACCAGGTAATGTCGTTCCAAAAAAACCTTACTGTGGTCCAAGCTTCCTCTGAATCAATGCAAAGATACCTTATAATCAATAACTGTTCATAAATCTGGCTACTCGTTAGTATGGATATACGGGTGAGCTAACTCTGTGACTTAGCACATGTGAATGCAAAGTCTCCTCTTTGCTCTCTGCTCATTTCTAGTTAAGAAGCAAATAACCAAGGCTCCAAAACACTAAATTTATGTACCAAATTACACTTAAAAAATATTTAAAAATAAAGGACAAGGCCGAGCACTGGGATTTCTCCAGGCAAACCAACAGGCCTGTTCCAATGCGCTGTGAAAAGCCAGGAGAAACAGCAAAAAATCACTACAGATGACCTCTACGGTGAATCGGCAGAGAGAAACTCGGCAGGAGAGCCGGAAGCGTACACCTTCACCCTCCTGCCATCGCCTCCCGTCTTCAGGGCTCACGGGGGACCGGGGAAGTTCATTTTGCCCCGTGTTTCTGGCCGCCTGGCGCAGGCAGACCCTGCTCTGCTCGCTGCACCCACCCTACAACAAACGTGCGATTTTGCATTTGCTTTTTTCCCAAATCTGAAGCCCAGGAAGGGGTTGCATGCGGTGCCCTGCTGAACGAGACACCAGAGTTGCTGGGATTGAAAAGGAACAGGGCTGAATGATGAGCTGAAAGGCAAGTTAGGTGCCCGGGGTGCACCCTGAGACGCCTGTCAGACAGGGCTGCCCTCGGCGGGGTGCTGCTGTCCCCGGGATCCCACGGAGCCACTGCGGCACAAGCGTCCCGGGCGCCCAGGGTGAAGCCATCCATTTTCCAGCCCATCCACGCAGCTCCATCCTCCCGCCGCCTTCCTGCCCGCCACGCTCCCAGCCCCGCCCCACGGCACACCCCAGGCCTTCGCACAGGCCAGCCCCATGGCTGCACCCCCGGTCCTGACTCAGCCCCACAGCGGCACCCCAGGCTGGCTCCAGACTCAGACCCATGGCGGCACCCCAGGCCAGCTCCAGCCCCACGGCAGCACCTCAGGCCCTCATACAGACCAGCCCTAGACTCACCCCACAGCAGCACCATGGGCCAGACCCAGCCCCACAGCAGCGCACCAGGCTGGCCCCAGACTCAGCTCCATGGCAGCCCTCTGGACCCAGACTCAGACCCACGGCAGCACACCAGGCCAGCTCCAGCCCCATGGCAGCATCCTGGGCCTTCATGCAGCCCGGCCCTGGACTCAGCCCCACAGCAGCACCACAGGCCAGCCCCAGCCCCAGCCCCACAGCAGCGCCCTGGGCCCTCACACAGGCCAGTCCCACAGCGGCACCCCAGGCTAGCCCCAGATTCAGCCCCATAGCAGCGCCCTAGACGCAGACTCAGACCCACGGCAACACCCCAGGCCAGCTCCAGCCCCACGGCAGCATCCTGGGCCTTCATGCAGCCCATCCCTGGACTCAGCCCCATAGTGGGGCCAGCCCCCAGGAGGGCCCGAGGTGCCACCATGGCACCCGGGACCCAGGGCTGGACGCGGACCCACGGCAGCACCCCAGGCCATCGTGCAGGCCGGCCCCAGCCAAGCACACCCAGCAGCAGGGCAGCCGTGAGCCCAGGGGCCGGGCAAGCACAAGCACGAGTGGGATGGCCCGCGGGGGTACCCCGCCACCGGCAGGACCGGCCACAGCTCAGCCCTGGCCCCACAGGCGAGGAGAGGGAGCGGGGAAGGGGAGCCGTGGCCCCACCGCCAGCCCCGGCCCCCTCGGACCTGCGAGGCCACTTCAGCAGCAGCGACAGCCGCGACCTCCTTCCCCTTCTCCTAGGCTGCAGTTAGCGAGAGGATGACGTGCAACAGCGGTGCATCAGCCGAAAGCAGCTCGTTAAGGAGCTCGTTTAGCACCATCTACCGCGCACACACGGCAGCGACACCCTGGCGAAGGCGCAGCGGCTGCCCCCGGACCCTAGAGACCAGGATATAATTTCTAAGATAGCTATATTTAAGACAAATCACCTCCACTCTCAAAATTATGCATGCAGCAGATTAGCCCTCGGACCCTTTTGGCTTGGGGCTGTTTCAGTTTGAGGGTTTTTCCCCCCCCCTAAATTTCCCATTGAGCCAATTCCTTAGCCTAGGGCTCATGTAAGCACGAAACACTGAATTAATGTGCTCCCATTAATAATTCTTACCCTGATTTCACCAAGGGCCTCTGAGGATTACTAGAATCAATCTCGCGTTGCACTTGTTTTTACTCTCTGCACAATCGTATTTTCGAAAATCTCAGCGTGCACACGCTCAGCCGAGGCTTCAGACACCTCCAGAGAGTCCAGCCAAGAGCTGCAGGGCACGAGAACTGGGGGAAACCCAAATCTGGGGGCAAACCATCAGCTGACCATATCAGTAGGGATGATTCCTTTCAGCTCTTGATAACTGGACTTTATTATTTAATGACTTAGTATAAATCTTCAAGAAATAGATACGTCTGTATGTATTACCTCACCACAGGCATGCAAAGTGGTACAGGAAAAAAAAATGATGCCAAAGGGACCTGGAGAAACAAAGGCAAAAATCAAAGCCACTAAAGCATGGGAAACGCCGTCCCCAACGCCTGTTTTACACAGCCGCCTGCCCCTCGCGAAGCTACCTTGCCAAGCGATGGTACAACCGAGAACAAAAATAATCATCTCACAGCTACTGTACACTTCATCGTGCTTGAAAACTAAAACCCGGGGATGCTTTCTGGACACCCTCCGTCGCGGAGTCAGGAACAGCACGAGCGCTAAAGGGCCGGCCATGCCATGCTGAGATCAGGTCTTCATCCTCATCACGCTGTTTAGTCACACAGAAAAGTGCCTTCACCCCTGAACTGCTCTCTTCTGTCGCACAGCCTGTCTCTAACCTCAGCAGGACTTGTTAGTCCTTGGATAATAAGAATCAGAAGTTATTAAGCTTTTAATAACACTCAGAGCTTCTAATTGCCTTCATTTTTCAGGCTCTGCTTCAGTCTCTGTTGCCAACACCAGCAGCTAACACAACGTATCCAGCCATTCAGGCATTTTAGAAACTCCCACTTTTTCCAACAGGTAGCAGAAAACATCCATGCTCATCACCTTGGCATGTTCTCTGGAAACTCACTGCGCAAAATCTTCCATGTGGCCACGTCTGTGAGGGTCAACTTCTGGCACAGCACTTCAGAGGGACCTCCAGGACCCTCCTTCCAGCACAGGACATGCAAAACGGGATATGGAGAAAGTGATGATAAGCTGTAGCAAGAAGCTATCTACTTTAGTACTTAGGGCCCACCTGACGTTACACAGCCATATGGGGAATTTTACATAAAGAGGGGAAAATTCACCCCTATGCAGAAGGAGAACACAAGGCTCCTTTCAACCCCCACTTGAGCAATGCTGCTTTTGAAGAATTGTAACACTGGTGTTTTAAATATACTCCTACCCTCTTACTGAACCCAGCAGCTCTGGAGACAATGACTGAGACCTTTCTTGGCTTAGTCAAGGATTTATCAGCAAGGCACCCTCATTCCTCCTACAGCTTCAGTGTTTTCAGTGTCAGAACTGGCACATCCGAGTGCTTCTTCCATCTCTGTCAGCAACTGCCTTTTGACCAAGGGTCAACAGAGCATCTCTGAGATGAACTTATTCAATGCTGTTAGCATCAACAGCACCAGCCTCCCCAGTGAGGCAGATGTAAAGGAAAATACACACACACACACACACACAGAGTTTTTCCTTTTATAATGTTATATACTTTTAATTTTGCACACTTGCAGCTAGGTGGCAGGCCCTTTCAGGTATCAATAAAAATCCCACATTATCTATAGGTAACAAACCTTCTGTTTGGTCAAATCCAACAATTCTGCCTGCACTCTCCGGTGAGAGCACTTGATGTGATGTTCTCCAGGTACAGGCAGTTATGAAGTAAATAGCAGAACGACAGACATAAAAATCTATCATGCCCTTCTTCAGATTTCAAGTGCCTTTAGATGCTCACTTGGGTACATACTTTGTTTTCCTTTGATGTATAAGAAGATCTGAAAGGCTGTTAGGAGACTTAGGTAAAAGCCCAAAGCTCTAGTCCAATTCTACAGCTCCTTTTTCCAGTATTATCACAAAGAATAAGAAAATGTGTTATATATGATAAAAATGGAGCTAGAACATTTGCTGTGGCTTGGGTGCCATTAGACAGTGGGAAAAGATACACTTAATGACCTGATTTTAAGAAATGTCACATGCTCTAGAGAGGGAAACTTTGCATTGCCAAGTCCCAAAAGATATGCCAGTAACATGGACAACATGAGAACCTCTAGTCCATGCTAGAAAAGTCAAGTCCACACATAGATTTTGCAGAATGTTGGCTGGGCCATAATAGCCAATGTCACTGTATGTTTACCACTGCTCATGCAAATGTTGCTTCTCACCTCGTGCACAAAGATTTGGTCTTGATCATCCCTTTATAAATCTCTGAATAGAAGGGGAATAAAGGATACAAGAACTATTGCATCAGAGTATCAGCGAGTAGGGACATTTCTCTTCTGCTGACACAGCCAGGTCTGAAATGGGACAATGTGACAGTGTTTACAGAGCTTATTCTTGAAGAGACCCAGAAAGAAACAATACTAAGGTAAGCATCTTTCTGCTGACACAAATCAGGCACAGGAGAAGTTGTAGTGTATAAATACATGGGCTAAAAATACAACCCTGATGAACATCAGCACAAACCTTTGGTTGGTGGCCGAGACTGACTGAAAATCCCCTCCCCTCTCAGCCACTCAGACCGCCATCTCTGGGCTCCTGTGAACATTGCTGATTGATAACCTTGTGACTGATGCTATTATTCCACTACGTTTCCAACCAAAGACCTTTGACAAGACCTGAATTTCTAGCAGTGGAAGAAAGACCTTCTTCCAAATGAAAGGCTCAATAGGAAGGACCTTCTCCATATATGTCAACACAAAAAGGCACACATCCATTTCTCCCCCTTGTGGTTTAATTAATTTATTTAATCACTTCCTTGACATAGTAATTCTGCAGGTTTCTCAATAGCCTGCCAAAAACCATCAATAGATCCTTTCTGGCTCTGCTGCCAGGTCTGACTGAGCAACCTATTTAAGTGGACACAAGTTCTCCACCTTACCTGCCCTCCATGTCCATCAGAATTCACAACTGCTGTACCACCACACTAAGATTTTATTACTTAGCTCTAGGAAAGAGAGCTGAAGTTATCTGTGGCTCGAATAAAATACAAACTATGGTCTAACAGCCATTTCAGCTGTCCATATCTAGCTATTTAGTTGTCACTAACTAGAAATAGAAACCAACCTGCAGCCAATGGTTTGGACAGGTATGCCAAGAGTCCTGTTCTTTATTACTAGCATCTCCTTACAATCCACACAGGATGGAGCCAGACCCATTGAAAACAGACAAAGGACCTGTGCGCCCTAATTTGGGCAACCCACCTCTAGCAATGCCTATTTCTCTCCAGTGACTATGAAGTAAGAGTGGAGACACTGGTCCAAATCAACAGGCATCTAAAACCTCACTTGGCAGTAAATGAGAGGAAAGTTTTACAGGGTTAACTGAGCCTCCTTCTGAATTGTCATGGTTCACCACCATGACTCAAAGCATTTTCCCCAAGAGATTTGCACTAGCACAGCTGCCACAAGGAGGAGGCCCCCTGAGCAGATACGACTGGGAGTCACCAAAATTAAAATTAAATGCTTCAATATTACCTTTTATTTAGCCCATTCTTAGCGAGGACTTTGTTATAAGGGGCCCAAATGGAAAAGGGGCTGCTGCTGCAGTCAAAGAGGTTGCGAGTGCCACTGGCAGCTCCCCGTTTCACTGCCCCACCACAAGCGTGGCTGTGTCAGCAAGGAAGAACATCAGAGGGTGAGGGTATGCAGATGAGGCAAGAGCTACCGAAACCAGCACTGCCACCAAAAATGACATGGGACCATAGCCTAGATGGAAGCTAGGAGCCTCCAGGCTTCTCCCAACCTCCAGCCTAACAGCATGTAGCCTTGTCTGTGAGCCACCTTCCACAGGCAGACTGCAACCCAGGAGCCCTTCCCCATTTACCTAGAAGTGCCCCAAGGAACACGCTGTGCACAAGAAAATGTTTGGAGACAGTGCCAAGAGACTGCTGCACACAGCATCTCCAGTGTCCTGCTGGACCATCCAGGCATGCTGACCCTCCTCACTCTAGCAGAGGAAGCCAAGAAATCAGTTCAACCAAGGGTCAGGTCACAGCTGGTCACAACTTCGCTTTTTTCTGTTGTTGCTTTAATCAAGGCACTAACACTACAGCATGTTTTGCTGGTGTTGTTGCCCAGCTTACTAACAAGACGCTTAGCAATGAAACCGAGCAGGATCGTGCTTCTCTGAGTCAAGGCCCCCAAAGTTCACGCAGCAAAAGCAAAAAGGAAGACGCTTGCCGAGCTGACGTAAAATGAAAGAGATACAAAAGGGAGAAGGAGAATAGAGATCACTTAGCTGGGAACTAGCTCAGGGAGGCAGAACATCATTGAAAAAGAAACCCCACAGCTCTGCAGAGTCACAAGAGGTACGAGCAATGCCAACCAGTTTCAGAGTCAGTCACATGCAGAGCAGGAGATAAAATATCCAGCTGTTCTCCATAGAGTCTACCATTCCCTGCAGTGTGCAAGAATTAGATTTAGGCAGGAGAGCTCTTCCAATCCTTCTGCATAACCTCGGGATAATTGGGTGCCCTAGGTTAAATAGGTCACAGTCTTTGCCCACACTGGGGGAGAAGCAGCTGGGGCCTCTAAGATCACCTGCTCGATCTCACCCTCCATGACCTCGTGTAGATGGTAATGAGTTGTACTTCTAGGAGGCAAAAAAAAAAACCCACCAGTAATTGCCAGAATAAAGTACAAACTGCACCGATTCTTAGAAGAGAACTCAACTGTCCAGTGACTCTGGTTGTTGACATATCAACAGCCTGGCTGCAAAGTAATAGCTCTGAACCTTGGCGGCTGTGCCTGTGAGAACAACAAGCCTCCAGCCGTCTTCACAAAGGATCAAAATAAACCTGTCCCCGCGGCTTGGAAACCTCGTCCTGCAGCAGAGGAGCCTATTTAGAAATTGTAAGTGCTGATCTATCTCCTTCATCCTCTCTGAAGTCAATGTCAGCATCCTACGCCATCGGGTCCTTTTCTTCTCTGCCTCGTCGCTGCTTCTTTTACCTCTGCTTGCATCAAGGGCCTCTCTCTGCCGCCCTTCCATCCTTCCTCATGTCAGCAGCAGGGCTGATTATTGATGCCCATTGTGTCAAGCCACCGCTGGGCTCCCGTGCTGTTAAATATAACACCTGCCGCTTCCCTCGAGAAGGCTCCATCAGCAATTTACACTCTTATCAGTACATTCGGGGGAAACCATAAATTGGATTTTTATCACCCTGTCATGCCTTCATTGCTCCTTGTTTTCCCCTAAGAACTTGTCGAGCTTTAGTTGTAAATGAATATTTAAATTTATAGTGAATGGGCTACTGCCAAAGGGAGAATTTCTCCCTGAAGACACTAGTTTAGAATTGGCAAGATTCCTCACAGCCATATTTTCAGTTTAAGCTACATGTATAATAACTGAGGTCAAAAGCCACCGGTTATTAGTCACGATTAACACCATTCCTGACAATATAATGTTGTTATATTACAGTGAGAAGTGATTTCACACAGAAAAGGCCAGGCCACCACGTTGCATTTATCATAGCTGACGTTGGATAAGTCTCTTTGCATCCCATGTTAGTTTGGGGTCTTTGTGTTTGTTCAAGAGTACAAAAAAGGCAGCGCGGCACCCTAAAAAACGTACTGCACACTGCCCCACATCTGCACAGGCTGCGTTCATGGCACCCAGCGCTCACCTCGAGCCTCCCAGGTGAAAGTTTAGGCTGGAATTGGGTGAAATGCCCAGACTGCATCACCCTCACTCCGGGACAAGGGTCCTACAGAAAAGGCTGGTGAACTATTGAAAAGAGGGCTCTGCAGGACCTCCGGGTGGATCAGACAGAGCTCCCCTCCTTGGAGGGGTTGAGCAGGGCACCCACACTGACTTACGTTTTAGGAAGGAGAGTTGGGTGCTTTCCCTAGAGAGAAGGGCCACACTGAAGCTACCTGCAGCAAAGACCTGGCACTGGCTTTGCTGCCTGTCCCAAACCCTACAGGAGACTTGGCTCTAGTACGCCGTCTTCATTCACAGCATCATCATATTTCCGCTTACAAGGGGAAAATACTCATCACTCACCAAATCTGTCACTGTGCCTATAGAAGGAACAGGACGTTCCTCCTCTTCTTGAAATACTGGCAGCATAAAAGATGTACATTGTGCAACTCTATTAACATTATACTGCTGCAAGTCGGAGCAGACACTGCCCCTTTTTGGGGCTTTCAGGGGACTGCAAGTGCTCTACAGGCAACCAGAAATACTGCCTGCATGGCAAAACCCCCAGCACTGCCCAGCAGAGCTCTTCCCGCAAGGCGGCAAGCAGCCCACAGCGGGTTTACACAGAGCTACCAGTCCTGGGGCATAGTAAGAGGATATTTCTCTGCCCATGTTGGAAGGCAAAGACAGGAATTTTTGATATACGAAAGGATTTAACAACAGTGATTCATAAGAAATAACAGGAGGCAGGACATTTTACTCCTAGAATAGTTCTGACAGATTTGGGCTTTTCTATCATCTGAGATAGATTTCCTCAGCACAAGAAGCCTCCGAACCGCCTCCAGAGCCTGGACCGCCTTGACAGCTCCTCTGCAGGGCTGAAGGCAGAAAGCATCACTGGTCTCCAGCTTTGTACTTGACAGTTTTATAAAGTTTATAGTTATATATAGTTGATAGTGACTCACTCTAGGAGAATCTGCTCTAGTAAAACTCTAATGCAAATCAACACGGACAGGGCAGAAAAGCCCAGGGAGCTTCCTAAACCATGGGCTTCAGGGACATGCATCCCACCCATTTCCAACATGCTTCAAAGAATCTTAGGTATATTGGGAACATCCACCTCAGCTGCTAAGATGTTCACTGAATCATCAATCCTTTACACTTATAGGCATAAAGCGCTTTTTGCAAGTGGTGTATAATTATTGCTGCTGTCTTACTCCAAACCCAGCGAATCTGCTTCCCTAAAATCCCTTCTATTTTTAACTTAAATGTGACATTCTTTCACTTCATCCTAAACTGCAGTGGAACAGTCATATAATACTAGCAACAGCTGTATTTCAGCGACAGAGGAAATCTGCGTGTCACTTTTGTGGTATTTTGGAAAGTGCTCCGAAGAGGAACAAAAGCTACGCAGAAGTGCTAATAGGAGTGATACTTTGTCACGTGCTCAAACTGCAACTCTTCTTACATAAGACACACACTGCTGCCTAAAATACGCAGGTGGCTTCATCTCCTTTTAACTAGAGATACTGTTCTTCACCAAGTGGGCTCTTGCATGAATGACTGCACAACTCAATCATTCTGATCATTTTAATCAACAATAACTAGATTGGTCTTTTGTCTCGTTTGACAGGCGACCTGACCGGCCGATTGCAAGCGAGCATCCTACGAGGGGTTTCCCTGCGGTGGAACGCGAGGAAGGGGATCAGCCCGACACCGAACCGAGCGCTGGGGCGCAGGTAGGGGAGCACACAGTGTGGTGACCCGCGGGGGCTCAGCAGCTCTGGGGGACGTACTGACCTGCTGCAGTCTCAGCGGAGCAGGCTCTTCCACAGTGCTCTGGCTGAAGTACCTTACCAGCGTTTACAGCGCCCATCACAAAACACTAACAGTTAACTAGGAAGTTGTATGGACAGCAGAAATGACTCCTAACAAGGAACAGACAGTGACAGTGATGTTTAGCAGAGAAGCCATCAGCAGAATAATGATCCTGCTAACAAGGAGATGACAAGAAGGGGTGCTGGCTGGGGAAGCAGGTTATTCCCAGTTGCTCAGTGCGAGCACAGAGGAAGCCTTTTAGATAACACAAGGCACGGCAGCAACATCAATGCAAGAAAGGCTCAAGCATATCAACACGAAGACCCAGCTGCATGCACAGGACTGAGTACCGAACCAGGGTAACAGAGCAATGCAATGCCCAGACCCGTTCGGGCAGCCGCCTGTGCTGACCCCACGGCCTCGCCACCCCACTGGCTCCGAGGTGGGCACGGCCCCTACTGAGACTCCTCAAGGTGACAGGGTCTCGCCACAAGTCACTTCTGGCAGATTACTTGTCTCCCTTCCCAGCACCCCCAAACGCTGCCAGGCAGGAGTCTGCTCCTGCAGGCTTGACTCTCTCTCGTACCCAAAGGCTCTTTCAGGTCCTTTAAAGATAACATCAGGAAACAAAAGCAGTGAGTCCAGAGGCGTCTGCGAAAAGCTTAAAATAAAAGCCAAGGAAACCATACTTGCTGCTCACTTTAATACTGCTCGTGAGCCAGATATCTTTGAAGGTCTTCAGGATACAGGTAGTGAATTATCTTGTTTCCTTTAGTGAACTTTGCTCAGACAGCTGCAATTGATTTCCGCCTGTGATCCCCTCACACACCTTCCGGACTAATGAAATCGTGCTGTGTAACAGCACATCATGCTTCCTTCCCGTGGCGACACGTGAGCTGTCACGCTCCTCGACTGCAGATAATCCCTCTCGGGCTCAGCTCTGCAGCCACATCCTCCCCGCTGGCACACACATCCACTGGCCAAGCTCACGTGTCCCACGGAGCACACTCGCTTTGGGAGCTTGTGTTTTGCATGTATCACAGCCTGTTACCTGCCATTAAACTACCTTCAGAAGCATTCTTGTTGCAAAATCCAACACCTGAAATAAGCACACAGGGTTATTATTGTCCCTGCAATTGCTACTTGCCCTCCCTGGCTATTCCCTGGGAGGCAGCAGTTAGCGCACACAAGAGCTGCGCCTCCTTCCACGCATTTGCTCAAATGGGGAGCTCCAAAAGGGGGATCAGCTTAAAAGGAAAACGAAAATGCCATGTAACATGACGCATAGCTGCCTCCTCTTCAGCGTGGAGGTGGACTCTGTAGATGTAGCAGAAAGCCCCCTCAGCACTGATCAATGCTGCGGGGCTGAGTTACTCCTCCAGGCAGAGGCAGCTGGGAGCAGGGACCGTGCTCCTGCAGGACGGCCCCCGCCTCTCGAGAAACCCCGCAAGCAGCACACGCAGCGGGGTCTCCGCTCTGTCCTGGGGGACACAGCTCCTCTTGATCTCCATGCTGGCTCGTGGGTCCCGCTTCCCTTCCCCCAGGGAACCCAGGATCAAACACGCACTGGATTTGCCCCGCTGCTATCCGTTTGTGGTCAAGCAACGTCAAGACCAACCTCACGCCTTGCCTCCGGCCATGGATATGTGCTCTTCACACCCTCCTTTGCTGAGCACGTCCCTGCCTGCCACAGGCCAGAGCTCCACTTCGAGCTCAGCCTCCGTGCGGTGGCCTGGGAAAGGCGGGACTTGCCCTAGAGTCAGCTCCTGTAAGGCAGCCCCAGCAGCGTGGGGTCCCAGCAGCACAGCCACCACAACCACCACCTACACGTCATTACCTCTGCCAAAGCTGAGTGCCACTGCGAGGCTCGGACACGAGGGCACTGGGGGTGTTAACAGCCCCGACCAGGGAGGATGCAGCCCTTGAGGGACATGCTACCCCCGCCAACGCTGCAGATGGTTCAAGGCCCGCACTGCTCCTCGGCAGGGCACAGAGCCTCACGCCCCAGGTGAATGCAGGTGGCCACAGCACCAAGTATGCTTAGGAGAGGATAGTTATGTGCTTCAGCTATAAAAAGAAGCCACTTGTAATCAGTTACATAGATATGCAAACGAAGCTTGCAGTATCTTAGCCCTGGGATTTCTAATTGCAGATATGTTTCCCACTAAGTCTGCTTTTCCTTTGTAAAACCCAGTCTCTGCTTTGTAGGTTGGACTAGATGACCTCCAGAGGCTCCCTCCAAACTCCAGAATTGTGTGATTCTGTCTCTTTTCCCTTCCTGCAGGATGAGAAGTCACCTTCTCTAGCAGAAGGTCCTCTGCCACGGGAGCCGTGATGAGCAGACGTGCAAAACGACACTTGCTGGTATCTCCCCAGAAGCAAAGCAGCTCCCTTCCTGCTCTTGTGCTTCCAGGCAAGGGAGGACGTCTGCGGCTCCCTCCCGGTGACATGCCCAGCATAGAGCACCGTCCTTGCCCGTGGTTAAGTGCTGGCCCTGGGGCCAAAAGCAGCTCAGAGCCAGCAGAGAGATGCCTGTAGGGCCCAGCGCACCTGAGGAGGAACAGCAGCCTCTTGCTGTTCCACTCAGTGGCAAATAAAACGCTCGATAGAAATGATTTAGTAACCATGGCTCTCCTTAGTCCACGGCCCACTCCGGCACCGTGTGCAGTTCCCAGCTCGCTCCTCTCGGCATAAACCCTCCCTGCTCCTATGGGTACGAACTCTCTCTGCTCCAGCATCACTATTTGGGCACCTTTAATGAAACAGGAGAACAGCACACCTTGACAGGGACCCTCACACCAAGGGCAAATCCCCGGCTTCCCGGGCTGAAATCCCCAGCACAAGCAAAATGAAGCCCCATACCAGCAGGAAACATGCTCAGTGCTGTCTTTCCTTGTTCCATTTCAACATAACGGGGAGTGAGGATATTCCAGCACGAGGCCAGATCCTGGGAAATGCCCCGAAGGAGCATCTGTCAGCATTAAGCGGAGCAACCCTCAGCACAGGGAGGAGAGAAGGTACTGCAAGAACACAAAGCACCGCAAGATGACAGCACAGACCAGGCGGATGAGCCGCTTCCCCACTGATGTCTCGGCACAGCAGATGTTTTGGGGTCTCCAAGGGGGTCCCCAGGCTGGGAGCAATATACTGCAAGTGGCAGAAAGTCAGCCTGAACCACAACTGGGCCCAGGCAGAGGGTCAAAAACACAAGGGAGAGGAGGAGAGGAGATATCCTGCACCCCAGCTCCCTGGCAGCGGCATGCATGCTTGTTGGAAACAGGCACAAAGCAGGGCTAAGACAAAACCAGCAGCACTTTGGAGAGCATAAGTGGGCCAGCTGGTAGGAGAGGAATGAGCCCCTCAATCTTATCAGATCACCTTCTCTGCCCTTCCAGACGAACATGGACAGATCTGGCCACAGCGCAACAGGGGAAGACAGCAAGGAGACAGAAGCAGGGACCATCTTCTGCATCATCTTCCTTTTCCCCTAAGTCCTCAGAAGTACTTCTGTAAGAAATCATGTTTTGGTCAGCAAGGGAAGCATGAGTTAAAGCTTGTTTCTTACCAGTTCCCACTCCATAAAACACCCTGGGAAGACCTCCCAGGCACATGAGGTAGGCCAGCATTGACTCTTGCCTATCGAATCCTGTATCTCCTCCCAGTAAGACCAGAGTCTGCTGCTCGGCAAGACGCAGAAAAAAAATCTTAATGCATAAGCTCCTTCAAGTAAATTCCTTGATGTTTCCTGGAGGAAAAAAAGCAAAGAGATCTGAAATAGCTCCATTAGCCCTTGCTGTAATGGCCATTTTATAAGAGCCCCTTTCCAGCCCCCTTCCCCAAAGTCAGAGGCAGGGTTTCCCAGGAGCAAGGCTCCTGTGGATTTTAAACAGCTCTGACAACATCTTGACAAGCCGGTCCTACAAAAATACTTAGCTACTGAGGCTTAAAACTTGGTACATCCAAGTGCTGCTAGGGGTTTAGCTGTGGGAAGAGCAGGCTCTCCTACCGCAAAGGAGACTTAGAGCTGCATTTGTCCATTAAACATCTCTCTCCTAAGTTATCCTTGAAAGGATAGTTATAAAGTCAAGTAAAGGCAAGCAAATATCTTCTAGGCTTCAGTGCCTTCAACGCCAGGCTCTCTGTAAGACGTCTCTTACACAAGAATTCAAGAGTCTCATGACAAATCCCACTACGAAAGGCAAATTAAATTCCTGGGCTGCAGGGCCCACTGCTCAGCGGTGCATCCGCGCTGCCAAAACAGGCAGCTGCGGCTTTATGGCAGGAACATGCCAGGAGAGGGCAACCTTACACTGCATCATCTTGGCTTAAATAGAGTAAAACACCCACAAATCACCTCCGGGGCAGCCAGAATCACAGCATCCACGCAGCTACCGCTAAAGCCATGCTACCAGACTGCAAGGAAGCAGAACTACCTGGGAATAACAAGTAAAACCATCGCACCAAACTTAAACCAGAGTGAAATCACACACACCACCGCTGCAGTGCAACCCCACCTGGTAGCCTGTGCCAGGACAAGCGGTGTTCAACCAGAGCTGGCACACCAGCTGATTTATTGCTCTCCCCCTATACTTGGGCTGGAAAGACAAGATAGTTCTTAAAATGAAAGTAAGCCCTTCCCAAATAAATTTCGCAGCAGGTTTTCTTGCTTTTTCAGAACTATTCCCTGGCTGAGAGCACTTGGGAGAATCATAATCAACAAGGGGAAAAATTAAATTAGCCCCACAGAAGTACAAAAGGACTAGGCACTGTTTGCCCATCGAGGGTGGAGTGAGCCACTTGCACACCAGATCTCCAGCCAGCGGCACTCCTCTTTTATAACCCTTGGGTCACCTAAAATTATTGGAAAGGTCCTATGGACCACCCTGTGCACCATTATGGTGGTGGTTTTCACTTACGTCCAACCAAAAAAACCCCAATAACCTTGAATAAAAACATTCCCCCACTTGCAGCCCAAATCTAATTCTTCATTTTGTACATGCTGACTTGCTCAAGGGGACCAAGTCAGAGACACAAGTGAAGCGAGCCAGCAGGCTTCCCTTTCAGCCATTCACTCTGTGTTATAAAACACCACTGATGCTTATAATATTGCCCAGGCCCAGTTACTAAACAGATGCCTTCAGACTTTTTGAAGTGATCAGCTTTCATCTAGTGACTCATTTCTAATTAGCTGGAATTGTTGTTATTTTCAGAGTGAAAAATTGATTTTCCTCCAACGGCCGTCTTCTGTGCCAGCAGAAGACACTCGGGAATTTTAAATGCCTAATAATAACACAGAAATATACTGAGCCAATTACTGGAGCTGAGAAAGTCCCCTCTCGGTGCATCCAAGGCGGACTCCTAATCATACGAAAATCCCCGCTACATTATGCAGGGTATTAAAAACCGCTCACAAATGAGGCTTGCTTTGTTTAAAGCTTTTAAGTAACAAGCATCTCTGGTTCACCATTTAAGGAGAGTTCAGAGGCGGCAGAGCGGCCTGCCGAGCCCCGCTCCGGCTGCCTGCGAAGCTGCTCGGGGCACTCGATGCAAGCGGTGCCCGTGACACAAGGCAGCGGCACCGGGCGCAGGGAGGATGCAAGCCACACCAACGGCTGGGTTTTTTCCCCTGGAGTATTTCTGTCCATCTGCCACCATTCCCCGATGTGACCCTGCCATCGCGGGCTGCAGCCAAACAGCAGCAGGAGGTCTGGGATATCCCAGCAGAGGCCGTATCAGGTAGCACCAAGGATCATAAACCAGGACTTGGCCAGACGTCCTCACCTGAGCGTCTGCTCCTTCTTTGTCGTATGAGCACCATGGAAGGCCGCGGCGTCACCCGTGCATCAGGACGACCTGTCGGCAGGGCGCCTTGGCGCCTTAGCAGGAGTCACGCTTTCACCGAAGTGGTGCCAAACTGGCCCTTCCAGCTCTCACAGCTTTGGCAAAGAGGACACTCCACGCTCACCAGGTAACACGAGTGCCAGCAACACTGCACGCACCGCAGTGATGCCCGGTCCCACCACGGCCTGCAGCTCCTCAAGCCATGGGATGCAGGGCACCAGACTTGCAGCTCAAGACGCACATGCCAGTGTACACATACACATGCCAGTGTACACATACACATGCCAGTGTACACATACACATGCCATGCTGAGCCATGCTCAGTATGCAGCAGGATAGCTCATTTTTTGGTATTTCACGAGTAGCTGAAGTGACATGGATCAGCTGAGAAGGCAATAACTCAAATGTGTTGCATATACACTATCGCATTCAAACACCCGGGGCAACAGGCAGACACCACCACATTTCCTTCCTCCTTGGAAAATAAATGGAAGGACAATAATTTTGAAGAGGCACTAGTGCAGCTCGCTCTAAATACGTGCTACTGGCAATTGGCTTCGTTTCTCGTTATAGATAGAGAATCCCCTCCACATCCATATTAATTACGAATCTGTATACGTTTTGTGTTCAGTATCAGCACATGCTCAGTGAGCTGCTGATCACAGGCTTACCTGGCTCTAGGTTCACAAGCTCTTGTAGGTTACGAACATCAACTATCCGGACCAAGGAAGTACAACGACAAGTTAACATCTGACCTGGGAAGATTGCTTAGCATTCAAATTAGCAAACCAGCACTCTGGCATTCAATAAACTCACTTGCATCCCAACTCTAGCTATAACAGTTACCGAAACGACAAATCAAACTAATATTAGCAAGCACAGCAGAAAACGAATGAAACAGATCATCCTTCCCACTTGTTCCGCCCACACAGGGATTTTTAAATAGCAGGGAATATACACTGCACGCAAGGACAGGGCAAGAGAGAAACTTGCCTTCAGTGACAAGCCAAGACTCGCAGGCTGCTTAACACCACTTGATCCCCAAAAGACAGACCAAGCTCCAGGGATCGCCGCAGGGATGGTTTACCAAGGCCACGAAAGGCATGTGCTCCTCATATGTAATCTGCACTGAATGTAGGGCTGTTGATACACATCCAAGTATGTAGGCAAGTGACTGAAATGGTTGCCTACTTATTGAACCAAATAGGAAAGTTAGGAGCTAAATAGCTGAATGAACCTAGGCTGCACACAGCCAACCTCACAGTCACAGTGAACCCACCACACAGCAGCAGTTTGCAGTCCCCAAGTTTGCAAAGCAACATGGGTTTGGTGCTTAAACAGAATAAACCAGATTGCACGTTTAAGCAAAACCTTGAGTGGGACAGAGCACCAGCTGTTCCCAGACTCTGTCTTCACAGCATCCCAACACAGGGAGCTAAAGTAAACTGAAGAATCCTATAGCAGAGGAAATCGTCCTTCTTGCCTGAGCCACACCAGCCTGATCCTATGTCCCACTGCACAGCTAAAGCCTTGCAAAGCAAAGGGAGAAAAGGCCAGGCTCTAGGGATGAAGATCACTCTGCGTCTTCCAAGGCATAAGGCTTCCTGCTTACAGGTTTTCCATCACAGGAAGGATAGATGGCCGATGGCAGACAGGGCTTGGCCTACAGGAACATTTCAGCCTGGAAAAAAGCCTATGGGCTTATTGCTCGCTCCCCATGATCTTTAAGTGCGGGCCAAGCACTCAGGAATAGGACATGCATTGCCTGCTGCTGCTTCCCAGCAAAGGGCATTTCCAGCTGATCACCAGTGTCTGCTCCAGATCCTGCATCTTGGCTTTGGTTTCGCTAACTGGCCTTGAGGACAATTCTTCCCTAAAGAAAGCTGGGTAATAAAAGTTACAGAAAGCTAGCTATACGCCAGCTCTATAGCAAAGCAATGAGCCTGCACCGCTCGCCAGACACCGCTTGAGTACGGCCAGGTCAGAATTTCCCCTTGACGCTGCCGAGGGGAACATAAGCCGGTTTCTGCTGCAGCGGGCCAAGGCCAGCCCACCTCCACTGCAGTCCAAGTGCACCAGGTCAGCAGCACCAGACTCGACTAGAAATCCAAAATACTGGCTCCACCAGCAACTCAGAAATCTGGGTGGGTGTGGATCCAAGCCACAGCATCAACAGCCAGCAAAAGAGCCCAAATTCAATGCCCATTTGATGGCTGGACGCAGCATGATGCCCCCCTTCCCTGGTTAGCAGCTGCCAGGGGTTGGCTTACTTAATGCTTGACTCAACTTTGTTTGTAGACAGATACAAATTGGCCACTGAGCACACATTTTATCAAAACAATCCCAGAATTATTTTAAAACAGTTCGCAGGCACTCAAGCTGCAAAGGCAAAGGAGCCCACGTTTCCATCCCGTTCTCAGGGCACGGGATCACACTACCCTGAAGGGACGAGGCACATAAGCAACGTGACAAATTCACACTGAGCTCACGCTTGCCAGGATTAGGACGGAAAGGCAGAAGCAGTAGGAGCTCACAGTGGCAATCTGTCCCCGCTGTGCTCCCACTACCTCTAAATCCAGGCCATTCCCATATTCTGCCATGGGCAAAGACAACCAGACATGGCTCAGGGGCAGAATGGAGACACCGTCAGCTCAGAACAGTCGAACCAGAGATGGCCTCAAGCTGCATCTCCATCCCTCTCCCACGCAGAGATCTCAGGGCAGCAACGTGGGCAGGCAGCCGGCCCCCTGCTACCTACTCACAAGCCTTCAGCTTGTTTCTCTAGCAGCATCAAACCTTGCAGTCTCCCTGGGGAAGGCCCTTGCTGCAGAAAGCTGCTGGTGAAGGCAGAGACTATAATCTCCCAGTGAGGTGGTCCAGGAGTGCCCTGAGCTCGCGCTCATTCCCAAAGTCCCTTTACGATCTTTCAGCAGCAGAGAAACACATTTCTTTAAAGCAGACGTTTCTGCTGCGATGCATCGTCTGCTGGAGGCAGGCATCAGTCGGACAAGCCGCAGGGTCCGCAACAGCGAGACAAGCAACAGCAGCACCCTGCTTCCCAGCACACCCTTCTAGCATCAGGTGTCTGATAAACCAGGCCAGGCTCCTCCAGCAGCAATCAAACGAGCAGCGAACTGCTCTGGGGACCCTTGGTGTACTGTGAGTTTTTCTAACCATTCACTGAAAAAGTCCTTGTCCAAATGGACAAAAACAGCCACACTGATACAAATCAAAGCTAGCGCCTCCATTCTCCCACAGTTACTGTCCAAAACCAGCCAGCATCATACTAAAGCCAGAGGGCTCAGGCGACTAATCCCCCCCACAACAGTTCACAGAAGCAGACACAACCCGTGCATGAGCGGCGCATTGCACTTTCCAGGTTTCAGCATTCATGTGGAACCAGTTTTGTGCCAGAAAGCACCCACCACCAGCTCACGGGCCTGTCTAGATGAATTTGTTCTGGTCTCTGCATCAAGCCCCGTAAAAAGCTACGCAGCCAGTCGCAGTGACTCCCCCTTCCTGCATCCGCACGCTCAGAACAACAGTTAAAGGGAAATGGACTGGACAGACATGAAGCAAAAGCCCCCGACCGCCTTCAGGTCCATGGCAGATGGAGGACGGGACCCTTCAAGTGGAGAGGAAAGAAAGGACAGGCAACAGGTATTTCCAACGCCCGTGAAATAACCAAGTGCCACTTGCCTTTTTCAAAATGAGGTACTTGAATATTAATTTAGGTAACGTGTGCACAAGTCCCCGTCTTCTTTTTAGTTTTGCTTTGCAGTCCTGACAAGCGACCTTGGCAAATTCTTATTTCTTAAAGCGTGTAAAAATGATAGAAACAAGTGGAAGCAACAGAAAAGCCAGAAAGCGTTAGACAATGGAAACATTTATTTACAAACAGCAGAAAACCATGAAATGATGGAATTAACACCTAAATCAAGCCATGCACTCGTACACAATGAATCGGCAGCGGTGTTTGTCTGCAGTACAGGGTAAGAGTCCGGTAACTGATAAAATGAAGGAAAAAAACACAAGTTTTACAGGAGCAAGCAAGATGGATACAGGAGAAAAATAAAATAGTAGCAGGATAATCAGCACTTTTTAAATAAATAAAATTTTTACAGCAAATACAAATATGGCAAAACAAAATACACTGTCACTGTTAATTTCATGATGCTTAATTCAAAGAGTAGCGTAATCCCCATAGATACATATCCCTCCCCCATTTCTGCTGATGAAGCATTGGCTTTTTAAGCTTGCCAAGGGGAAAGAAAACACAGTATCACTATTGCTATAAAGAGCTACCATCGGGCCTTGCCTTTGCCCAACCTCCTGCTCCTACAGCCACGATGAGACCACCGAGTGGAGACCAGGAAGGAGTTTTCCTCCCTGCAAACTTGCAGCAAACTCTTTATGCATCAGTAAAAAAAGAAGAAAAAAAAAAAAAGCCTTTTCCTTGTGTGGTTGTAACCACACGAGGGTCCCCCATGCACAACCCTGGTAGCTTTGCAGAAGGAAGGGGGTGGACTGTTTCATGCTCCACGTGTGCTGCACCAGCAGGCTTCAATGCAGCCCTATCCTTGCTGGACTTTAACATTTGCAAGCCACAAAATTAGCATCCCCCATCCCTAACTCAGCTGCCTGCAGAAGGTACTTTGCACAGAAGGGACAGCCAGAAGGACAGCCTGGGGCTGAGGACAGGTGCAAGGTATGAGAGTCATACACAGTGCCGTTCTGAAAAGTCACGTTGCTGTGACATTAGCAGATACAAAGGAACAAAGTGAGCTACAATTTAAAGCAGTATTTGTCCTATAAAAATTCAAAAGCTCACTTCAAGATCACAGTGAAAAGAGGTTTTCCATTCAAAAAGTTCTAGCAAGTCGCACTGGCAGCAAACCCTCAGAGAAGCAGAGCTGGTCCTGCAGGCCAGAACAGCGCGCAAGCACTTCAAACTCAGATTCGCGCATCTTTGACGCAAACCTGCACATCACGCGTCCTACTTCTTCCAGCAGGACCAGCTTTCCAGGAGCCGGGGTGGGAGCGAAGGCGCCTGCCCACCATCGCACACGTCGCATCACTTCTGCTGTGGCAGCTGTCAACACTTACTCTTGAAAGCAGTTTATAAAAGCTCACTCTGCTCACTCCTCTGCAGTCACGTTCAGGGGTTTTTTCCCCCTCTCCTCAAGGGCTTTTTTAATGCAGCCTCACCTGTAGCCCTGAGGATACAGGAGCCCAAAAAGCTCCAAAAAACAAATGTACCAAGAACAGGCAGTACTGCCTGTCATTGCCACGGAGCACATCTCATCTGCGCACAATCCACTCAATTACCATCTCCTGTAATAGGATTTAGAAGCCCTAAAATACATCTCAGGGGTTTGTGCCACCAGTCTGCCAGACCACGAAAGAAGTGCAGTCACGGCGTGCCTGGCGGCTTTCAGTGCAGAAGCGACTGACAGCCCAACATCTTTTACCCTGCCATTTTTAAACGGCGGTAGCTCAGCCGTACATCTGAGCACGCACTCCTCCTCCGACTTCAGAGTGCTTCACTTTGCAGCTTGATACACTCCACAAGAGCAGGGAGATGGCGAAGGGAGGTGCTCAGAAACCCAAGCAGCTGCCTCCATCCTTCCTCCTGCTCCCCTGCGCAGCAGTGCAAATGTTTTCTCCACTAATCGAAGCAGTCACAGAATGGTCAAGGTTGGAAGGGACCTCTGGAGATCATCTAAGTCCAACCCACCTGCTCAAACAGGGTCACCTAGAGCACGTTGCCCAGGACCTGTCCAGATGGCTTTTGAGTATCTCCAGAGAAGGAGACTCCACAACCTCTCTGGGCAACCTGTCCCAGTGCTCTGTCACCCTCCCATTAAAGAAGTTTTTCTTCACATTCAGACAGACCTTCCTGTTTCCATTTGTGCCCCTTGCCTCTCACCCTATCACTGGGCACCACTGAAAAGAGTCTGGCCCCATCTTCTTGACACCCTCCCTTCAGACACTTATAAGATACCCCCCGCCTCAGCCTTCTCTTCTCCAGGCTGAACAGTTCCAGCTCTCTCTGCCTTTCCTCCTATGAGGGATGCTCCAGTCCCTCCATCATCTTAGGAGCCCTTTGCTGGACCCATTCCAGTAGCTCCATGTCTCTCTTGTATTGGGGAGCCCAGAACTGAACACACTAGTCTAGATGTGGCCTCACCAGGGCTGAGTAGAGGGGTACGATCACCTCCCTCGACCTCCTGGCAACGCTCTTCCTAATGCAGCCCAGGATACCATGTGCCTTCTTGGCCACAAGGGCACACTGCTGGCTCATGGTCACCTTGGTGTCCACCAGGACTCCCAGGTCCTTCTCTGCAGAGCTGCTTCCCAGCAGAAAAGTTCCAGCCAGGACATACCTGCACTGTCAGAAAGGCATCAGGACATGTTCTGCAGAAGAGGTGAAGAGTGTGAGCTGGGATATCAGCTCCTACACTACATCTGAACCCCACTTGATCCCGCGTACACCACACGTCTTTACAACACTACCACATACTGCTTCTCAAATAATACTATGCACCTTTTTTTTCTTCTCTTTTGAAAGAAGGAGAGAGTACCTTAGCTCATTTTGTCAATCTTTCCCTCGCCTTTAACTGCTGCTGCACGATAAGTTATTTTCCATCTACACCACTCCAGTGCTCAGCTGGCAACCACGCAGCGCACACAGCAGCAGCGCTGCACTCCTTCAGTTTATTCCAAAGGACGAGGCTGCAGCAGTCGAGATGGCCTATATACTGCAGTCTCCACTATAGCTCTCTGCTGCAATATTTAATTTGCCGTGTTACATAAGCACCATTTTCTGTGTTCCTTTGCTACGACTATCATGGATTACCTCTGCTATAGAATAATATATAGCATGTTTATATGTAAGACAAGGAAAAGATCAGGATCAAACTGAGGAGTTAAGCATATTTATCAGGTAAGTATAACATAGGAGTGAGGTGGAAAAAGGGAACAGGCAAATTAAAAAGAAAAGTTATCTTGAAAGAAAAGGGGAGGGGGATTTTAGGACATATGGAAAAAGTCTGAGAGATCCCCCCTTGCCTGCTCATGCCTGCATTGTTAGGCAGAAGCTTTCCACTTCTTTAAAATTCAGCTTCACTAGTCTTCAGTGCATGAAAGATGTAGTTTTAGGCTGTTCAAGTTTCAAACTGTTTACAGTTCATTTCAGCTGAGTATCCATTTATCAAGATCCCATCAGTTGCAGATATTCAGACACCCGATTAAGCATTTGCCCCCTGCTCCTCACATCTTCAGGCCTTGGAGACACCCAGGGCTTCCTCTGTGAAATCAATGGAAGCACCTACTTAGTCTGCACACTCCTGAGGTTAAGAAAAGCTCCCAGGCTCATCAGATCTATTCTAAAGCAACAACAAGAACAACAACAACAACAAAAATGCTATGCTGTTCTCCCTTTCGTTTTTGAGTTTCCCAGAACATGCCAGAAAAACGTTCAAAACATTTGCTTGAACAACCTGCATTTTAAAAGGAGTCAATCCTCCTTTCCCCTCTGTATTTAGACGGTTTGCTGTGACAACCCCATCCTGATAGCCCCTAAGCATTCTGCTTCAGACAGCCTAGGGGGTAGCGAGGGCTAAGGTCATTTCCAGACATCTAAGCCCAAAAAGCTCTCACCTTGCCTCGGAGGCCCCCTCCGTTCCCCACAAGATGCCCAGATGCTTTGTTCCATCAAACTGCATGATAGCTAGGAACAGACTCTGCCCCACAGTTATGCTGTGCTAATAGCAAGGCAAATGCTTGTGAAACAAGGACCTGAACCACAGACAACCTCATTTGAGCCCCACAGGACATTGCCAGGATGCAGCTTCATCAACTTGACCTGCAGGTTTCCAGCTAACCAGATTACTGAGAGATCTGGAGAAGTAAGGACTATTTTTACAGCCTCTCCCCCAAGGTCAGGTTTTCAGTGAGGAAGGCAAAGGGTTATGAAACAAAAAGCAGCAGCATGTGGAGAACACAACAGGGGACAGAAGAACCACACTGTCCCCCACTCAGGATGGCTCAAGTAGTTCACTGGAACCAATTCAAGCTCCAGCTGGCAGAAAGCTTCATATTCTAATGCTTGATGCTGACACAGCTTCCAAATACAGCCTTCACCCGACCCTGGACCTCAGACCCCATCAGACATGCAGGACTGACAACTAGCATAATTATTTCTAAGTGAGCCTAAATTAACCTTATCTTACAGAGACTAATACTGATATTGTTTCTGAACGCTTAGACCTTGCAATTCTATCACTGACATAACTCATGTGGGATTACCTATAAGAAAGGACTGGAACAGATAAAAGTATTCAAATCTTTCCTGGATGCTGCCAGAAAGACAAAGGATAGAACGCCTTTCCAGAAACTAATATATATATATATATATACACACACATATATATATATATATACACACACATATATATATATATATATATATATATACACACATACATACACACACACACATATGTGTATATATATATATATATATGAAAAATCCTGAAGACCACCATGAAGCGTTCAAAGAATTTCCACTTGCCGTTATTTTTTCAAAATGAATGTGACAGGAATTCGGCAAAGTTCAAAAAAAACGCTCTACTTTGACAAAGCAATAAACCTCTTCAGTGGTGTCTAACACAGCAGGCGCAGCTCCGGCTGGTTTCCTCTGCAGCGTCGGGACAGCTGGCTTGCAGGGGGTTCACACATCCCACACTCCCCGTGCGTTACGCCATCCCTCTGGCTACAGCAGGAGAAGCTAAAGTATTTACCATAGCACCCAGGTTGGCACAAAGGCAGTAGCAAAGCTGAGATGGAATAATCCATTTGGATAGCAACTTCACAGGAAAACAGGAAAGAAACCACCACGATGACATGTGTTTGCAGAGAAGTGAGCAGCAGAAGACACTGAAAGGAAAAAGGATCATTAAAGACTGAATCCAAGAAAGTTATTCCATCTCAACAGTACTGTCAATTCTCCTTTCCATGGCAGCGACTCCTGGCACAGTTAGCAGCAGCCTGCTGTCCTGGGAAACTCCAGGCTCCAAGGGTCAAAAAAATAATTAGAAGAACAGAGTAACCACATGCTGGTAGCAAACACCTCCACACATATGAGTCCTACAAACAGAGGGTAAAACAGTTAGTAACAAAACAGCCGAGCAGATAAACAGGATGAAGAGGCATCACAAGGAGGACAGGAAAGGGAACAATTTTGCAGAAAGCGCTGGCAGGAGCTGGAAATAGCAAGCGCGGTGACGACAAAAAATGAGCTGGCATGTGGGACAGCAATGACGACGACTGTCTACTCTCGCCACAATCACAGCACAGAAACACAAGCAAACGCCACCTGCCCAGGAGCTAGCTGTGGGGAAAGGGAGCAAGCCAACACAGGCATCGTTCACAAAGCTGGGGCAGGGAAGCTTGCAGATGCCTTACAGCATCACGTTCCCAAGTCAAAATACCTTAGGCAAACAAAAACCCCCTTAATTGGAAAGAAAGAAAAAGCCCAGCCAAAATATGTCAAGCAACAGAACTGAAACTACCACCGATGCAACTACTGGAATAGGTAGGAAATGACTTATTTTGGATCCTTTTTAATAATAATACTATAGAGCCACTACAAACTGGCTGAATCTAACATGCTAAAACAGCAGAGCTACTTGCTGACAGCCTGCTTATGAGTTGCAACCATGAGAGCTGTATCTCGGCTCTCTCCCCATGACCTGCAAGCCAAACTTATGGGTGGGAGTACCGGCCTCTAAGATGCCATTTCTGCCCTCCAGAGTTGCATGTACCCTTTACGTTCTGACTCACATGATGAGTTTCTGCAGCAGAGCAGAAGACACCAGAAGCACGAACCAAACCCTCTGTCCTCCTCCATTTGCCACCTTCCAAGACACTTTGCACCGCTCAAAGCTCCTGACTTCCTCCAGTCTGCAAACAAGCCCCCGTGAAGCTGCTTTTAATCATTCCCGCTACTAAGAAGAAAACAACTGATTAAGTCAGTAAGAATAACCATATCCAAGCAGTCCACCGCATTGTCCCAAGTCCCTTGAACCTTTCTCTCCCTTCTCCAAATGTATGTTCTGGCATTACTTCATGCAGCAAAAATGTCAGCACTTTGGGTCGGTTCACCTAAACGTAGATATTGCCACAGGCACTGGGTGCCCAAGCCCCCATGAAAGCCAAGGAGCCTGGACTGAGCTCATCAAAGGGACGAACTTGGCTGAATTGCTTAAGACTCCTGATGAGGTTTTCCCCTTCCCCATACGTCGGGAGCACAGACCCACAACTTGCACCTGGACGCAGCTGGGTGTTGATCCAGAACCGAATCCTGCCCCCTGCACCTGCAGGGACTGTCACAACCCCAAGAGGCTGGAAACACCACATGAAACCCGACGGGGGGAGATTTGGGGGAGTCCCACTTCAACAGTAGACTTGCCAATACGGTCGCGCTGGGTCAGCTTAAATGCTCGTGCAGCTTCGTCTCTTCTCCAGCCAGGGAAGAACAAAAAATGTTTAGAAAAAAGGATAAAGCAGGGCACATGAACTAATTTTTTTCTGGGCATATTCCCTAGCTTCTGGTAGCATGCTGTTTAAGGATCTCCTGGGCTGCATCTTGTATAGAAAATTACAGCTAATATCCTTCAACGACTAAATTGTGCACAAATCCGTCCAATCTCTTTCCAAGCTTTCTGGCTTCCTGCAGTGAGCTGCACCATTTAATTTTGTGTTATACGATATATGAATTATTCCCGCTTATTTTACGATTACAACCTGACAATTTCCTCTTTGTTCTTGCTATAAGTAATTGTTCCCTATGTTTTCCACAACATTTACTATCTTCAATATCTGCAGCTGTTATTTTTCCACATTGAACTCTTACTTTCCATATTCCCCTTTGTGGAAGAGGTTTTATTAATCTGGTTAACCTTATTGCCCCTTTCTAATCTTTTCGCTCTGCTGAAAACTTTGGGAGATGGCATGACGAGAACCACAGTTTTCCCGTGGGGTAGGCATCACAGCTACACACGGAGCAAAATTTAATTTTCAATTTTCTTCTTTTTCTAGCAATTCCCAACTTTGCTTCTGTGCTGACAGCTCCTAAGCCCTGGCATTAGGCACTAGATGCCTTTGGGAGAGGTTAGTCAGGCGAGTTGATTTTGGCATGGATGCAAACACTGACCTATCTAGCTAACTCTTGTATTTTTAGTATTATGCAGAAAGAAAATGCGTTTGGCCAGCCCGAAATCTGCACACGCTCTGCCAGTGACGCAATGCCCCCACACCATGTTCCTATTTAGAGGCTGACCCCAGGCGCAGCAGCGGATTTCACCCTCTCCTCTCATAGACTACAGAGCAAGGGATCACAAAGTCACTTGCTCCCTCACCTCTCTGATCCATCACCAAGCAGCTCAGGTTCATTCCTGGGTGTTTTCCAGCATAAAATATGGTGTTTAAAGCACCAGAAACGACATTTCTGCCCTCCCCTTGCAAGCTTTTCCGAAGACTCCCTCACTCACATAGCCACGGGATTAATTCTCAAATATTCAGCATTCACAGTTTCACGTAATTAACTCCTGTATCTCACAATACTGCCCTAAAACAAAAGGATATTTTTACTCCCTCAGTAACTGCAGGCTATCCCCGACAAATATTCGGGCGTTGCATCCTCATGGATTCCAGCCACGTCTGCAGAGAGAAGAAAGCCCACGATGCACACACAAAAGACTTTCTGCTATACGTCACGCCTGGCCTTCGAGAGTTACGGAAGTCTTCCAATATATCGTACTCAGCCATGCAAGCTCAGCCCTGCAAGCTCAGCCCGAGCAGGAGAGAAAATACCCGCAGAGAAGGAAGAGCAGCTCCCCATCTCGCAAAAGGCACAACGCAGCCACAAAGGGTGCAGGCCTCCCTGGCACATCTCACCACCCCGCTAAAGACTGGCGCTCCGTGCAAGGACTCCAGCTATCGACAGGCTAATGCATAAGCTGACAAAAATCCAAGGGGTGATATGAGTACAATATGGTAAACAAAAAAGGCTGGAAAGAGCTTACAGTAATACAAACAGAGGGCGATTACAAAAATCTGCTACTTTCGGAACAGATAAACAGCCATTCACCAAGGGCCACATCAAGCGCTGATGCACATATAAGCTGTTCTTGCTGTTCCCATGCAATGGTTGAACTGGGCACCATCTAACTGAATCAAATTTACCAGGATTTGGACAACATTTTATAAATGCAACTGCAAATAAGAATTC
Organism: Dromaius novaehollandiae; assembly: GCF_036370855.1. Lineage (NCBI taxonomy): Eukaryota > Metazoa > Chordata > Aves > Casuariiformes > Dromaiidae > Dromaius > Dromaius novaehollandiae. Next base: position 17,584,893 of record NC_088114.1, read on the forward strand.
CAGATTTTGAAGAACAGAGGGCTACAGGGAGCCATTCAGCAGCTTTTATTACCCTTCTACCATAACGTTATGTCATATATTAAGGGAATTAAGCGCTACACTGTAAGTGCAGAGAAAGATAAGACAACAACTCAGCTCTACTCTCGCTTTCTGCCACTAATCCCCTGGGTATTAGTAGGGGATACTAGGCAGCTTTATGAACACCTACTAGTTTCTCATCAGCAAAACAAGATAACAAACCAAGCTCTCTCATGTAACATCCGTGAGTATTTGCATGCAACTGCTCCATCTCACAACTTGTTACCAAAATGGTCTTTGCTTTACAACAGATAGAGTGGAAATCAAATCTTCTTCAATTACAAACGAGCCTCTGACCTCATACTCGGTTTGGGTATTAGTTTCACTATTTCTTAAAAATAGAAATGGGAATTAACTCCAGGAAAATGGAATCTATCCTCAAGTGCACAGTTCAAACTAGCCAGTAGCTGAGTTAAAAGATGCCTTTGTATATGTTTATTTCAAGAAAACTACCGGGAGGGAAAAAAGACAGGTTTCATCCATCCCAAAATATTCGCCCAGTAGTTTGATACTCGTAGAGCTAACCTGAATTATCAGTCCTACAACCCGTCAAATCTCAAACACCAAGAAGCTCCTGGTGAAGTGGTCAGTCTTGTACTCACTATAACCCTGATTTATAAAAGTTACAGTACCGCTTACAGTAGTTGTAGCAGATATACTGCCCATTTATTAAGTCATTTTACACTGGTGTTCCCCACAACTCTGTGCCTCCTGGGAATTGGAAAGTAGTAAGAGACCACTTATCTGGGGAGATACAAATTAATGGAAAAACCTAGATTATGCTCAGGCCACGTGTGATGCTCCTATGGTGGAGCAATAAACATACCTGTTAAGCCCAAGCTGATGGTGAACGAAAGGTCCTCAAAGGCCCTAGAAGAACAGGACACCTGTAATGAAGCCTTGTTTGCACAACATGACTAATTAAAAGATCCACCCAAGGGCTGCAGATTGCTTCTCAACCAGCCTGCTAACCACTAGAGGCAGATACTCAGAAATCCTCTTGAGCATCAAGCTGCATGTGTTACGCTCATTGCTACAAAACAAAACAGAAGTTAAGCACCACGTCTGACAACTGGGCTGGAGTTTTGATTTTCAGCAGCAGCTAATGTGTGGCTTATCTTTAGGAGATTTCAAGAAAACAGGTCAAGGGTTTTTTTTTGGGGGGGGGGGGCTCTTTTTTTTTTTTTTTTTTTTTAATTAATTTCATGCTAACACATTAATCCTTTATGAACACAATGAAAGGAGGACTCCAAAGGACCTCAGCTTCTCAGAGTACCCAGGCATGGGAGCCCTGGGAACCACAGTCAGTCCAACCCTAGTCCTAAAACAGAAAGTTCCTCCAAACTGCCAGGAAGCAGGGACTCCTGTTTGCCAAGCAATTACGTAGGTTCTTACCGTTACTCATCCTAAAGCAGAACTGTAGTCCAGATAAGTGAAACCTACCACTCCCCCTGTTGACAAAGACCTTGAAGGATGCTCAGAGGATAAACAAGTGTCAGGGAGCGGGAACCACGCCTCTCTTCCTCTCCTGGGTGCACCTCGTCGCATGCAAAGAGACCTGCTGGTAACCATGCAGTCACTGTCAGAAAAGCTGCTCCACAACCGAGACTGCCACGTCAGCGCTCACCAGCTGGAAATGTCTTACAAGAAGCAGATCTGAACTCGCCTGTCATCTCCTCAGAAGAAAACATGCCACCTCCCCCGGAGCCCCTGTGTTCCTGTGCACACTGGTGGGGACCACCAAGGACGGACCCCTACCACATCCCAGACAGACCTTCCCTGCAGCTGGGAGAGCAGGACGCAGTGCCCAGGGAGGAAGTCTCTCCAAGGACACCATTCCTTCCCCCTCTGTCTTCTTCAGAAGCACAGGCAGCATTAGACACAAACCTGTTTCTCTGTCCTCACCGAGCCTGTTCCTACTGGAGAGGCCAAACCTGGGGTGCTGTGTCCAGTTCTGGGCTCCCCAGTAGAAGGAAGACATGGACACCCTGGAACGAGCCCAGCAAAGGGCCACAAAGATTCATCAGGCATGAAAGGGGAGACTGAGACAGCTGGGAGTGTTTCATCTGGAAAGGAGAAGGCTCAGGGGTATCTTATCAACATGCATAAATACCTGATGAGGAACAGTAAAGAAGACAGAGCCAGACTCTTCTCAGTGGTGCCAGGGACCAGACAAGAGGAAACAGGCATGAATTGAAATACAGAAAATTCTACTTAAACATAAGATTTTTTTATTACTTTTTTCTGGGAGGGTGGTCAAACACTGGAACAGATTACCCAGAGAGGTTGTAGAGCCTCCATCCTCGGAGACATGCCAAACCCAACTGGGCAAGATCCTGAGCAAGCAGCTCTAGTTGACCCTGCTCCATGCAAAAAGGGTTGGACTAGATGATCTCCAGACAGCACTTCCAACCTCAGCAATTCTGCAGTCCCTCATGCTTCAGTGGGCACTACCCCAGCCAGGCCATGCAGTTCTGCTGCCAGTTCCTCCTCATGACTGGCCCCACAAATCCTCCATCCCTAGCAGGAAGGCAAGCTGCAATGCTCTCTGACAGTCTTCTGGCCTCACAGAGCTATCAGTGCTCTCTCCTCGGCTGCATGCGGCCATATGGCAGCAAGTTGCCCTTCCTACCCAGTGGCCAAGACAGCCCTGATGCATCAACGTGGGTTCTGCAGAGCAGTCCTGGGAAACACATGGGCATTGGGGATCATTCAGGAATCAGCTCAGATTGGGCACTACTGAGAGGAATCGGCTCAGCGGACTCCTCACTCGAGCAGATCTGAAGGACCTAGGGATTTCAACAAATCCACAGCCTCATCTCTCCACTTGTAAACACTCACCTCGTGGCTCTGTCTGAGGCCCAGGATTTATAGGGACAGGATGCTCGGAAGCTTATTTCAATTTAAGCGAGATAGTCAAACCTAACACACATTCATTCTTTATCTTAATTAAAAGGTCTCTAGCTTGGGGAAAACAGTACCAGCTCGTTGAAGGTAATTCACAAAAGTCCTCAATTCTGATTTTGCAGCACAAGGATTCAGCACCTGTTTACAGAGCTCTTATCTCCTTGGTCAGATGAGAAAAGCCCGGCAAAACAGGAGGTTATTTAACCCAGATCAGTTCCCTGGCCTGGTTCACAGCACTGCCTCACAAAGAGTTGGGTCAGCACAACGGAGCGGCAGCACAGGAACAGAAGCAAGCAGCTGGGAGGATTAACACCGAACAGCAGCACCAATGCCCAACTCTTCATATCCTGAAACTATGGCCTGAGCTTACTGAAATTAGGAATTCAGCATGTCCAGAGTGTTAAGACAGGAAGTCTCTATCTTCAGTATTTTAATGTGAAGACAAACCAAAATGATCGCACACAATTCTGAAGGCAGCATCACTGACATCTTCCTGAAGCTACGTACTGAACTGCAACTCAGTAGCAGGCTGTCCGCTCTTTGCTTTACGCATGCCTTCACATAACCGATGTGTTATGCAACCTCCGCGCACCAACGTTCGAAAAAGGTGAATGTCAAGGCACTCATGTAGGAAAAAGTCTAGCAGCACACTCATTTCTCCGGCACATAAGATCCTTTTCAAATACCTGCCCGGTTAAAGGACTTGGTTTTCCCCTATGGAAGAAGCAAGGTTCACACAAATGCCGGTTCTGCCGCACCCGTAGCAAGTCCACTGCATCCATGACCTGGCAGAACCGTGCTTTGCCAGGCAAAACAAGCATGCCTAGAAATGTGCCATCTTCTGTTTCTTAGTTTTATTACCCATTAGTATTTGCAGACACTCTAGAACTGCAGTATCAAGGGCCAGAGGGTTCACAACACAGTATCACTAAATCTGTGGATACCAGCGTCATGGAACAGTGTATTTAAATAATTATGGAAAATGAGTAAGTGGCTCATGTACTAATCAACTTCCATATGAACTTGTGGGACAGCTAATTATACAAAAAAAACAGATCACATCACTCAAGGACTAGGGGATTATTCTCCTGCAAGTCAAACTGTTTACGTTACGGCATTCTGCTGCTATCTTTAAAGCAATATGTTAAGCACAGATTGCCATCATGATGCCCCTGGCAGCCAGCATCAGAAGTGACTGTCCCACTGATACAGAGACAAAAACCATTAAAGCATTGCCTTCCAAGTGTGGTCAAATTCTTATTTTAACTTTGTGCCCTTTGATAAACTGGCAGCATTAAAAAGCGATCCCCATCCACACAGTCTAGACTTCTGCTCAGAAGGGAAGCTGCGCACAGCAGTCGCACCAAGCACACCACAACATGCTTTGGTTTTGGTATAGATACAGCAACACTTCCCCAAGGAAAAGAGAAGTTTTCACTGATGCACTGACCCAATTGCTGCCTCCTTTGGTGGCAATTCTGAAAGCTAAGGTTCAGGAACACTTCACTCACAGATTTATATTTGCTGCAGCTGATAACACAGAGCAGCATTTACAGGTGGCCCAAAGCCTCACACCTAGACCCGAAAAGCAATATCCTCCTACATGCTATGTGAGCACTGGACCAAAGCAGCCCCAAGGTGTAAAGCTGTGCAGTAAGTGTCTTGCTGTGACCTTTCAGTCTCACCTTCCCACACTCCCGTTCATAAAATGCCCTGAGTATTTTAGAAGCTGTGTTTTCATTTTTAAGCGTTTTATAACGACCATACCCAGATGTTCCTTACACCTTTTCCCTTGTATAAAGTCTGATTTCCAGCAGTCGAGGTAAGTTCTGAGTAGTTTTATTCTAGGACAGAAGGGATGGCTGGCTTTTTAATACATTATTTATTATTTTTGTTTTCTGTGACTTGAAGCCATGCTTATTTGCGGAAGAAAAACAAATATTAATTTCAGAAGAGTTACAAACATCGCAAGATTTCTAAAATGCGCTGTTTGTTCAGCACCTATTCCATTCATTTCATAAAGGAGCAGTAAAAATGACACTCTCTGGAGGAGCTGCATAATGTGCATGTGGCTTTCACAGCTTTACATGATGCAGTTGCCCCAAACATACACTAATGAATACCACACCCCATTTTAGTGTGTGTAGAGGGGGAAAAAAAAAAACAGGAAATATGCACTGAGAGAGAGAACTGAGCTAAACTCAAATTTCATTCCTCAAGGGATTGCATGTTACAGAACTATCAAACCATGAGCGTACAAGAAAGGCTCTGGCACTGCATCGTGAACTGGTGCTCCCAGGAGCGCTACTCGCAGCTGTGCTTAGTGTTTCCTGCAGCATTCCCTGTCCACACTGACCCATTCAAATTCTCCAGGAGAAAGTCACATACGTCCTGCTTTCCAACAGAAGTACAAGTTCATTTCTATCGACTCCCTGCAAATGCAATTTGTCGTCATTACCAGGGCTTTAAAAAGATTGGCTTAATGCTGCATGACCAGAAAAGAAGACATTTGGGGCACACAGTATTGTCGAAAACCCTCTGTGGCTCGCAGCAACTATCACCTGTTTTTAATTGTGTATGAAATAGCATCTACTAAGATTTCTGCACACTTAAGCAAGCACAGAAGAGTTGATTTACAACCAAGTTTTAAAAAGGATCCAGTCCCATGTTTGCATTCTAATACGCACTCTACCTGACTGGTTGTTCCTCATGCGGATAGCTTTGGCTTTGGCCAGCTCCAGGGCCGTGACCCATCGTTGCCTCTCCACTTCCGAGTTTGCCTTTAAGTGGTATGTCCTTCCCCCATTGGAAAGCACAATGTTACAAGAGTCCTCCGTTTCGATATGAGCCGTTGACAGGTTGATGGTTCCGCGACACGTGTGGGCCATTTCAGCCTGTGTCCTGCACAGGAACAGAGGAAAAGGAAGCATAAATCCCTCTGGATTCACTCTGTCCCCAGATCTTCACTTCTGCTCCTGAACACCCATCGCTCGCTGCTGCGGGTTCACCTTCCTAGGTAGCAAGGGCCTACAGTAAAATATCCTGAGAATGCAGAAAGCACATTTAAGCCATGAAACCTAGAAAAGCTTCTCAAACAGAAAAATAAGGAATGGGCTAAAGCATTTGGATTGAGCTGTGTGGCTTGTTCCCTTGCATCAACTCCCTCAACGCTTACACTGGTGGGCTTCATACGCAGCTGCTTAGCTCTCGTGCTTCCCCAGAAATAAAATTCTCAACTGTACAACTCTGGCATTTCTTGCCTCATTTGCATTGCTGCTTCTTTTCTCCCACTCCCTACTATTCCACTTCTGGGATCTAGTATTTCGTAGCTTTTTATATTCTCTCTTTTCAATCATGGTCTTTTGTCTAACAGTTTGATTAGATCTTGCATGCAAAGATCTCCATTTGTAAGGCAAATGAGTACAGCATAATTCCTCTGTCGCAGTTAAAATAGCTTGACTACTGACAGCATTGCTGCTTACTTCAGTAGGTTTACTTAGATCAGTGAAGAGCATGGGATGTTTTTCTGGGGCTAAACTCCCAACTCAGTTCACCCCAGAAGTATTCAGCTCAGCATACCAAGGAGAAACGGGCATGCCGGCACTGCTGCACATAACTCTTAGTGACCAGTTTACAAAGCAGCTACAAAAAGACAAGCCTTTGTTTAATAGAAACCTTTCTTGATATCATTATTCATGGATCAGGCTCTTTGTTCAGTCTATCCCGCAGCAGACTTAATCCACGGCTACCCCACTGCTTACAGCAGCATCCCAAGACTTCATGCTAAGAGGCCAAGGTCAACAAATCCTCGATAAAAATACAACAGGCCTCCCTGTCCCATACTCCAATTCTCCTAGTCCAAAACAGAAACAAGGGTGCAGACACAGCAGATTGTTTGAAGGGTGGTTGCTTTGAACCATCGGTGATAACTGCAACTCTCCCTTTCAGGAAAGGGTATTTCTGAGCTTGAGTACTCTTAGCCCTTCACGGGCTTGTAGCTTTATCGAACCTAAAACGATTACTTGTCTTTATTATCAATTTTCCTCTTTCCCCTTGCCTGCTTCTCATTCCCGAGAGGGCCCAAGTCCCATGAGACTAGCAGGTCCCACGCTGACTGCTGGTGAAGGTTTCGGCAGGTATGGCACTGGTTGAAAGCTGGCCTCCCGCCCATGCAGAGATACTTTGTCTTTTCAGAGCGTGAAAGCTAGGGAACAGCCACATAGCAACCGACAGCTACTTCTTAAAACACAACTTAGCATAATGTTTTCAGAAGCACCTAAGAAAAAAAAAATTTTTTTTTAAGTGACAAGTTCCAAAGACTAGATTTTTAAAGGCACTTGGGCACAAAGATAAATGCCTCCACACTCACTACTGCATTTACAAAAGCCTAAAACAGCTCTACAAAGAGTCCTAAATGCTTACCACCACCCCAGCAGACATACTCAGACACCATCTCTCCCTCTTAGTTGCTTACCCCTTTGCCAGAAATGGGGGTACATTTGTCACTGTGACGCTCCGGGTCTGCAAGCGTTTCCTGTCCGCCCCAAACTTACATTTGTCCCATCCACTACAAGCACTTCAAACCACGGAGTACTTATTATCCTGCATTGATACAGGACATTGCAAAATAGGGTCCTTCGGGCTGGTATTTACTACAGACTTCATTATTTTAAAAAAAGATTGAAGCAGGACGGACAATAACATTTCGAAACTTCAGCTCCTCCACTTTTTCTCCCTTATAGCGCTAGCTATCACTTCTTATAGCATAGTTTAATCTTGTCTAGCATGTTCACCAATTTCACCAGCATAAGTAGTAGTCAGGGTCCTAGAAGAGTTTTTAAACCCAGTTTAAAATCCTAAATCACCCAAAGTCCATGTAATTATACTGGAGAAAAGAAAGAGGGGATCAGAACAACGCCATCACAGGGCACAGAGGCCTCGTGTAGTTTTGCGTGCTTCTTGTCCAAATCATTCCCATGGTCCTCTTTTCAGGATCTTTTCCTTGACATTAAGATATGCTGGAATTGGAGAGATTTCAGACAACAGTTAGAGCAATTTTGCTAGCATTTCAGCAGAATACATTACTAAGCAGGTGCTCATTGAACTGAAGAATCACAGGAATTTGCCAAAATTTCTTTCCCTTACTAATGGCTCCTTCATTTTCCCCAACGCCTAGCAACATAGTCCTTACTAAGGAATGTCCCCAATGACAAAAGTCTGTCATTCTTAACTTCAGTTCTTGTGGATAGAGGCATTAGATAATGTCAGAAGTCAATGGGATATTTTCAACAGCTTAGAACATGCAACAAGGAGAGGCCACCATGAAGTGTCACAAGACTTCCACTGAAAGAATCACCACTCCCGGAAGAGGCCGATTCAGGTACTACCTGCGCATCATCCAGCATGCTTTAGATGAACACACGCACAAGAACAAGTCAGACAACAGCACTCAGAACCACTAGGTTTAGGGCCAGGACAGGTGAAAGCCTCCTTAAACAACTGCTTAGCTCCAGCATTTTACAAAGAGTTTGCATCAGCCACAGATAGCTTGTGTAAGCATGTACGAGTGAGGACAGACCACTTCACTCAGGGCGGCAAAGCAACTCAGAGCAAAAGGGCTATCAAAGAACATGGCACTTGTGCTCCTCAGGCACCCAAGTGCTTTTTAAAAGAAATCCAGGCCAGTTATTTGAAGCATTTTCTGAAGAGTACACAAGGGGTGAAAAAAAACAAACTCAAAAAATACTAACTTCTTTCCAGCTGGTTTTGAAGGCTTCAAGGCTCTTTGCTGCATGACTAAGCAGCTGACAACAAGACCACCTCTCCACAGATGAGCCAGTCCTACAAGCAGCAACAACCTTTGCTCGCAAACTTGGGAATCACCAGGTTACATAGCCTCGCTCCAAGTCCCAGGGCTCTGCATCCGCCACCCTTCAACTATTTTTCTCCACTTTTCCTGTTGCTTTATTCTAGATGTCTTTTCTCAGCTTTCCGCTCCTAAACTATGGCACCTTTAGGCACAGTATTCCCAAAAGGTGATAGTTCATCTTCACCTGGATTTTTAAGTTGCCTCGGTTGGGCAGATGTCTTTGCCGATCCTGACATGGCAACGCCCAGTCTCTCCCTCTAAGTTTCCGATTCCCCTCTATAATGGTCATCTTTTCCCATCTTGCTATGTTCAACTTCAAGTTCCATTAGGACATGTCCAGTCACTCTTTTTTCTACCACTGCTAACCTCCCCTCCTTCTCAACAGCAGCCTGTACAAAACAGCCACCCGTCATCCTGCTGCACAGCTCCTCACCACCTCACGACTCTCACGGTAAGCCGTGTTCTCCTCAGTTCACCAATGTGACACCTCACTAAATTCATTAAAGTCCAGATGTGATAGCTCGCCACAACTTCTAAATTTTAAGAATTTCAGAACTGCAAAGACTTTTATCTGCTCTGACTCTGCTTCAGAGAACAGGTTTAACCTAGCACCACATCCAAGCTCAATGTGCTGACACAGCATTCAGGGACCACGCAGAAAAGCAAAGCTCTTGGTACCTCGTAGCTACTTGCAAGTAAACTCTCGCAGCACCACAGGTTAAATTCAAACCCAGTGAGCACGGTGCAGTTGCACTTGTTTGCAGAAGGGGTGAATTTTGCTCCAAATGAAATCAAGCAGTGGTTTTCATCTCAGAAGTCATCCTCCTTGTGATTCAGCACGCACTGACATTTTCTCAGGAGGGAATACTTTTCACTTTGAAAAAACTGCTAAAATGTTTTCCTCTTATACAGAAAAAAGGTCTCCAAGGTGACTGAGTTAAGCTGATTTAAATCACGTAAAACAGCCCCGCTCTTCCACCCAAGAAAACTATTTCTGCGCAAGATATTGTTCTTTAAGCTACCTTTGAGTGAAAATCTGCATGGGAAAAATCAATTCCTATCAATCATCACCCACAAGGCAAGCACCTGACCAAGCTCTGAGCCAACAACCAAGCAATTTTCTCTGTCTGCATGCAGAAAAATAAGAGGTGCCCTTCAGAAGCACTTGTGTTTAAATGAATCTGCTTATTCATTGCTAGGAGCTCAACTATTGCATAACATGATCCAGGCAGATTTTCTGGTTCTCGACTTTCTGCAATAATCTGAGAGCTGCGCATATGGGAGACCACGTGGGCAGGCCGCAGAAAGCTGAACTGAGGGGAAACATGGACATGAACCACACAGAGGTGGACGCTGCCAAGTATCTGGGATATTTTGCTGCTCCCCCATACAAAGCTAATTCACATATGCACCTTCACAGGTTTACAGTTATTAACTGTGCATGGTGCCCAGGCATACACAGAAGATGACTGCCTTATATAGTCCTTGCCGATACGCACAGTGAAAGAGGCTACGCAATCACATCAACAGGAGTAACCACCAAGGTTACCACAGCGAGAGAACTGGCTCCCCTCGTGCTCCTGATCCGCTCCTCTGGCTTCAACCCAGGATGGCGTTAAGGCACCGGCACAGAATCTGCCTCCGGCGAGCAGGATATGGCTTTCTCCGCCCAGACCCCCAAAAGCAACTGCAAGGTTTTTAAAACAAGTCTCACACAGACCTTCGAGCAAGCCAGAGGCTCACTGAAGCAGATTAGACCCAGCTCAGCTAACTCACCAAGCAAAACTACATCTAACAGTGCAGATTAGCCAGTCCAGCGTATATACACTGAGACATATAAGAGATTTTCTCTCTCCCCTAACGCTAACAATTTTATAGCTGTTATTAGCTATAAGTGCTAAAACAGAGTGGAAAAGAGCACTGCTATATAATGCCATGGGAGTATTTGTTCTAATTTGTTTAGACAACACAAAAGCACTTGTTTTATACCTACAAGTGTTTAAAAGCAGGGAGAGCTGGACTACAGTGACTACGGAGCAAGGGGAAAAACTAACATCCTGGACCCTGGGACAGAGCAAACATTATTCCTTCCATCCCAAAGCACAGCAGCGAGATCCTCAAAGCACTGCGGTGTCCCAACACGAGCCCTGCTGGTGCACATGTCCTAGAGGGGTATGGAGCCAGGGGTCCACGCTGCTAAGAGATGCAAAGCCCCCACAGGACTACGCGTAGGTGGACCATGCCAAGTAGTATAGTGGTATTGCCCCAAGTTACAGCTCACTCCAACTAGTAATTTTATCCTGAAATGAAGGCATCAGAGTGTGCGTGTGTCTGTCTAGTTCACCTCCCCTGGTGATAAACAGCTACACACTAACCCGACTGAGACTTGCTCATGAGTGGAGCAAAGTCAACTCACCGCTTTACAGGCAACAGGCATGCAAGACTCGGGGCAACCCCACGCAAACCTTGAGCGAGTAGCAATAACCTAGAAGCAGGCTGCTGAGCCATCCCAGGGCACAGCACAACTCAAGATCATGGCACTGAAAAACAAAAACTATTAACTAAGTCACCACAATTGATTCCATATTCCCCAAAATACATAAGTCTTATCAGAAAGGAGATTTCTTTCTCTGAAAGCACAAATAGACTTGATCATGATGTCACCAAGTCCCTATTTGAGCTGTCAAACCCACTCTGCAAGCATGGCTCCCGATTCCTAAACAGATTTTGCCAAAGCTACCAGAAGGTGCTGCTCAAAATAGAGCAGAATTAGCTTTTATTATTATTTCTTCAACAGCACGTAGGATGCAGTAATAGAAAGACTGGCATCATTGCTCAGGCGTCCTATCCATAAGTACAGCAAAGCTCTTGTATCACAATTTGCATAATGCCCTATTTTGCAAAAACCTTCAAAGATCTTCCAGTTGTTAAAACATTACTTGCATCACTTCTTATTTCTGTGACTAGAGAAGTTGCTACGACTACTTTAGTACCACAAATCTAAACACACAGAGCTTGACCAGATGACTTACCAGCTTGAGTTATTTAAAAAGGCCTTCAATATAAAACTAATTTTTGCCCTCTGATATTTCTCAGCCTGATAGGATCAGCTGCATGCTACAGTGTAATGGAAAAGAGTAGTAAACCACAATTTAAAGACCTGTTTTCTAGTTCTGAAGGAATACTCAAGCTTTGCATGAGATTGTCCCGAGTGTGTCAGCTGCGTAAGACACTCCCACTTTTCAACTACTGAAAAGAATCTTACAGCAAGATCTCATTATTTCGCAGGAGCTCAGAATTATCAACAGAGCACAGAGGAAAAGGTGAAAAAGCAGGTAGTAATGTTTTCTACCTAGTAGCTCCACAGTTTTGATCTCTGAGAAAGCACCACTTTATATACAACAGCCAAAGATTTAGCTCCAAATGCCGGTAGGACGTTGCTCAGACTTTGCAACTTCTGGCTGCCCGTGCTAAACAGAGAGCGTCTGCCTGGGCAGGTCCCACTGCAAAGACTTCCTTGGAAGATACAGGTGGGGAGAAGATAGCAGGCAACTTCTCAACCAAAAAGGATCAAGTGAATACATTAAAATGCAAGGAGGCATTTGCAGCTCAGCAATATTGACTTGCTTCAACATTGAGACACTTGTGCAGTTTCTTTGGTCAGCGTTTCTTTCCACCAGCAGTGCTAAAATACCACTTCTTCATAGTCTTGTCTCTTCTAAAAGTTGACTTCCCCTTTTCTCATAGCTCAACCTATTCCAGATGGAGAGCCTAGGAAGGCAATCAAGACGGTGCTGCACAGCCCTGATCCACCTTCAAAGCAGCCAGCAGTATTTCAGTGAGCTTTACACCATTCGAGCAAAGGCAAGGAAATCAGGAATAGCAAAGCAGTCCGATTTTGAGATCAAAGTAGACATTTGCAACCCTGGCAGTTCAAAAGCTATTTCAGTTCAACTGAGTAAAGTGGAGATGACACATGTATGGAACCTCAACATGTTACTTCCTGGCAAAAAGTGTTCAGCTTCACAAGAGCACTAAAAAAGACTCAAACTAACAAGCAAACAGTTCCTCCAAACTGGATTATCAAAAAAGAATAAAAAATAAAAAAAAAAATAATCAAATCAGAAAAAGACTACACAAACACTGACCTGAACTTCCTAAGCTGGAAGGGTCAATACTGTCTGCTCATGTGTTTCCACACAGCTCATTCCATATCACTAGGCACCTTCGCAGAGAAATCCAAACTACAGACTCTACTAGACCCATGGAAATGACTTTCTGATATGCTCTTTCTTTTCTTATATGATCTCAAGATAGTTTGCTATAAACTTAAATATAAGAGAAACCTGATTCTACATCCTAAATGCCAAATTCACGTTCTGTCACTCCTAAACCAGAGGACAAAACTGGCCATAAATGCCAGTTAGTGCAGGGCTCCAAAATCCATCACTGTGCTGACAAAATCAGCCACATGCTCTTTTCTTTCCTCTTCAAGTGTATCCTCCATCTCCGGGTTTCATTAACTGCAGTTACGTCAAACCAAGTAAAATTTGGGCAGGTGCGTTAGAGGCCATACCTGTACCTTCAGATGTCTCCCAATCACATGCTTAAAGAGAATTTGCCCTTCCTCTTCCAGTATAAGAGAATTATGATAAAAGCTAGCATAATTTACAAGCTGCTGTCTGAGTCATTCTTCCTTTCTGAAAGCAGCACTGGGAGCGTTTGAACACAAAGCTGCTATATAAACCAGAGCCCTGGCAACATCCAGGAGGCATTAATAGCAACTCCAGCCCCTTTGCCAGGTTATCATTCAGTTGTAACAGTAACTCTGTCACTGTTTACAAACTGGGAAATATTTTAGTATAAACAGCATTTATGAGAAAATCTACTGTGGTTGCCATGCAATCTTTTCAAAGGCTGTTCCCCCTCCCCATAATTAGTTGAGCTATAAAAACTGGTTATGCATGGATGAAGTTTTGCAGGGACATTTTAATGTCTGCCTTTTTCTGTCCAGTTTTGAGCATTGGTCCAGAAAAGCTTCCTCAGCACTGACAGCATCATCAGCGTGGTTGTTCCAGTCCAAGAGCTTTTACCTGTTTCAGAGCAGCAATTTCCCAACTTTCCTGCGGGACAAGGGGGTACTGCTCCAGGGAGCTGCTGGACGGTTAACAGGGATTGAACCAAGCACTTCACTGCAGTTGCATGAGCTGACTGGTTTGTCCTCCAGGATGTAGGATTTGGGCACAAAGCATGAGATGGATATGAAAAGTTAAAAAAGGAAAAGCCACAGCCTGTCAGGGAAGAAAGTGAAACTATTCATCACAGTTTAATGATTTTTTTGAGTCTGTGGATGTGCAGTATAAAGAACTTAAAGCAATATGATCACTACTCATGCTACGTGAAGTTGGAAACAAATACCATGTCCATATTTTGGGCTGTGAAACAGATACTAAGAAGAGCTTCCTCAAGTAAGTTCCCCCATCGAACCATTTTCCAAGAGCTTGGAAACAGTTTGCCACTACCATAACAGGAAAGAAATATGCATCTAGTCTTCTGCACCAATATTGCCGATCACATCTAAAGAAACAAGTCAGTAAAGGAAGACGACTTCTTAAACCACTGGAAGACAACGCTTCTTCTACAGAAGGTGGAACCACGACGCATGGACACGTTACAACCCAGGAGCGTTCAGCTGGCACACCAAAGTTAGATACGAGGCACAAGGTCTTCCATGGCATGTAGGAAACAATTCAGTGTACAAGCTGAATAACCAAGACCAGACAGTTACTGAGAGGCAGTGAAAAGACCACCACAACCTAGACAATTCATTTTTAACACTTTAGAACAAGCCAATTATCATTTTGCCAAATTTTTAACTCGTTTATAGCTTGGTTTCTTCAGCATGAAAACATGCACTCGGCTGAACCATTATATCAGTTAAGACAGGCCCCTGCAAAAGGAACCGTTTTACTCTTCTAGAATTTTTATGACTCCCGTGCAGCCAGAGCTTTCCTTCCTTCAGCACTTGCCAGAGATTTTTCTTCTCAGAGGGCCTAAGGTTATAGAAAGATTAGAAACTTTGCTGTCTCCTGGATATTGCTGACATCCATCAGCTTTTGAAAGCAGAAAATGAACTACAGGGAGATAAGAGACTTAGACATAGATTTGGAAAGAACTTTCCAAGCAGAAAGCAATGAAGGCTAAGCCACTGACCAACTTAAAAAAAATAAAACCAACAAAAAACAGACAAAAACCAAACATACACAGCTTACCAAGCTGAGCCTTGGTCTACCTGTTCGGCTGGTATTTTGCCCGTCCACCTTGCCTTCCCTGGATCAGGCAAGCAAGCAGGCCTACAAAAGCAGTAAAACTCTTAAATATGGAGACTTTACTCTCAAGAAAAATAACTGGGTAGATGACCCTAGCATATCTCCCATGAAAAGAAATGAGAAAATCTGGGTATGAAAGCCAAGAATTAGAGTTTTTAATCAGTGCTGTAATTTCCTTTTAAGCAACATTTCCTGCTGCCTATTCCAAGGCAGCAGTAAGCCCATACAACCTACCTTTAAGAAAAATTTAAAGGGACTTGAGAGGGATGTTTATACTTCTCCAAGAAATCACAGCAGAGCCTCCAGGCCCAACTCTTCATATCTCAACTTTTACCTTTGCAGTATACCTGCACAGACCTAGCACTAAAAACACATTACTTCACCAGAAACAGGGCTACAGGAGTTACAGATCAAGACCATGCCAAACCTTGTACCTTGGGAAAAACAAAATGAGAGCGTATTTCATTCCAACAAGGTCAAGACATTACAGTTACGGGTTTGTGATAGCTTCTTATGACTCAAGGACAGGAGAAGGATTGATCATTAGCAATCATCAGCACTCTCGAAAAAAAACATTTCCTTCTTGCATGTTGATTCAGTCTTGCCACACATTTATTCATATAAATCTGAGCAAGAATAGAACTAGTTTCGTTCTCAAAGTCCAATCTGAGGATGGTGGGAGCAAATCTAACTCATTATAGGGAGAAACAAGACTTGAACTAAAATTTGCATCAGAAGACACTTCGAAAGTAAAAAGTCACATACACAAGACCCTGCTTTCAATGTTAACCTGAAGCAAAGTCTGATCGAACAAGAACATGGGGTATAGTGGACTCCTACTCCACTCCCCTCCTACTCTCATACAATCCCTTATATGAACCGTTAATCCTAAAACTGTACCAGAGTCAAGGTGGAGGCAAAAAAGATACCTTCACTTCCACATATTTATTCATGCCTTCTGCACAAGTCCAACATGATCATCCTTAACTGCTGCTCTGTATTTGGGCTGAAGAATTTTCTTAAGTGCTTTATCTAGCAGAGATAGAATTTTAATATGTAAATTTTTTCCAGTTGAAGATAAGAAAATAGGATGCAATGCCACAAAAATAGCCACCTGTAACCTGAAGAAATAGCTACATCACCTACAGAGAAAAAAAAAGCTGCACAGAAAAAGTAGAAAGATGTGTTCAAAAGATAAAGTAGTTCAGGAATAGCACAGAAATCCCACACATGTTTCTCAGGGATATAAAATGGCAGAAGACACCGTAGCTGAGAAAGTCTGGAAGATATTAAAGTCAAAATTGCAAAGATGTTTCAAATTTCACAAATTAAAAAATAGGGACTAGGGCTCTCAGGTACTCAGCTGCTGCTTCCTCCTATACTTACAACATCAGCTAGACTCAGGGATTCAAACGGCAGAGCTGCATGCAGTAAAAGTCAATGGCGCAGAGTCATAAGGGAACTCAGATCTGCTGCAGTCATCTTCAGCAACTGTGGTAAGCACAGACACACACAGGCAGCTGGTATTAAATGCAACTATTAGTATGAAGTGTGACTTAACATTGGCCGGGCCTTCTATGTGGGTCAATGTCAGCATTGCGCTTCATACTCCTGACACCACATCTCTCCATGGTTTATGGTCCAGCATCTCCCATGGGTGGAGAGCCTGTAAGTAGATATGATTTCTCCTAAACCTGTAGGATAATTACTGAACACAGAGACACAAGTAGGACAGAAAAAAGAGCAATTTAAGTCATTTTTAGTCACTTGTACCACGACCACCACTTTAGGTTATGGATTTAAGCAAAATCCTGGTTTTGGAAATTACTTCCTCTGACACGGATCAGAATGGCAAGTCTCAGCCTGAGCTGCTCTAGAATTGCATGAAAAAAAAAAAAAAAACAGTAGTACAGGCTGGACACAACAGTGCTACTAATTAACTGTGAAACAAGAAACACAACAAAACCAATGGTCACGAGGCAGCGCTGTCTCCTTGCCATCACTCGCTACATATTGGGCTGAGATCATGCCTATGAAGGGCTCACCTTCCTTGGTGTTTTGTCTTGCCTTTTGGGAATAATGCAGATATTAAACATGCAGTCAAGGCCAAAAGAGTTCAGTCACACAATACACATCTCACTCTCGTTATACATATTTTACTCCCAGCTGGAAAGACTGCTCCTACCATTCAGGCACCGCAGACAGATAGTACACCAAAAGCTAAGATAAGCGAAGAAAGCAAGAGAATTATCTCTCTCCGTCATTTGGAGCACATGAAACACCTTTCTGTATGACAGATCGCTAGAGGAGCAGAACGACATATCTCCAAACCAGACGTTAACAGGTAGGAAAAAAAACAGTACACAAGCAACACTGCACTGCACACTCACAGCACAGAGAGAAGGCAGATGCAAACCCTACATCTCAGGGCACCCCACTAACACACCAGTAGATCCGAAAGGGATAACTTTCATAAACACATTGGTCTGGAGATACAGGTACGTCAGTGGTGTCAAAATAGCTCAAGGACCCCCATGTCACAACGCACAGCCCAACAGTTCAAGGGCGCTGTAGCAAGAGGACTATTACCAACCACCACTGAGCACCTCACCTGCCGTAGCCACCCTACCAAGCGTAACCAGTTCAAACACATGCCTGGCAGCTTAGTAATCACAGGCTGCTGGGTAAACAAAATCATGAGCTTCACATCTTTCCCTGTCTTCCCAGCAAGACAACAAGGATAAACATTTCCACTCTCAACTGCTGAGAAGGGACTGAGGCAAGCTAAGCTTGTGCCGTCACAGACTGCCAAGTAACACATCCAAAAAGCAGAGAGAGCAAGCCCGACTTCTGCATCTGTTCACGGCTACATGACAGCCTACTCGCTTCTGCAACGAGAAAGTTAAAGACGCTAATGTTTGTGACTTGCGGGCAGTAGTTGAGCTCCATACCCAAGGAGAAACCCCTCGCAGCCCAACTCACGTCCCTGGCAGAACAGGAAGGCTGCAGTTCTGCACACCGTCACGGAAGAACATCTTCCCCGCAGAATACAGCGGACTAAATCAGAGACCCACCTTCCCGACCCGCAGAGTACCGCAGGGGAAGCAAGCGCACACCCACAGCAAGGTACCCTCACATCTCTGCACTCCCACCCTGTATTATGGGATGCAGGACGCACAGGTAAGACAGGGCAGGTACTGTTGCAGTACTACCAGGAAAACAAATACATGTTGAAACTCATTTAAATGCAGCTGCTTTTCTGCTACAGAAAGCATTAAATCACCAGAAACAGGTAGGAAATCAATGTAAAATCCCAGTACAAATGGCTGCAAAGCATTCCTCTGTCCAAATCTGCCAACTGTTACTGTTTCAACTGGGTGTCTCAGAACAGTATAGGCATTTAACTTGGAAATGGTGCAGACCTTCCTCACGTTAGCATTTGTGTAACAAAAAGGCTACTTCACGTCCGTTAACCTTGCAAAAAATATGAAGAGTATTCTCCTGTGGCCAAAAAGTAGACTTGTTTGACCCTTCTTCTGCGATTTTATATCTTGACTATACAGCATCCAATGTGCAGCTTGCTACCACAGACTCGCAACAAAGAAAAAAAATCCTGGGAAGTCAGTCACTTCTGGTGCAGCATTCGTAAAATCATTGCCCTAAACCAAAGATTGAGGAAAAAAAACTCACAGTAACACACTTTTTTAAAAAAACTTGGCATTACAGAACACATTAATTACCTGATTGTACTAATGATAAATGACTGTATTTGACCTTAGCATTGCAACCAACTTTGGCGACTTGTACCGCACAGAACTACTTTCTCATCCGAGATGAAGAAAATGATTGATTTCTTCAATGCAAAAGCTTGAAACCAACCAATACTACAATGTTAGCTGGCTTTCTTAGAGAAAGATCAAAACGGACTTTCGAGAAAGATTATGCTGGTAACACTCTCTCTTCTAGAAGCAGGTTCCGACCTCCGACTGACGATTTCAACCCAAAACTGGAGCTGCTGGATTCCCACCGCAGCAGAGGTCACAGCATGCTCCACCAGACCCCCTTCGCCCACACCCACCAGCCAAGAGAGACCTTCCCCTGGCCATGCTTTGCTCATCCTCACTAAAGACTATAGTAACACAACACGTGCCTGGGCACAGATTTCAGTGCCACAAAACCTAACTGGTGAACTCCACATTTCCTCCCCAGAACAGGTTACTACCACTAAGTCTGATTTTTTTTTTCCTTCCCAAGAAACATTAAAACAGCTACAGGAGTTGGTTCAAAGCTCAGGTCAAGGCACTCGGCAGTCTAAGCTGCAGGCAACCAGCAGCCCAACAGCCTCTGCGACGAAAACTCATGACCACCTGCACTCTTGCTGGAGAGGAACATCTTGGGACCACTCAGTCTCTGCAGTGACCTCCCTACGGTACTCAGGACCGTCACAAAACACTTCTTTAACACCACTTATTGCCTCCAAACCACCTCCTAGAGAAAGAAACTGGAAAAACCATCTCCTAGATGACAGCCTCTGTTTCACACAATGCCATCTATAATACATGTCTCTCCCTACTCCAAGACATTAAGACCTACCTATTTTCCCCACAGTATCTTTCAGACATTAAGTTGAGGCCAATTTGACTTTAATGCCTTCCTGCTAATTTATTCATTTCACTTTCCCATTGTGCTGAAAGATTAACATAGCGGTAACTAAGTTGATGGCTCTACTGCCATGGAATCGTATTTATACCAACTACATCACCGCAAAATGCCCTTTAGAGCAATTTGCAGGGACTGTTGAGGGCAGAGGCAAGAAAGGGGAAAAGGAGGACAGGGAAACAAAACTGGACAACACAATAGATGTAGACAGTAAATGAGATAACATTTGCAGGCCATGTAGAGTGTAAATAAGACCGACGGATTGAAATACTTTCAGCGGGCCACTTTTTGAAGATCTCGCTGAAGAACTGCCATGGTCCATGAGGGTAATCAAGCCGACCCTTTCCTTAATTAATTGAGGGTGGAAATTTCTCTCGGGGGATTTTGTTTCGTTTCGGAGCGCAGGGCAGCACAGCAGACTAAACACAATCATAGGCGTTCTCAGTGCAGGAGAAGGCCATTTGCATCCATTTGCTGTACAGCTGATCAGAAACATTTAGGCACTCTTCCCATGGGAAGCCTCTCTCTGTTTATATTTCATAAAGCACAAGCCAACTCTGGAAGATGCATGTGGATTTCCACACAAAATTCAGAATCTAAAAAAGACTATCCAGACTAGCAGGTCAACTTCGCTGATCCTCCAGTTCTGGAGGATCCAAGTTTCCATTGGCAGAGCCTACCAGCCGATTCCCCTCCGTGAAATACCATTTGCAATTGGCATTTAAGCCAAAACTGTCAGAGAAGTCTGGTTGCCGCTTTCCTTCTGGCCTGCAGAGGTGGCCCCTGCCAGCCCACGGTCTGGCCACCGCGGGGAGGTCCAGAGGCCCTCCGCTTTCCCGCAGTCCGCTCCGGCGCTGCCGAGCGAGCAGACTTGTCCTCAGGGCTATCAGCAGTGCTCGTTTCACCAGCACAAGTGTTTTCTTTCTAGAAGAAAAGCAGTCCACCAGCAGTTCAGACGAAGGTCTCGGTCAGCACCACTGCAGGTTCTGGGATCTTGCAGATGTGACCCATACCAACGCTACGGTCATAAACAAGTTTTCAACCACACGTAGATTTAACACACCCACACTCGCCACCGCACTACACTATGCGCTTTGTTCCGCGTCGCTCACAAAGGCCTGTTGTGCGGTGGCAGAAAGGGCGGCCTCCCACGGGCCAAAGCATCTTCTGCACGAGCTGCCAGCGCCTTCGCGGCCTCAGCACTAATCCCAGGCACCGTCCGGGCTGCAGCGGGGAGCACGGCAGCAGCACTCCCCACTCCCCAGAGCACCGCTCCAGCAGCCTGTAAGCCTCCGCAGCTCATCTGCGCCGAAATCTAGCGCTCAATTGCAAAACCCCCGTTACCCCATCTTCAATCCAGTAACACTCAAAATATTCAAGCAGCTCTCCGGTTCCAGAGCGCCAGCTGCACAAATGCTTTGAGGAGTGTTTTCTTACGAACTGCAATTTTGCATGTTCATTTTCTTGGCATAGTTTGGGGAGCAGGGCGTTAAGTCAGTAAAATCTCTGCATTCACTTTTACGTTATATGAAATTCCAAAAAGCATTTTAAAACTGTTTTTCCTTTGAGGCCAAAAGTTCACATGCCTGAAGTTAGAAAATACAAGCCCGGACACCAAACCTCTCAGGGTTATTACTCTCCCTTGCTTCAAGGAAAAAGATTTTTACAATGACTCAACTCCAGCACACAAATGTCCAAGAGAAAACAAGTGTGCGGTTGAGGAAATATTTTCCCAGCTTGCACAGTAAGCAATATGCACATTCAACAGATTACGAGCTTGTTCAGTAAGTCTCAAAAACTGCAAGCTCCACATGACAGTGCTTTTTTTTCCTTCCTCCCCCCCTCCCCCCCCAAAAAACCTACAAAAATCACAAACAGAAAGCCCAAACATATGGCAACTGTTACACTGGGATTTCTGCAAAAAGATGCAATTACTTCTATTTAAAGGGTGACTAATCTGCAACTGGCTGTAGTCGAGATGGGTACAGATTAGTGACAATTAGGTTGGGGGAGGCGGGGGGGGAATTCAGCCTCATCTCCCAGAGTGCTGTAACGTGAATATATTCGGTCTCGGTCAGCAGCAGCCCAGGAGATGGTCCAGCAGGGTCAAGAGCCGATATGACTGTAAACACCTCCTTTAAATAGAAGGCTCCAATAAGAGATGTAATCCTGGTCTCATGCTCCTTTCTCCAGTGTTTTGCCACTTGATTTTGGCCATAGTACCTACACGAGGGCAAAGAAAGCCTTTAAGGAAGAAAAAAGAACTGAAAGAAAATTTTTGCTGGTTTGTGTCATCTGCAAATAGAAGTTCTCTCTCCCCGCAGTATCATCATCTCAAAAAATAATTTAAAAACATGAAAT
This sequence comes from Dromaius novaehollandiae, assembly GCF_036370855.1. Classification (NCBI taxonomy): domain Eukaryota; kingdom Metazoa; phylum Chordata; class Aves; order Casuariiformes; family Dromaiidae; genus Dromaius; species Dromaius novaehollandiae. The sequence continues at coordinate 17,607,096 of NC_088114.1, forward strand.
ACAAGAGGGCTAGGGGAAGATAATTTGTCAGCAAGACATTCCCACCCACATTTCAGTGTAGTACCGGACAGCGCATATATTGCTGACACTGCACATCGTGCAGGTTTAATGCAAAGGAAAGTCACTGCAAAATCTCAAGAGCACAGTTCGGATACGTGAGCACACTCACGTCTGAGGCATCTTCAGCATAAAAGTAGGCCTAGGAAAATTCTTTGGTAGTGAAGCACACGAATCTAAGTAGATGGTCTGGCCAAAAAAAAAAACCCGACAACATTGCCAAGCTGCTGATGTGTCTCTAAAGAGCCTCTGGCTTCTTCCCCGCCAAAGAGTGCAACAGCCTTGCTGGAGGGACACCTGAACAGCATCTGGCTCATCTACAGGCCATCTCCTCTTCGGAGCACGTAACATATCCGAGCAGGTACCATCAGTGTAAGGCCTCTCACTTCATGCAAAACCACACCATGTAAGGCAGCATTTATAAATGCATATAGATTTATAAATGCTTTTACCACTAAACGACAGAACTGCATCAAAATGCCAAGGTGTGCCCCAGCTTCCTTCCAACCCAAATTCCCCAAAGAGGTGCAGAGGGTTTTTTGTTTTGTTTTTTGTTTGCTTTTTTTTCTTTAATAGGGCTTCTGCAAACAAGACTCCCATACCAAATGAAAAGGTACTGTGCAAAAAGGTATCTACTCATTGGATACATATTCTTCAGTATTAGCTTTTGCAACCCATTTCTCAGTCTCCTTGGGCACAAGGCAGATTTTCTGCCAAGAAACCTTAGCAGTGGTCAATGGGAAAAATCCATGAGCCATCGTGCAAAAATTGGGCAGGATGTGACAAACGAGTCTCAGTTTGTTTACTTTCCACAAAAAAAATAGAATTTAAAAAAAAACTTTTTAACATAAAAACTTCAAAAAACAGTAGTGAATTGTATTTTGGTTACCAGTAAGCATCCACACTCCTCCCATTACGTAGCACTATCGGTGCTCAACAGAGAGACACTCCGGCTGTCCCCACCCGATAAGGCTATCACCTCTGCAAACCCGGGCGTGCACAGAGCGCTCCCAACGCCGGTGTCCCAGGAGAGCATCCCCGCCTGCTTCGCGGGGTGAGCCGCTCCCTCACTCTGGTCCCTCGGTGCCACCGCAAAGGAGGAATCGAGGCAAGCTGGTAACGCTGAACATACCCACCGCCCCTCAGAAAGGCCAGAAACCCACCGAGAAGGGATCCAGGGATCCTCTCCCTGCCGAGGCAGTGACCTTGGCCAGAAGAGGAGCCCATTACTACTTGAGGACTTTCAGCCTTCACCTTTGGACAAAAGCTGAATTAAAGGTCGTACAGGAACCAACTCGGGGAAAAGAAAGCAAAGCGTATCTGGCGGGGAGAACAGCCTCGGCCTTACTCAGAAGGAAACCTGGTAAGAGCATACGAAAGTACCGAGCATCCCGTTCAGGGCAGTCAGCCAACAGCTGATGCTGTAGATAGAAAACACAGTTGTCTGTCTCAGCTGAGAAATCCCAAACTGGAGGTCAGCAGCTTTAGCAAAGCAATTACTGCACGCAAGGATTGGGTGAAAGCTGCTGTTTTGACTAGCTTTGTTTATGGATCTGTGAAAGTTCAAGGACATGCATCTCTTGCCTAGGCAGTGAAGTTTTTTGAACACAGTAAAACTAGAAAGTCTTCTAGGAACAAGTGCTAGAACAGACCTGCCCTGATTTCCAGGTGTTTAGAGAAACCCAAGGGTTCCCATTCATCACTGTGTGCTCCGACACAGGCGTTCAAACCGAGAGGGAACACTGTGTGCCCCTGAAACACACCACCGAGCATTTAATACCAGCCTGGGGTTCAACGGGTTTTGCAACAGGGGTGCAATTGCTCACGTGGTAGGTTAAGTGCCATTGCACCACACCAGGAGAGGACAACATAAATTTTATTCAATTAGATGGTTAGGGCGATAACCACACTGCCGGTAAAAACGGCACCATTGGCAGCTTGTCCCATTATTAACATTTTGGGCTTCAAACTCCGATTACAGGGTGCCTTCGAGAGCATGAAGGATTTCAGAACCTCCTCATGGCTTCCTTCAAAGTTTCTCAATCATCCCCTCCCTACCCAAACCAGCTGATCAGCCACCTGTAGCTACTCTCACTAATCATCCCCTGAGCACACTATGACTTACACAAGCTACAAAAGCCCTGGAGATGTTGCACCTGGCTTTCCAGTGCACTCAAGTTGAGTGTTCCCAGTTAGGCTGCTCACCTCATAAACCCCAGAAAACAGGGATCAAGGAGAGCTTCTCAAAACATTTCCTTCCCACTTGGAAATGCTTCTACTAAAGGATCACCAACAAGACACAAAGTGGATATTTGTTCACGCAACAAATATATCAGCGTAACTAAAGTTCACCTTTCCTTATCACTGTTAAAGTTGCTGCAGCGATTGTTTTCACCCAGAGTTTGAGGCTCCACAGCTCACAAGAGGGCTTTAAAGACCAAAAAAAACCCAAAACAACAAAAAAATCACATCTTGCAGAAAATGCCCATATCAAGATTTTTATTCTTAGTATTTTCATCTACAGTCAACTGAGAAAGAGCTCTCACAGAAACTTTGGTTATAGTATAGGCACACAGGACACAGATTATCCTAAAACATATCACACATGGCTAACAAAAGATTTTGGAGAAACCTGAACAGGTTCTCTTTAAAACCAGGTAGGCTAATAACAGCCTCAGCACTCCTTCACCTCTATTTGAGGGTGTTGGGTTTTCTCCCGTTTAGATTCTCCCCAAGCTAGAAATTGCCTAGGCTTATTTCCCAAATAGCAAACTTTGCTCTAGGAATATGTTCAGATAACTTTGGACACCAACAACTACGGGAAACTGCCAAAGTACAACCTGCACACACATGGATTAGGGCTCAAAGGCCCAAAAGCAATTTCACAAAAGAGAGCTTTGACAGACACAAACTCAGCTTTTAAGAGGACACTATGAGCAAGTCTACTTGCCAATTCAAGAAATGTCAGAGAAAATGCCTCACTTTACTTTTTATTATTATTTTTCAAGCAAAAATGCTGAAGAACCAGAGCAAGAACATACAAGATTTGTGAAATAAGACTGCTACTACGCTTAAATTAAGAATTTATAGATGGTCTGGCCCAAATACCATGATCTCCATTGACGTTAACTTGCAAGACCTGGGAGATGCATGAATTACATATTTGGTGGCTCACTTTAATTTTTTTAAAGCAAGGAAGAACAAATTACCATACACAAGGTTAATTTGACAAATGCCCTTACCGCATAAGAGCACCGAAATAAATGCAATACAACAGCAGTGAGCCTCAGGCAGTAATTTACCTGGTTATAGTCTCTGCTTTTTACTTTCTACTGGTCTCTCAGCCCCTCTTGGCAATTTTGTTTTAAAAACAAAAATCAATCATTGCAACTTTCCACATTTATATTTTCTTATCCACATGCCCACAAACATCCTAAGAGAACACAGAGCACAGTTAAAGTCTCAGTTTTCATGCTTGTCCCACCAACATGTGCTCATAGCTTACAAAACTCAGATTTGCAAAGATTTCCTGTCATTTCAGATTATACAGATTTGGGGTGAGGGTATTTTTTTATTTTATTTTTTTACAGCACTAGTCTTACCCGGTCTTTCTCAAGGCCCTCAAACATAGATAGAGGAGTGTTTCCCAGAAATTTTCCACTAACGCAAGCAGCTCTGTGTTTATGCAAGTTACAGTCAACATTAACAATGTTTTCAATACCGAATAAATTTTCTTCGGAGACGCTGCGCGTGAATTATGGCCCGTGACCTCTAACTACTGAGATCATTTTAAAGTCGTCGTGCTTCTGACTTTTTGCCAACCTTCAAACAACTCTAAAGTTATAGCACAGAATTTCATTGCATATGGAATACTTCTTATGGATATACCTGATCAGGAGAGTCAAGCCAGGTCCAAAATCCACACAGCTGCACAGACACTCTTTTTCCTCCCCTATTTTAAGGCCGAGACACAAGAAGGCAAAGTTAAGAGGACTGCATTTTCTCACCAAATCCTCTCAAGTAACTGCATCTGCTCAAGGCAAATACTTCACATCACCAGACAACACCCAGTTCCAAGGCCTCCTGCCACCACCCAGAAATTTAATCCTTAAAAACTGTGTTCAGATCTACATCTAGCATATCCTAATTGCAATGGCAATTATGCGTCCTTCTCAGAGAAGAAATATCAGACTGCAGGTGTGTGTCTTTCAAAAACAAGTTAAGAAGAGTCTTTTGGTAGCTGGCATAATAAATCCGATATCAGTCTAAGCAGAAGAAAGTAGAATGAGCTCAAAAACTGAAAGAGGCACTTATATCCAAGGTATCTCTATGATCTACATTATCATCTCTATAAAACAGTCAGATTTACAGGCATACCCCCCCTAGCCCTTCAGGACACGTTCCTGAAAAGCATAGAGGTTAGCAGTTTATTGGATAGCAACTTTTTCATAAGAATTGATGCACAGAGGGGTAAATGCAAGCGGGAACTTAAAATCTGCATGCAATTTAAATACACAGGAATGTTGTATCAGAAAGCAAGTTCTTTCCCTTTTCTTATAACACTACCAAAAAAAATTAAAAAAAAAAAAAAAAAGTTGGCAGTTGGCTTTCCAGAAGCTAAAGATGCCAAGCACTTTTTTTTAAATAAAAACCGCTTGTCAGCCTCCACTTCTGACTCTTAGACCAAATCTTGCAAATGTCCCAGTGTCCTTGTCCAACCATTTCTGGAACGGATCACTTTCCTGAAACATCTCAGCTGCTTCATCTGTGAGACGATGCCCAAAGCAAGTCTTTTAGCATTACTCTTGAGACCTCTTTAACATTCGCTTTCATTACCATGCACTTCCTTAGATGACGACTGTTCATCAAGTCAATCAAGGATGAAGCCTGGAAAAAATATATATTTACCTTGTATATTTTTTCCATGGTATTAAACAATCAGAGGAAGGTATTCAACGATGAGTGACAAGCCTCCAAAATAACAAAAAAGCATTTGGTGAGGGGGTGTTAGTGTATTTACCCTCACAAAGTAAATGCCAAAAAGACAGTCCTACTGCTCCTAATTTTACAGAGGCACCATTCCCTCTCAGTCTCTGGGCAGAAATACACACTCACACAAAGCACAAGTTTCACACACTTCAGAGAATTTAGCCCAGGACTCTGAGCCATGTCCCTGCTTTGCATTGGAAATCAGCGCTTATGGCTATACATTATCTGCAAAAACCTATTGATATGGATTCTGGGTTACCAGGAATAGAAAAAAGTTAAGTGTGTGGCCAAGAGGGAAAGCAAAGTCGTTTACCTTCATAAAGGACTGTTCTCTCACACAGACAAGGATGAGTTACAGCTTAAAGCAAATTTCCCAGCTGCTCAGTCCAGACTTTCAGTGTTATTTTAGTATACTGCGCTGCAGGAGAATTTCCCTGGAGCAAGGGATGCTTCCAGTTTTTATATAGGGATCTTAGAGCTGTTTCGACAAAGTTCCAGACCTGCCCTCTACTCTCACTGGCAAAAAGCGAGAGAGTTTTTGACTTTATTTCTACCAAAGAGCTTCAGTGTTTACCTGCTAAAAATGCAAGCCTATACGCTGGTTTCCCAGACAACACTTCACAGGATATACCTTCTCGACAAGTATTGGCTGCTGTCAATTAGGGAGACTTTTGATCCTCTCTCCATCTCCTCCACCCAGGCAAGGTTCATATCCACAGAAGAAACAGCAGTGGGTATTTTATTCAAAGGCACCCCATTTCTTTCCAGCAGCCCTCCAGCAAGTACCTTTTTGCAGCGTTGACAACGCACCCGCTTTGGGAAAGCAAAGAACTTCCATAGCAGCCGGTTGCCTATGCATCAGGAAGGTAGATAAGCACTTAATGAGCAACGTTTGATACATTTTGCATGAACAGATGCTTCTCTCAACTGAGCAATCAAGAAAGCCCTACCCAACTGCTCAGACACCTGGGAAGCCGAAGGTTTTTTGCCAGCAGGTACCAAAGCTCCATTGAGGGTTGGGCCCCGGTGCTTCACCGAGGGCGGCTTTAATGCTTCCTCCCCACGTGCACCAGACCGCGCGTATCCAAGAGTTCACGTCGAAGGAACAGATCTGGAAACAGTTTATTTTTAGACCTCACTCTCAGCAACATTCATTTCCGCAGCAGATAGGCCAAACACTTATCTTCTCTAAAAGTCTGCCTTCTTCGCTTCTCTAAATGATTTCGAAATTTGACTGCTTGAGACAGCAGAATAGGGAAAAGAAGAGATGCATTTGCTAATTAGGACAGTTTAAACTGGACAAAGCAAGCAAAGTGCTAATACGCACGAGGGCAACGACGAGTTTGCTTTGCCAATGCAGAGAAAACAAAAATGAAAACAGGAAAAGGGGAAAGTTATTTGCCATGGGTACTAATCGATATCATAATATTGACATAAGCTCCTCTCATATATCATGAGATCATGGATAGCTACACCTTTGAAACCAAATATTGACAAGCACAGCTCAGAACTAGAAGGAACTCAGCTCTCCGAAGCTTTCTCACAGCTATAAAGTTTCTCCAGCCAAGAGAAGAAGAAAGAGTTTAATTCTGTGGCATAGTTTTAAAGCACCAGATATTGGAGAACAAACATTTATACAGGTGTTAAGGCAGCTCAGATACAAAACAGGCCAAACAGTTTAAAAGCTACTCTTTATATACGTATTTTTCTGTCTTTTAAGAAACTCCAAGAAGGTACTATTAGAATAACATGACCCATCACTGTTGTTCTAGTCCTATTTCAGGCTCTTTCTGGAGCCACTGTGACTTACTGGAATAATTCAGGGACATCAGAAAGAGGCGGCTCTCAAATTCCAATAAAAGACATTTACTTGGCACAGTAAGTTTTTTGCGTTCAGAAAAAGATCTCACAAAAGCTCAGACTCTTGTGAAAGGTTAAAATATGCCCTTGCCACACGCATTTGTAGCGGTTCGTAACTGAGGAGTCAAAATACCCCAGAAGCTAACGGAAAAAAGTATGTTAAAAAAAGTGGAATAACGGTAAACAAGAAGGAAATTCTGCATCGCTGTGACGTCAAACAGGCTGGAATGAAGAAATCCTCAGGAGGGTACAAACTTCTGAATATTCCAACTCCAGATAAATAATTTCTCTTTTGGAAGAAAAGTTAGGCAAACACTATAAATATGAATGTGAGAGAATCCATCCTCTGTTTCCAGACCAAAAGTTTACCAAATGCAGAAGCAAAAAACTTCTAAGTTTACACCAAAGATACGACTATGAAGTACTTTTGCCCCAGCGCATCTCCAAAGAGCAAAGCACTACAGCACAAGCCAACCCAACAGGCAGAATTCTGTTGCAACTGTTTCTACATTAAGAAACTGTATGAGAGGCCAGAAAAACTCTGTGGTTTCCCGGCAAAAAAATAAATAAAAATAAAAAAAACACCCATTCACCTCAAAAGAAACCCTTGTGCCTAGAGACCTTCAAGCCTGTAACCATGCCTTCTTTAAGTGGCATAGCTCCTCAGCCCTCTAGGTGGCAATGAAAATTACTTAATTTTGCACCGTCTCTTGCCATCACCTAAAATTAACAGCCAGGAAGATACCTTCAGTATCAAGGCCATTTCTCTCGCCACCTACCAAAGCGCAGCTTTCTCTGGACACAAGCGGTTATTGAGCAACATTAAGTACCACAAAGTGCAGCTGTCAGCACCTCGACTTCTTGGAAAGAAGCACAGATCCTCAGCAACTAAACCCGGCTAAAGTAAGTCTCCTGCATCAGTTTCCTTTAGTCCGAACAGCGGCTTAAAATGCATTACACTGATGCCGCCTTCTTGCCTCACCTTCTCACTTTTTTTTTATCTGCTGCAAGATTCACTAATGAGGGAAACCAAAGGAGCTTAAGGGCTCTGACTTGGCAAATCTTCCACGGGCTTGGGGCGAGAGCGAAGAGGAGATCCCAACCGCGAGGCAAAGGAGTTCAACCTGCTTCTTGGCCGTTTTTCAGATCACTGGTCTCAGCTGCCATCATTGCCTTTTTGGGGTATACGGAGGACAGAAAAGTATCAGTAATTTTTAAAGAGCATAAAAATGAACTGCCAACACAAAACTACATTTTACAAAGGTGAAAAATAAAGCTGCATTCACCCTCTTCCTTTCCTCCCTGGATGAACCGGAGCAATTTTATATATGAAGATTAATTTGTTACCTTTTCTGCCCATATTCTTTCCTTTATTCTTTTAAATAGGTGAAGGAAGAGAACCAATAAAAAGCCTGAAGGTTTAAAGTTATTTCTTTGGGGGGCAGGAGAGTAAAAAACAAATGCTGTAACATGGAAGAGAAGGAAGAATACTGCAGGAAATCTTTCTCCAATCTCAAACCAGCATATTAATGAGTATACACAAAAAAAAAAAAAAAAGCTTTCTCTAAACTTAGATCTGCCTTTTGGTTAGCTTCATCAAGCCAAATCAGAAAAGCTTAGAGAAAAATACCTAAATTACCACAAATGGGTTGATCAGAAGTGATACTAGTGAAAAAGTCAGATATCCTTTCCCAAATAAATGGTCCAGATGATCAAGTCTGAATATTGTGTGAGGAGAAACTAAGCTGTTAGAACTACAACATCCACACGCAGAAGCGGACCTCTTACAAAGCTCTGGCACAGCAGAAAGGTTACTCTTGGGGTTAGATTAAAGAGAGAAAAGGTGCAGCTAGCACTAAGTAGCTTTCACCTATTCCAGTCACATGAGTACACTGAAACTGGACAGTGGTTTTAAGCATTTCTGCTAGCTTTACATCCCTCAGGCAATAGACTCTCCCTTCATACATCATACGTGGCCACAATCCCACTCTCCGTTTTCATCCTCCTCCCATACCAAGCCAAACCTCTCCATGCTCTCTCCTATTAGCAACTAAAGCAAAAACATGTTAAGGGCCAAAGACTACCTTACAACATTGTGTCTTCACAGTCGCACCAAGCAAACCCAATCGGCACAAAGCCCATCCCTTCTCAACGTTCAGGTGCCACCATGGTAGGCTTGCGTTTTGCACTTTCATCTGCCGGGAAGATAAACTTAGTGGAGAGAGAAAAAAAACAGAAGGATTCACGCCGCTTGGATTGTCCACCTTCATACCAACAGCATCAAGAACGGAAACGCGTACTTTGAAAAACGGACACCACTCCACTACGATTCCAGGTCTGGCCACGCCACTGCCTTTGCAGAAGGAATTTGCACTTTCACAACATCTGCCAGGCAACCTTCTCATCCCGACGGCAAACGTGACAGGACACCTTCCCATCTCTGGATAAAGGAAAAAGCTCTGAGGGACAGCTGTAGCTATGTGAGCTCTCCAACATAGGGTACAGAAAGTCCTTCCACAGACAGTGCAAGAGATCGATATTGGAAAAGGACAACAGCCCCAAGCACTGCAAGATAAATAGCAACGCTTCTTATGAGATTCTCACATTTCTTTCAAAGGTACCTAGAGTTTCACCCTGAAAAAAAATCAAGAGTTTTTGAGGGGAGATAATACCATACTGTGGCTTATTTTCCTAATTCAATTCTTATCAAGGAACATACACCAACACGGCAGCAGGAGAGAGGACACCAACTTACTTAACACCACACTCTTCAACCTGCATGCAGTTTCTCCACTCACCTTAGACCCAAACCCCAGTGAGATGACATGGTACTTGAAGCCATGCGCGCTGTGTTACCAAACACACAGTTGTCAAGTTCAATTCAAGCGATCGATCCCACTTTTTGGCAGCACACAAGTCCCAGCAGCAAAATCTTATTCTCTTGTTCTGGCTGGCTGGGAAATATGTTTAAAGGCAATTCCTGCTGGCTGTAGCTGGGTTTACTATAACACACATACCGTGGATCAACAGCACTTGATTCACTGTATATAAAATCAACAGCACAGATATACCAGCAATTCCATAAACCAACCACAATTTGTGAATTAAAAATATACCTAATGGTAAGAATGCAGTTTACTCACATGGGACAAAGGGTTTGCAAGAATTAAATTATTTCCATTACAACGCAAATGAAAAACAATGAAAACTGACAGAAGCAAAGGGTAGTGTGTTGAATGTGAGACACAATTCATTGCATGCCTATGATGTGTTGCTTCAGCCTACTTCCTACCATGATTAGAAGCCAGCTTAATATTGGTATTTCAACTAGTTATGGGTATTTTACAAATTCTTCCTTTCTGAGACCATGGAAATTGTAAGTCTTCATCATGGAAATGCCTTTGAGAGTAAGTTCACAAGAACATTAAATCCACACCGTGCTAAAGATTACATGGTTCCTACCCCTCCTACAACCATTTAACCGTCAACCTTTATATCCACCCTGTGAAATATGGAGCACACAACCCAGCAGTTACATTACAGGAGAAAACTTTTTTGTCACATTCCTGGCACACAGTGCTTTCCTACAAATTTTGCCACTGCCTGCAGTATTTTTAGGCATTTTTCCCTGAAGGACTCAATGTCCAGTCACCAAACAGTACGTTGACTATGGAATTTAACTCGTAAGACACGAGATCATTTTGAAGACCTTTCCTCTGTTCCCATGAACAAACACAACTTAATTCATCATTCACTGAGTCTACACTTAATGTGCACTTAGAAATTAAAAGTAAAAATCCTGATGGAATCAGTCGCACTTCACGAGCTTTATGGAATAACTTAATGTCAACATGGTGCTCTTTCCAGAAGAGCAGAAGTCAGTAATATATTAACCTGTAAAATCCCCAAAACAGAGAACATGGCATATGGGCAGCCTAAGAGATATTTAATTCTTGCACTGTAAAGGCAGTTTAGGGCTGCAAACGCGAAGGAGAATCTAACTCAATGCAATAATTATGGACCCTTATATGTAGTAAGGTAAAGCGTCGTGCGGTCTAAGGTACTCAGAAGTGAAGTTCAAGGATTGGTACCTGTAGGCTGTAAGCAGAAAAAAATTACTCATTAAAGGACAACATAGAGCATCCTAAAGAAAAACTGAAACAACTAATAGACCTTCCTAAACCTGTGCAACTAAACTTCCAAAGTTTAAAACCAAGCTTCCAAGGAACTTGCATTCATTGGTTTTCCACTTCAAAAGAGAAGTCTAAAGGAGGGGGCAAAAAAGGGAGGGCAGGGGAAGAAAGGTTAAATGCCTCATCCAGCCTACATAAAAATGCAGGCAACTCAGAAAACAGTTTAAGGGCAGTGTCACAGCTGAGAAACGCCAGCAGCTACACAGCCAAGAGCCAACAGCTAAGAACTTGAAAGTATCTCTCTCTGTCAGCTCCCGAAGCAAATCCCACTCCGAAGGGATTAGTGACTCACCTAGTTCTTTAACTCCCGAGATGTGCCAACAGGACACTACCTTTATTACGAGCTTTAACTACTGAAACTGTAATGTGTCATTACAACACTGTTTAATCACATCATAGTTTCAGATTTGCATTTCTATTGGCTTTTCAATACTCAGACTGTTGCAGTGGTCAGATAGGAGTCCTTCCCTAAATTTAGAGGCTAATTTATAACTTTAGAGAGTCAGACTTGGTGTTTAAGAAAAAAAAAAAAAAGAAAGAAAGTACTGCAGCTGCAAAGAGTCCAGGAGTTAAGAGTTGCTTGGCATTGAGCTGGAATAGTTTGATGAGTAACACTAGCTTTTACAAAAACAAACTCTCCGTACTATGAAAAGTTAATGCCAGGACACGCACAGAGCACACAGTGAGATTACACTGTCTGAATTGTACTTCAAGCACCAGCGTCCTCACCGATTCCTCCCCAAAGCGACTTCTCAGATTTATAAGTGGATCCTGCTCATTTCCTAACATGAGGCACAGAAAAGAGCCCCCGACAGCGAGATACATCTTTATAATCCTTCCTCCCCACTGCCGAGCCTACACCGCTAGATCACAACTGGATTCTCATCACAGGGTGAAGAGCTGGGAAAGTAGAGCAGGAGCGAGGACCTGAACAATGTCTCAGAAATAACATCTTGGAGGAGAGAAGCAGCATCACAAGCAATAAAACGGGTTATCTGCATACAAACCAATGCTCTAAGGTCTGCTCAGGTCTCCCCTTTCCGTATTTGGAGACATCCCCGTGCCATTCTTCTCATCAGAAGATGAGCAATCCTAGAAGCACACAGTAACGGAGGCTGGAAGGCATCCCTGGAGGTCTCCAGCCCACCCTCCTGCTCTGAGCAGGGCCACCTAGATGAGGTTGCACAGGACATTGCCTAGCCAGTTTGAATACTTTCAAGAATTTCCTCTGCCTTCCTAGACCCTGCTCCCGGATTTGACCCTGCTCCTGGGGAAAAAATGTTTCCTTGTATCTCACTGGGACTTTCCATGTTCCAAAACCCTGTGCTTTGGCCCCAACCACCTCAGCACCCAGCTTGCTCCAGCACAGCAATGGCTTGTCCCGGGGAGCCCCGAAGTGGGCCCAGCATTTGAAGGCAATGGGCCTCACCAGTGCTGAGCAGAGGGGAACAGTCTCTTCCCTCGACTTGCTGGCTGCACACTTGCTAACGCAGCCCAGGATGCAGGTGGCCATCGCAACAGGGACCGCCTGCTGCCTCCTGGTCAGGGTGTTGCCCCCCAGGACCCACCAGGGTCCCTTCTGCAAAGCTGCTCCCCAGCCAGCTGGCTCTGGCCTTCCTGCTGCCTCAGGGTATGGCAGCCCAGAGCTGGATTGCACATCTGCTGCTGTTGAACTTCACGAGGTTTCCATCAGTCCCTGTCTCCAGCCTGTCACACTCCCTCTGAAGAGCAGCCCTGCCTCCTGATGTAGACTTGCTGAGAGCACGCTATGGCCAAGTCATTGACCTTAGTCCCAGTACTTCCCTTATAACGGCCACCAAAAAAAAAAAAAAAAAAAAAAAAAGAAAGAAAGATACAAATTATATGTTGAAATACTAACAAATACCAAGCCACATGGTACTCCTAATCAGTCCTGGACAGGACATAGCTACTGTTAACATCGCACTACACCAGCTCCAACCAGGAGTCCTACCTGTTGTCTCAAGGCAACAAAAGTAAAATACAACTCAAATGAGCACTGCATGAAGTGACAGCATGCCAGACATACTCAATTCAAATTATACAAGATTAAGAGGATTCTTCCATCTTTTGTACCATTTCCAAAAAAGACAAAACAGTCCACCAGCAGTTTAGAAATAAGAGATTACTTCAGGGCAAAATGACCTTTGGTTTGACTCTTAACTCCTGTTTATAAAAACTACATCCCAGGAGAGGTTCAAAACTAGAGAGCCTGCAGCAGTCTCTCACCACAGATCACAGAGACATACAAGTGACAAGGAAAGGAAAAACTGTTTGAATACAGTGCTACCATGTATTAGTTTCAGCTCACCACACACTATAAGCCCACAGTACTCTGCTCCACAAGCTCTGCTGGGGAACTCCCGGGTGGCGACTCACAGAAACAGTAGGCGACAAGCCCAGGAAGGGCTCCAAACAACATCTGATGAAACCAGCAGCTCCTCGAACCATTCACCCTTGCCGAAACAGTCATGTAGCTCTGCTACAACTCTTGGCATGACGAAGTTAAAAGTTCTGGAGCATATAATTACCGTTGCCATGGCAAACTATTTTTATTATTCGCTCCTTGAGGACCTCGCGCTGCAGAACTGAATATCCACGTGGGTATTTAAGAAACAAGGCAGCAAACAGTTGGCACTTGTGCGACTCGACACTAACCACAGTCTAAGTGAGCTAGACACAACAAGCAAGAGAAAAGCAGCACCACAGTCTACAAAACCAAACCAATTACATCACCCAGCAGCAGCCACAGAAGCAGCACACACATGCTTGAAAACAGCAAAGCTTGAAGATGTCAGTCTAAAAATAATGACAGCCACAGACTGAGCTCCTGAAGTCAGCCCAGCCCCTGCGATTCTCCCTGGAGCCTGGGTGCTCGCTCCAGAGGGCCCCAGAAAGGAATCCAAACCAAAGGCTGAAACTTAACTTCATTAACTTAACTCTTAATGGCCGCTGGGCACAGTTGGCACCCCTCGGCTGTTGCATATTGTCTCTGTATTTTCCAGACAAAAAGGTGCTTTTTCAATCATGACGTTAAAAGCCATTTATGAGAGCTCAAGTCATTCTGCTACCAGGTAGAAAGGAACAATATAGGAGCTATGAGGGATTAACAGATTTTCCCAGACTTAAGAAATGAATCAATAATGAACTCAAAATTCTATTAATAATTCGCCACTCCAAAATCCAAATCCATTTCTTATCCTCCACTCATCCACAATCCACCTGGAGATAAGCACGTTTCCTTCCTACCATCAGCACTTCTCAGCCAGCCATGGCTATTTTGCAGCCAAGTACATCCAGACTTATCCTGTGTTTTGAATTGCGATCCGTTTATTTTTTTCATGTTTCCAAGAAAAGCTATCATTTTTGACAATGACAGAAGATGAGGGGGGGGAATCTTGTATTGCAGATGTTTCTTGCACCCTAGGGGACAGGGAAGCTAGAGTAATGCACTGAACGGCTTCACCAAATGGGAACACAACTGGAAGCTTGCAGAATGATCCCTGTGTGTTTCATGGAAAGAAAAATTTCCAAAAAATTGCAAAGATTCACAGTCCTGGTGAATTAGTTGCCATGGATATTTTCTTCTGTGACAAATACTCTAATTCCACATTCGGATGACTGACAGGCACCAAGTATGAAGACAGCTGGGAAGAGTCCAACACCACAATTCTGAGAACGCAGCTGCACTTATAACCGGTTGTTACTTAACACCGCAGGGAGCTTCACTGAAGAAGTGGAGCAAGCAAGCTGAACACAAGCCCCTAGAGTGGCAGGTCAACCGCCTTCCAAAAGCAGCTTCACCATCAGCCCAGGTACACAACTTCCTCCAGCATTACTGCCGCAAACCCTTGCTAGCATGTAAGTATGCCAAGAAAATAAACAGTTTATCACTAAGAAAAGACCATGCAGTTGCAGTGCTTCAGGCTGAACTTACTATCTCTACCAATCAACAAACCTGAAGTAAAAAACTCTTATGCATATAGCAGTAATATGCAAGCAGTAGACATGCAGGACCCTATCTTCTGCTTGGTTCCTTATAAAAGGCTTAGTAGAAGCCTACTTTAGCTACTAAAAACAGATTTTAAGAACCACTGCTTTGTGTTAAAGAAGAAAAAGAGAAAGGCACAGACTCCTATGGCACCATATTTATCTTTGTATGTATTGTGGAAACTACTCAACTCAAAGTTGTTACAGCATTCTTCGTGGACAGAAATAGCTTGGCCCAAATCAGTGCGAAAGGAAGGACTGGTGCATAAAGTGCAAACATACCGTACCTGGTGCAACAAGTCACTTGTAGCACGTATACGCAAGCCAGTGAGTCAATACTACTTACACTGCAAAAAATGTACTGCAGTCAGTGTAAACACTGTGAACTGCATGACGTTATGTTTGCAAGCAGCAGCATAGCCAGCAGCTCAGAAATGGTATAAAGTTATGAGCAACGGCATCTGGAGAGGCTAGGAGGGAGGGATGACTAAGAGCAGCAAGCCACATCCCAAAACGGAGCTTTCAAGAGCTCACGCTTGCAAAGGTAAAATGAATTATATAACAGTCTGGAGGAGGACCAAGGAGGAGATCTGCTCAGCTGTTATCACAGGGCTGCCACTGCCGATTGAATCATGTCACTGGCCCTGCAGTACCATGCTTTCAGTCTGCATTTTTAATTCCAAAGTTGATGCACGCACAGCCTGAAGGCTCGGCACAGGCACACTCGCCTGTATGAGTCAGCAATCACTGACCACACAGTGACAGCACATCACAGCCGCGGTACCCTCTGGCTCTCACTCAGTCTGCAGTTTTTAGAAAAAGCAATATCAAGTAATTAATTTTTAAGCAAGCTTTTTGACCGAAACCAAACACAGGTTTGTTTCATGTATAAAGATCCCTGCCAACATGCCATAGGAATGATTAAAATAATTGAACTGCATAATGAAGACCCAAAAGGAAATTTAACACCTACGGCTAGCTCAGTTTCTGAAGTCTGTTAGCACTACTACAGTTCGAGGACAAATCTCCAGGAGTGTAAAGCATGACTAGCTGCCCACCTTCCAGATAGCAGACTGGGACCACTCATATTTCGGGGTGATGACCTGATTGGTGGCCATCAGAACGAGATCTGGAGATATCCATGAAAAGCAAAGGGTCCTAGTATCATTGCATCCCTAAGCTATCTAAAATTACCTGGATAAATAACGCTGTAGCTAGGTAATTTCTCTGCACACACAGTACAGAACTAAATACATGTTACCCTGGCAGAACACACAGACAGAGGAACTACAGCCAAATGGCAGGTGGGCACCTGCACCAGAAGAGATGACTGTATCATCTCCAGAGCATGCACAGCAGAGGTCCCAAAGCACAGACCAACGGGGCTTTTCCAATACTGTTTTGCAGGGAAAGTCAGAGTTAAAGAAAAACCTGAAGACTGCTGTCAAAATTTCTCAGGTGCGAGCAAAGCCACTACTATCACTAAGCATCAGCCAGACCATACAAGCCCTTAGCCACCAGCTGCAAAAGGCAGAGCTGAAAAGGAGGAACAAAAGGCTGAGAAATGACCTTCTCCTGCCTTTGCAGAGGAAAACTGAGGTAGTAAGAATACAGGAAAGGCACAACTATGCCTAGGCTTTTTTTCCAGCCACAAAGCTAAAACAGTTGAGACTAGAAATACGAAACAGGCATCTCATCCTCCCACAAGCATCTGCACAGCTGTGCCCATAAATAAGCTGCGTACTTGCAAACATATCCAGGAACTAAACTGCAGAGTGAGGGACATTACCTGGAGGTTTACCAGGCAATCGACACTGAGATGGCAATATAGGCTGCAAGTTATACTGCACCAAATGCATTGGTCCTCTGGTCATCGCAGTTCAGTTTGCACAGGATAAACCCGTTATTTCTCCTACAGCTTCATCAAATGAAGTATTTGGCTCAGTATACTATCTTTAAGGATACGCAGGGGGAAAAAGTCACAGGAGAGGCCCCAGCTCTGGTTGGTTGCTTGCAACCAACAAGCAGAACCGGGAAGAATACTAAACCACAGGAACAGGTAGAAAAATCCTGACACAAAAAGCTTACGTTATTCTTACAGTATTGGGGAGCAGAGGTCAACTGCTGGACAATGTAATCAACACTAAGTTAGCTCTGCTGAGGGGTAAACAGGTTCAGCACAACAGTGCTAATAATCAGGGTATGCTGAAAACACCTGCGCAAACTAGGATCTCTGGTTCATGCTCTCCTATAGCGCAAACAGCTTCAAATACAGTTGCTGCTCTGAGTCAAGTGAGCCCAATTCCCTCAGTGTGGTAATAAACTGAAAGCAGAGAAATCAAGTTTGCCCACAAACAGGCCAGGAAAGCTCATTCCTCCTCTCACTCCATGGCAGCACTCGCACATCTTCCCACTCGGCTGCAGCTGTGCACTCGCCTGGGCCCTGGTGGAACCGCGCTGGGAGACGCTCGGCACAGCGCAAAGACACCACGTCCCCGGCTGGGGAACACAGAAGTTGGGTTTCCTCAAAAAACACACAGTGGCGAACGACCAACTCCTTATGGCCAAAGTGAGTGCCATGAAAAACAAGACGACCGAGAACAATCAGAATTTTAATAATGCTTAAGTTGCTCAAAGTTATCACGAAGCTGCAGGGCTGTCTTTGAAACCTACGTACTCAATGACCCCAAGGATGAAAAGTAATCAAAGACATTCAGCTAACTTTATACTTGTGGTGATACACGGATTTTTTTTTCTTTTTTTTTTTTTCTTCAAATGAGTCGAACACTGGAACAGGGGCCCAGAGAGGCTGTGCAATCTCCAGCCTTGGAGACATTCGAACCTTGACAACGCGAGGCCCTGAGCAACCTCACCTAGTGACCCCACACTGAGCAGGAGGTTGGGCCTACAGACTGCTGGAGGTCCCTTCTGATCTCAAGTATCCTGTGATCCTAACAGCAGCAGCAATTTTCCAACTCCTGCCTGAATCCACTGCCTCAGCTTTCAACCACAGTCCTAGCACAAGAAGCAAGAGAAAACAGTAGGTTGTATTGGATGTCTCCTTGCTACACAAGACCTTAAAATGCTGACCAAGAGTTAACTGCTGTATAAACAAAGTTATTTGAAGAGCCTTGCTCTGGGAAACATAGCTCTTCCAGGGAATCAAACCGTCCCTCCCCTCCACACAAGCAGGATACCACAGGCAGGACAGCTAATCTGGTCCAGGCACCAGGTCATTCTCCTAGAGCATTTCCAGCACTGAGTGGAGAGCTAAGGGCTGCTACCAGGAGAGAAGCCTTTCAGGTCACAACAACGAGCAAATAACATACAGCATGCAACACTTTTTTTCCTTTTCCATTTGGCACAATTTTAACCATCATTTCTTGTGGCCACCAGCAGTATCGCTTAAGACTTCAGACACGTAAGCCACAAAAAAAAGGGCTACAAACCAATCCTATGAGAAAGCTGCTTGGAGAAGACAATGCCCACCTAGAATATCGACCAACAGCCAAAACCAACCTTTGATAAATTAATACTTTAACCTAAAGATCTTCTCTAATCTCCTTGGGAACACTTATCTGTTCAAGGTGATTAGATTCTCCCATACACACACACACACACTAATCATAGGTAATGATAAATCTGTAAGTGGAATCCTGCCAGCGCAGTTTGGAGGAAGATTTTTGATCATTACTGAGTCAAATGGACTAGCTGTGCCATGCTTAAACTTCTAGCTTCCCAGTACAGACATCGTCTTTACGCTCTAGATTTCCAAGTCAGCCAGTCAGCTTAAAAGATATGCTAACAGGGACAGTCAAGGGCAATTAGAAAAACAGAAGAAAATAAGGGCCTACTCAACCCTAAAAACACTAGTCATTCGCAAGCAATGAGAGTTATGAATACCCTGCAGTGAGACTCCCTACCTCCACAGTCAAGGAGGAGAAGCAGGGCGTAAGCGCCTCAGACTGCATGCAGGCTGAAGAGCAGCCAGCAGTTCTCCAAATATTGTCATATAACGAGATGCCAACTAAGACATCCCAAGGAAGGAGACTGATGCAAAGCACATCCATTCACATGCCTTCCCTTGCTCAGAGAGACAGCCCAGCCCTTTCTCAGTTGCATTTTTAACCATTCAAGTACTGGGCTGTGAAACACAGCTCTGCCTTTATCAGATACCAACCTACGACTGCCTTGAAGGGCCCAAAACACAGAACAGGGGTGCCAGCTTGCCCCTTTTATTTCTGTGGTCAAAAAGGGTAATGCACAATATCTTTGAGACTGGAAGGGAGGAGGTTACTCAAAAGACCTGGGATCTCTTCCTGGGCAACCACCTTGCTGTGTGACTTCTGAAAAGTTCCTTAACCTAAATGCCTCATGACAAAGGAGAGTTTTTCCCAAGACATCTTTAAGAATTATTCAGCTATTATCATCTTCCACAGGTTCAGAGTGGGGAACACACAGCATGAGCACATACACTGCCTGTCAAGCTTCCATGCAGTACATCTCCATAGATTTAGCCAAGATACAAGAGGCTTTAAATATTCAAATTAATTTGGAAAGAATATTGTAATTAGAAGTTTTACTTCAGAAAACTGTTGCTGTGAAACCAGCCAGGCAGAAAACAAGAGTTCCACCTGGCTGCATGAGAATACTTCAAGAAGTAATTCCTGCCATATGGCGCGACACCCACCTACACTCTATTACAACAGGACTTCCCAATAGGCCTCACAGGATTTTAAGAGCTCAACTCTACAAACAAAAACCTAGCAAGAATCACCACCAGACAGCTTTATAGGCTTTTTCTTAAGGTAACCTAAACAGCAAGCAGAAGGAAATTCAAATGAAAAGCTTCAATCTGAAACTGCATCAACACACTCAAGGAGGCACTTAGGCATCGCGGTAGAATTTTTCAATTAAGATGACTTTTAAACCACTAGCAAATTGAAGATTTTATTGCCTTCCTCATGTTAACCCTGAATAGTCAATAGCTAGAAGGATCCAAGTCAACACAACTGTGAAGGACAACCACCTTCTAACCTCAAATTACAAAGGCGTCAAAAGCCACTGAGGCGAGCACAGTGACCTACCATTAAGGGCATGATTTGTCCTGTAAAACCTTTTGCAGCAAATACAGAAAAAGACAACTCTAGCATGCATCTTCAGAGCTGGGATGAGTGCAAAGAACCAGCACATGAGACATGCGAACCACAGAATATCAAGAGACCTTTACAGAATTTGATTTTTACAGTCACTCTAAGAAAGTCAAACAAACAGAAGTCCACACTTTTTACGAAAGTCTCCCCACAAAGACAACATGGATGAAAACGCACTGCCTGATACCTGTGGCTTCTTTGCTCCTATCAATTAGCCAGAAGAAGTACTGAAAAATGGCAATTTATCCAGGATTATCTCACAGGAGTTCTCTGCCATAATCAATCCTAGCTGGCACTCAATGGCTAGACATGCCTTCTATGAAGAGAGCTGGTTTTGAAGAGTATCATGGGGGTTTTCCATTTGCTTAAGAAGAAAAGAGGCACTTTCCCATGTGATCTGTATTGCATTTTTGTACTCATGACTCACAACTGAATTAACTCAGTTCTCATCAAGTTTAACAATGAAAAAAAAAAAGATTCAGTAGTTCAGTATGTTTAGATCAGCCCTACCAAAAACACATAACAAGTCATCAGCAGTGCTTTACCCAAGCAGCCGCTGCACATCTGAACTGGCCAAGAGCTCCACTAAATAATTCCAGCTCGACTCTGTCACACGTTGCTCAAAATCACTTTCTTGGGTGATTTTCTGTTGTTTCAGCCTACAACATATCAAATTGTCTTAAAATAAAGTTAGCTGTCTTCTAGTTTAAAATAAAAAGAAAACCAGTTAAAGAAAACCAGTTGTTTGCTAAAGACAGACTTGGCAGCAATAAAAAAAAGCACTGTCACAAGGTTACAAATGGAGCATTAAATTCCAACAACTCTTTAAAGCTACGTAGTTCTGTAAGTCCAGACCTAAAGAGCATAAAAATATCCAAAAGGATTAAAAATAAATTAGCTGAATTACTGAAAGGTAACTAGCTTCTCGTGGGGTAGTTTGCCACAGAGCATTTTTGTTTGGCTTGGGTTTTGGTGTTTTAGGTTTTTTAGGCTCCAAGTAGCCAGAAAGACACCCTGTTAAAACTTCTGACCTATTAGCTGCCAAAATTTGAACTCAGGACCTAATTTCCAGATTTTTATTTAGATACTGGATGAGTTTATATTAACAGCTGCTAGTGACCTGAACCTCACTGATCAGAGAAGTAACAGGAACACAAACTTTGTGTTGGGAGAAAAAACAGCTTGCAGTTGGCCTTTAAAGAAAAGTCCTAATTGGTATGGTGTGTTTTTTAAGAGATATATATTTTAGAAAATTCTAACCACCTTTAATATCGGGGACCACGTCCATTGCCTGAAATACAATCAACGTATACCCCAGGAAAGAGGGTGATTGTGAAGACTCTAGTTCCTTTCTGCTCCGAGATGAGAACAAACCTGGTCGTTCCTAAGATATAAACAAAACAAAATCATAGAACATCCATACATTTATATTTTTATCACTTAACCGATGCAAAAACACAGAGAACCAATCAGAAAGGCGTTACACCGAGGATCAAAGCTTGCAGTCCCCGGTACCGGCGTCGCAGGTACCGCGCTCGCTGAAACACCAGCGGCCCGTCCGGAGAAGAGCCATCACGCCAGGCAGCAAAGAAAGCGGGGCAAGACTTTGGAGTCGTCGCAAAGCTTTATAACTTCCTTCCTTCCTCCAATAGCCTCCTGTCTCCCCGGCTTTCCTGAGCGCAAAAGTCCCGTCTAGCCGCTGTTTCTCGACGAAACATCAGCACTGACACTTGCGGGCATGGCTATTCTAAAGATTTTCAGCCTCTGCACTTTTAAAATTAGTCTCTTGCAGCAGAAAAGCAGCGAAAGCGTGTAAAATGAAATCGTAGCTCTTAAAATAGAAGGCTTATTTGGCGACACTGTTCCCATTATGATTTTTATTTTAAGTTTAGGCTAGAGGGGGGTGGAAACCAACACGGGGCACCTTTCCGCCGGGGAAACACC
The DNA here is from genome assembly GCF_036370855.1 of Dromaius novaehollandiae. Classification (NCBI taxonomy): domain Eukaryota; kingdom Metazoa; phylum Chordata; class Aves; order Casuariiformes; family Dromaiidae; genus Dromaius; species Dromaius novaehollandiae. The sequence continues at coordinate 17,629,300 of NC_088114.1, forward strand.
CCCCCGGGTCCCGACCGCAGAGGCACGGCGGGGCGGCGCGGCGCTGGCCCCCGGGGGCAGCGGGGGCAGGACCCCGCCGGCGGCGCCGCGCCGCTCCCGGCCCAGCCGCTCGCAGCCCAGATTTGCCCTAAATCGAGCGACGCCAACCAAAACCGGCGAGACTTTCGCGCTGCGCAAGGGTGAAGCCGCCGGGGCTGCGACGCGCACCGAGCAGAGCCGCAGCGCTGCCCCGGCGGGAAGCGCCTGCCCCGGCCGGGCCGGGCCGGGCGCACCGCGGGCCCCGCCGCTCCCCCCGCCCGGCGCCGCCGGTACCTGTAGTAGCTGAGGAGCCCGTTGCTGAGCACGAACCAGCGGCGCTGGTAGCCCTTCAGGTAGTTGGTCCACTTGAAGAGCCAGCCCTTGTAGGTGTCGGAGCCCGGGGCGGCGGGCGGCGCCCCCGCCGGCCCCCCGCCGCCGCGGCCCCCCGCGCCCCCCGGCTCCGCGCTCATGGCCGGCGGCTCGGCGCGGCGCGCGGCGCCCGGCGCCTCCTGGCAGGCCAAGCAGGGGACGGCGCTGAGCAGCGAGACCAGCCCGCGGGTGCTGCTGCCGCACAGCGCGGCCGCCTTCCCCATAGACGCCGCGGCCGCGCCGCTCCGCTCCGCCGGGCACCGGCGCGGGGGCGGCGCCCGCGCTCACGTGACCGCGGCGGCGGCGGGCGGCGCGCGGGCGCCCCCCGGCGGTGGGGCGGGGCCGCGCTGGGGACCCCCCGCCACCGGGACCCCCCGCCACCGGGACCCTCCACCGTGGGCATCCCACCGCCACAGTGACCTGCCACCGCAAGGACCCACCACCGTGGGGATCCCACCGCCACAGTGACCTGCCACCGCAAGGACCCACCACCGTGGGCATCCCACCGCCACAGTGACCTGCCACCGCAAGGACCCACCACCGTGGGGATCCCACCGCCACAGTGACCTGCCACCGCAAGGACCCACCACCGTGGGGATCCCACCGCCACAGTGACCTGCCACCGCAAGGACCCACCACCATGGGCATCCCACCGCCACAGACACCTACCACCACAAGGACCCTCCACCATGGGGACTCACTGCCTTGGGAGTCCCACCACCACACAGACTCTCCACCACGAGGACCTGCTGTCACAGAGACCACTGCCATGGGGACCACTCTGCCACAGGGGTGCCACCCTATGGTGGTCCCACTGTCATGGGGACCTGCTACTCACTGCCACAGGAACCCTCCATGACAGGGACCCACTGCCATGGGAGTCCCACTGCCATAGAGCCTCATTGCTATGGGGTTCCCACTGCCATGGAGACCCCTCTGCCACAGGAGTCCCACCATCATGGGGCCCCACCACCATGGGGGAACCCACTGCCACAGGGGTCCCACCACCACTGGGCCCCACTGCTGTGGGGATCCCACCTCCATGGGGGACCTGGCACCATGGGGCTCCAGCCTGTGGGTTGCTGGCCCCTGCACCTGGAAGAGCCCTGCATGTTTTGCACACCTGCCTGGGCTTGTGAAGCCTTCACCAAATTTTTCACAGGTGAAACCACTGCAGGTTTCTGTGTAACTGAGCCATGGCACCAAGTGCTGAAGGTGTTTGGGATACTGCAAAAATAAATGCATTCAAGATGCAATTCAACAGACTTGTGGGGAAAGGCTGATAAGGGCCCATACCCAGCGTGAGGGCACAGCTGGCCCCTTAGCCTGTCATCTGCAGACACAGCAAGCCCAGCTCCATATGCTCGCCCTGCTCTTGCATGCCCACCCTGAGCACTGCTAATGACCCATCAGGCCTGTGACCTCGCATATCTGAAGATTTTGTTTCTAGTGGTAACAAGAGAGGCAAGAAGAAACTTTAGGTGAGCCAAGAAAAAATAAATAGTCTTGTAACACTACTTGTAACAGTAGCCGCTGCCCCCCCTGGAACCTGAGCTCTGCCATGTGAGCCGGCTGTCGGCTACAGTTACCCTCACCCTGCCCCAAGGCTACAGCCAAGGAACAAGGATCAACCTCATCCCAGCCTGAGACCTCCTTTTCGGAAGTGCTGAGTGCCATGCGCTCCAAAGGAGACCAAGCAGCAGGTGCTTTGGCTGAGCTCTGGGAGAAGCTCCAGGTCTTCTGCAATACAGAAACTCCTAGCTAGCTCCCCAACCAGTGGCCTGAGGACCATGGGCAGTCCACCAGCCAAAGGTGATTGTATCATTACTCTGACTCCCCCTCTTAAAACAACATCTCCCCACAAAGTGGATAACCTGGGGAAGAATGAAAAACAGCAAGAAAGCTGTTGCCACAGGGACCTTTGACAGATGCTCCCCTGTCAAGTGTCCCAGAGCCCAGGAAGGCCTCCTTAGTTGCCCCCCCTCCCAGCCCCAGGGGATCTCCTTTCTCTGATCTCTCTGATCCACTCTCATCCCCCTAATCGCCTGCAGTCTCATTATGGCTCGCTGATTCACCTGCATGTGCGCGCTGCAGGCCTCGGGCTGCGCACTCATGTGCAGCCCTGCCAGCACACGTCCCCCAAACCAGGAGATCTGCCTGAGAGTCCTTACTGGGCTGTCTCTGGTCTTGAAAGCTGTGACACAGACCCCACAGTGCTGCTGGCCATGAACACGTCCCTGGAAAGGGGCATCTCGGGCAGCCCAACTCCTCACCTGCAGTGCAAGAGCCGAAGCAGCTACAGGGTCGAGACCTGGACATCCTGCGCCCATGAGCCGTTGTTTGGCAGCCCTGCAAGGGCTCACTCAGCAGTGCCGGGCTTCGACCCTCCCAGGTGGGTAAGACCAGCCCCTGGAGGCCCTTGGTGTGGAGCCCATCTGTGGCTGGGATGAAATGGAAAACAGAGGCTGTGGCATCCAATGCCTACGCACCTGAGAGCACCCTAAAAAAATGAATAAATCCAGGAGAGTGAAGGCCAGCAAGTCACCATGCTGAGCCCCGCCAGCTGGGCCAGAATCACTGCAGCTTCTCTCCTTTTTCTTTTCCCAGTCGGCGGCCCTGCAAGCAGAGGTCTTGTATGACAGCATGGCCATGGACTCACAACACAGCAAGGAGGCTGCGCTGCAAGCGGAGCTGCTGGGGTGACACAAGGCCCCCAAGGAACCCCACAGCACTCACAGGGTCCCAGAGAGCTGGCTGCAGCCACTGAATAAAGGTCTCATGAACAACTGCCACCAGTGCTGGGTGGCCAGTTTGAGGCAGAGCAGGGAGATGCGGGATTGGGGCTAGCCACATGATGAGCAGCAATGGACCAAGGTACAGGTGAAAGAACTCCCCAGTCCTGACACTGGCCTTGGAAACAGCTCCAGTGAATGCAGGGGGCAGGTGGATATGGTCTAGGCTGAGAGGGCTGGCTCTTGCTAGGCTTTGCCCCAACTTGCTGTCTCAATGTATGTTGAGTACTGCTGTTTTTCCCTTCTTCAAAGTGGCTGGAGAACCTCCAATACCTGGGAATCTCAGATTCATTTCTTCCCTTTTCTCATGATGCTTCTTCCTTATTTCTGGAAGTACCTTAGGCATCAGTGAGACCCATGTTCCCGAATTGTCTTCAAAATCAGAGACCCAGTCCCAGACAGCCCATTGGGCTAGTAAAGCCAATGTGCATGTTCCTATGGCCAACAGCTTGGGAAGAATACAGAAACCTCCACTCTATCTACCTTGCTCTCTTCAGTCCAAATGATCAGGAGTCCATTCAACAGCTCAGCGGGCCCCAAGCAGCATTTGAGAGGATCTGGAGTGAGGTTTAACCTCAGAAGATGATCCAGAGCAAGAAGCAAGAATTTGGTTCCTGCAAATGCCCCTGCCGCCTGTTAGGATTCTCGCTGCTGCCCAGTGCCGCTTTAGTCAGTATGTGCCTTCCTCTCCTTGTTGCTTGACAAAGATTGAAAAGTCACACTCCATCCTATTGCAGTCTGTCCCTGTGCGACTCCCAGCCTGAGGATCTGGGCTGGGCAGGTCCCTGGATGAAGACAGATGTAGCCAAACTCTCTCCACTGCTTTGGAGCCCTTCCTCTGCCCCCACAAACCTGTCAAGCATTTCTTCCCATTCTAAGGAGATGCCCTCGAGAGCCCTTCAGCCACAAGCTCCAGCATCTCTGGCTCTAGCACACTTTGAAACAGATCATAAGGGCAAGTCCTATGTCTGGAAATGGTTTGATATGGACTCTGAAGGCTGGCATGCTTGTAGCAGAGGGTGTTCCTGATCTGTCACTCAGCTGAATGCCTCTCCAGATAGGCTCCAACACCTGGAGGCAACTGATAGGTTTCAGACAACCCTAAGACAGAAAGGCATCAATCAGAGCATCCAACAGCCCCTGCAACACCCTGATGTCCTCTGTTGAGGGCTTATCTAAAAGCATGTCCAGATCTTCTTTTGCTAGGAACTCAAAAGCTGTGGGCATTTGTAAACCCAAGCCTCCCTGGAAATGAAATATCTCTCTTGATGTAAATACACCCCCCCCAACCTTCTCACATGGGTACTGACATCCTAATGACAAAATCTCCATGGACCTTGAAATCTCCTGTGGCTGCCAACAAGGGAAAAAAAAAACCCTCCTCTGTCCGAGGAGAGAGGAATCTCACCTGATCCAGCCTGTCACATCCTTTGCTGAAGAAAGGAGGAGGGAGAGCGAGGTGAGTGATGAGGGACAACCAATGTCCTGCTGGCAGTGGGATGTCCCCACAGTGGATGGCTTCCTGTGGCAGAGCGAGAACTGCCTCAGTGATTTCAGCACACACTTGGGATCAGACCCTGCCCATGACTGGACATAGGATGGCAAAAATCCTGTGATTTCTATTGAGCATGTAAGCAGATATCACGCTGACCCCGTGCTTATAACCAAATGGACGATGAAAGACAATGGGTGCTGCTGTGAGATCTTCCCCTCACTGTGCACTCAGGCCTTGAACACAGCTAACATCTCCAAAGACTCTGCCCTTAGCAAAATGGACCCCTCCCCACCTTGATTTACATTAGGCAGGAAAGAGCATCTCAGTCTTTTTGCTTTAAGTACCCCTTTATGGACAGAGATGAGAGGCAGACAAGGGCTCAGGCCTGCTGGCTATTTGGGCTTTGCAGCCAGCATCACTGCCCTCTTCTGGGAAGAGAGGCTGCAGTGAGGAGCCACTGAAGTCAGGGAACAAAGAGGCATCACTGGCCATCTGGCTCCAAAATGCTGCTGACTACCAGCCTTGTTTAATGCAAAGAATATGTGAGAGGAGGTGCCCAGGCCATACTGGCCTTTACAGTAACATATAACAGCCTAGTTTCCCAAAAAAATGAAACAACACTGGAAGCAGAGCACAAGTTGGACTCTGCCACATCCCACCCCTCAGATGGCCCCTGCCATCAGCTGCAAACTGCCAGGGATGATGCCTGGGCAGGAGGTCTCTCACCTCGCTCTCTGAAAAGCAATGAAGTCCTGCAGCTTCCTCCTGTACAAAGGGAAATTGTCTCTCAAATCCACATGAGGAGAAACCAAGTCAGGCACAGGGCTTCATCTTGCCCCCATAAATGATTTTATTGCCACCTTCAGTAACAACAGAATTGGGCCCTGACACATAAACACAATTTGGGCATGGGGACTAAAGCTAGGGAGAAAAGTCAGGAATCTGCACTCCATTCCTGGTTGGTCCCGTCCCTTCATCAGGAGACATCCTCCTCCTTTCAATGGCAACAGAGCTAAACCTAAAATGCTGAGACGTGTCTTTATGCCACTTCTTTGAAATACTCTGACTATGAGAACCCCAGCCCTAGAAAGCTTGGGCCTGAGTGCAAAGGCTATCTCAGCTAATGTTTTTATCTGGAAGAGCCAGAGGAGCCAGCAGCTCTGCCAGGAAGAAAGAATGGAGGAGAGAGAATAGATTTTGTGCTTATTTGTTGGGGTTCTTGCCCTTTCCCTTCTTCTTCTTCTTCTTCCTTTTCAACTTGAAGAGCGACCGGACCAAGTATCCCCTCCAGAAGGCCTGGATGCGGGTGGCAGCAAGGGTCATGGTGGTCAACTCCTCCAAATCCCGTTCCTTCTTCTTCTGACGTATCCTGCGCTCCTCCTCGATCTGGGAATACTCCTGGATAAGCACTGCATGTTTCTCCTGCAGCAGGGACACCTGGGCCTTCTCCTTGGAGTAGAGAGCATAAAGCTCCTCATACTCAGCCTAGCAAGAGAGTAGATACCAGCTACAACAATTTTAAGAGCATTCAACAGCTCCTCCCTGTATATCCCTAGTTAAGGATCTTTTTACCCATCTCGAATCCAGGGAGAACCACAACTGGCAGCTGAGCGGAGCCTTTTCAAAGGGACTAAATAGGAAATGTGTGCCCAGTGCCCAGGGAATTTCAAGAGATGCCAGGTCTTAGTATCTTCAAGCTCCTTTGAAAATACTCTCCTAATTCTCCACATTGCAAACCACATCCACCCTCAGCTGGGTACTCTGACTAGGTAGTACGCATGCAAGTCAGAGCCTGCCCTGCATATACTCTGAGCAAAAAGCCACATCACTGCAGGTAGGACAAAGCTGAGCCCAAGCTAACAGCTTTGCTGAGAAGCAGGTTATATCAGAATGGCACTGAAGCCCACCTAACATGCTGTTTACTGTTGGGTGCATGAGAAGAGCCAGGCCATGTCAGCATGCGAAGAGCTAAGGACAGGTAGTTTTGATGGTGCAACCACAGGCTCAGCAGTTTATTCCTTTCCTAATGCGTTAGAGTAAGCCACGTGGAGGAGAAGGGTTAGAGGAACACAGGGCTCCAAACATTCAGCAGATAGGAAATCAAAATAATCTGACATTGTTAAAAACAGGACAAGGTGGGGATTCTTTCTCACAATTAGCAGTAAGCTTTTAGGCCCCTCCCCACATTTTGCTTTGCAATCCAGCAGCTTTCATCCAGCTCCATAAAAAGGGTAGGAAAATGAAAGCATCTAGGGCCTTCTCAAAGGAGAGGTTAAGGGGTGCTGACATGATTCTCAGCTTGTTACGGGTAATTTGGATACCAAGACAGTGGTTTGCAGGCTGTTAAGTCTACAGGTCTCTCTCAAGTGGGCCTGGAAAAACAGGAGCATGATTTGGACACTGAATAGGACCAGTAAGATTAAGGATTGAGGCAAAAGTGAAAGCCCTGTTCTCTAACAGCAAGTGGACATGTCTGACAGACTGGAAGTAACCCATCAGCCTCCAAATACTGTGGGATTTAACAACAGGTGTAACTTTCCCTAAAGTAAAAACAGCAGAGAACTCCTGAACACATAGGTAGGACAAAGGAATATTTCCTTCCAAAGCCCATATTTCTTCTGGGTGGTAGATTGTCCCTCACTTCCATATCCTCCTGTGTATGATCCACACATCCATTTGGACAGTGATCTACCTGGACGTATCACCTCATGGAAAAGCCAATACCTTATAGAGGATACCTGTTTTTCCCCCATGTCCGCATCATATTTCTGGATCCACTTCTCAATTTCCATCTCTGCTTTGCACTTCTTCTGAAACAAACAACAGGATATGTTACTTGCAGGCACCTGAAGCCTGACAGAAAGTAGCCTGAGTTAGAAAACAGTGTGGCTTTGAACCCCAGCATCACTCCACTTCAGTGTAACACCTCCTCCTTCTGGCACACCACCTCCAGCTGACAGATTTTGCCCCTGGTTTGGGGATTCTCTTGGGTTCTGCCTCTGTTCCCTGAGGCCAAAAGGGCCATATTTGGTTTACAGCATGGGGCTGGGTGAGGGCTGAGTACTGAGACACATTTGAAAGGTGTGCTCTGTGGTAGGAAATGAACACAACTGATGGAATAAGGTAAGTCATCAACAAACTGGGGAAACCACCCTCAAACTGAAGCAGTAGGGAGCTGCTAAACATGAAAGCTGGACAGAAAATACTCAACAGATGGAGCTTCTTAAAATGAAGAGAGTTTTCTAGCTGCAAAACAGTTTAACAGCGGCGTGACCCTGCAGTATGACTAGGTAAGGCCAGTTTACCCCCAGCTGCTGTATTCACACTCAATGGAATCACCAAGAGGAAGATCAGCTAGAGCCCATCGCATGAGCCACACGATTTCCTGTGTGACACTGGCTCAGGATGCCCCAAGGGCTTCCAGGCCATCAGGAAGACAGACCTGGCACTTCCTAGCTATTTACACCAAAAGTACAGTCTTGAGCCACCCAAGGCTAGAGCACGTGCTGAGGAAGGGGAAAGGAGACTTCTGTGGTCAGTAAATCTCTCTCTCTTTCTGCCTGAGGACTAGACTGAGCTGAGCAGCTCATCACAAGTACAGCAATGACCTGAAGCCTCAGAAGAAACTGGCTGGTAAAGCCACTCTACTAATGGAGGTGTAAATGGGTTGCTTGGATTTTGTACTGCAGCTCTAACTTGCATTTGACCCTTTGTCACTGCCTGGCCCCACTGCCCCTTTGTCCTACCAGGGCTGCATAGTTCAATGCGAGAGTGAAAGATGCACCATTACTGGTGTGTGCCCTCCTGCCCACAGGAGTTCAGGGTTTGTTTGGAGCAAACACCATATGGGGTAAAATGAGGGGAAAAATTGCTCTGTCTTTTTCTAGCTCCAGATTCTCACTGCCCAAAGTCACCAAGATGCTCTGCTCAGGACAGTTGATACAGAGGCTTGAGCCTCTTGTCTGCTGCTCTTATTTCCTCCTTTTATATCTGCTCAGCACTGTGATAAATCACACTTCCCTCTCATTTGATTCAACCGTGACTCCTTGGATTGTGTCTCTTAGCAAAGCACCAGACAGACTGGGAATTGCTTAGCTTCCAAGACCAGCTGCATTCAGTCCTGGATACTACAAACAATAAACTATAAAAAATGGCTTTATATGCAGCCAATATTATGTTTGCGCTGTTTACTCCATGCCAGCTCCCTTGTTTCTTAACATATGCCTTGCCTACTTTGCAGTAGCCTTGCTGCCCTGAATTCTGAGTGGAGCACAGCCTGTCCAGCGTGCAGCGTCGCAACAGAGCGGAGAGGTGTTCTTAGAGCTAAGTGAGCAGACAGGGAGAAAAGGAAGACTTGTGAGCACGCTACCTCCTTGGTGTCGCTGCAGGGTTGCTTTCCACTGAAATCAGCAGAGCATTAGGAGACAGCAGGTATATTCTGACAAACAGCATACGCATCCTGCCAGGAACTAGCAGGAGCCAAGTAACTAGTAGAAGCAGACAGCAGCCAGACCTGACAGCAGTTCAGCAAGGTTTAAACTTCCTATACTTAAGCTCTCCTTCCACATTACCTTTCTGAGAACCAGTTCTGATTCTCGATGCTCCAGTACAAGCATACAGAGTTTTGCTCTTAGCTGCTGAATGTCCTCCTGTAGCCTAGCACACCTGGCCTGAGAAGCTCGCAGCTCCTCTTTTTGCTGGTTTTCCCCTTCCTGCATAATCTGCAGGACACTGATCTTGTAGTTGTTGGCCACATCTTGCAAAGAGTTTTTGAGATCTTTGATCAGATTGTCCTTCCTGTGAATCTAGACCCAGAACACAAGACAAAGAAATACCATCAAGAAATGGAGGGTAAGGTGAGGCATTTTGGGCAGGAGAAATTACACGTTTGCAGAGATTGAGGTGATGTAAGAGTAGACACTTCTGCTCTGGTAGCAACGGAGACCTGCATTTGGACAGAACTCTGATCTAACCATTTGTAATAATCACAAGATTTCCACTGCTGGCATAGGGAACAGTTAGGTTAACACAAGATGCTTTGGAAACCTCTCACTCTTCCTCTGTGAACCTGTGAATAAGGTCAGAGATTGAATGAGCCATACTGAGACCCACTGGCACTGTAATTTGAGGAAACTTCCACAGGTGCCGACCCATCTGAACAAGATCCAAAGTCAGAGCCACTGGACGTAGCCCAATGGCTTCATCAAGCTTTGCATCAGGCTCAGAGGGACAGTCCTGGGGACTCAGCTCAGTGGGCTGCCTGCAAAAGAAATACTCAGCTGGGACTAGCTGAGATAAAACAGGTTTATTTATTATGCACTGGACAAGCTGCCAAATTGCACATAAAAATCTCAAGTGTCTCAATTCACAGATCTCATAGGAGTGGAGGGAATTGGGAAAGCAGGCCCTTCTTTCCATTAGTACCATTCAGTACAGTCAGCATATGACAGAACTTGCTCCTCTGACCTCTTTTGCCAAAAGGAGAAAGAAAAGAATACATATAAAACAAGGAATTGCTTGTCAGGAGTTCAGGGCTCAAATTCATTCTCAAATTCTGGCTCACAGAAAGATCCTGGGCATGTCCATTAGTTTATCTGTACCTCTGTTGCCTTCAGTGCAGAAAAGAAGAAATCATATTATCAGGCATTAAGCATACATGTTCTAAGGCTGCTAGTATTACAGAGTTGGAAGTCATAGAAATGTTGGTTTTAAGCAAGCGTGAAGGCAGAGTAGATATTAAAAATGCATTTTAATCAGAACAATCTCTCCTTGGAATGACTTCCCACCATTTCATCGGCAGTGAATAGAGCCTCCCATTGGCAGTTTACATTGTGGCCCTGCCAAAATACTATTGCAGCAATTTGTGCCTGTTCTACAGCTCCTTTTTAGACTCGGTGATTTCCAATGTGATTTAAGCTGCCAGTGAGAACAGGATAAAAACATGTGAAATTTAAGTTTAAAAATCAAGCATGAAATAAACCTTTTAAATTATATTTTGCAATGAAGTAAGTATCTTTTAATTTAGGATTTGGTTTCCAAATCATCACTTCCTATGTAGGATCTGCAAGAAAAGGATTATTTTTTAGTTTATCAAAATTTTGCTTCATTGATCCTTTGTCAGAAAACATATTCCCACAATATCATACCTTTTCATCTCGAGACTGGATTGTTGCTGCCAGTTCTGCCTTTAAAGCTGTGAGTGTTTCAGTGTTTTTCTTAATCCGGAGGGAGATGTTTTCCATGAACTGAATCTTTTCTTTCTCTTCTAAGGGACTAGTCAGGAGTCTCTCATGCATGAAATTCCTGAACTCCCTAAAGGCTTTGATAAACGCTTCAGCTGATAACTGTCTTGCACAGACTTCGTATTTCAGAGCCTGACAAAGCGAAGGGTTGGCCAGCAAGAGTCTCAGAATATTTCTAACAGAACTTTTCAGATGTTGCTCTAGCAAGCAAAGACAGTCCCTCTGTTCCTCAGCTCTTGAGGTATCCTGTTCCTGAAAGCTGGAAAGTAGGTGCTCCATTTTGCTTGAAAGCTTTTGGTGCTCCATCAGGTCATTTGTGATCTCAGGTCCCAGCATATCAGCAAACCTATCCAGAGAGTCAATAATACGAGGGATCAAACTGCTCAGTTCCAGCTTGACAATCGTCTCATCCAACACAGATAGGATTCTTTGGGTTTCATGAGTATCAAGTTTTGACCGACTTGGATCTAACATCCTTATGGCATCTAACCTGATCACTTCCTTCTTTGGAGTCTGAATGCCTTTTATCAAGGGCTTGTTTCTTTGCTTCATGTCCTGAGATGATTCTTGGAGCACAGCTGGATTCCCTGTTGCCATGGCATCAGTTAAATACTTCTGAGCTGAGTGTTTCAAAGTCTAGAAGGGACACAAAATCTTCTCACAGGGTTAAGACCACAGAGAATGACTCAGTCAAAGTACATTAAGGTCCTTCTACTGCTTCTGTGGCAAATTCTTCTTCCTCAGATTTTATCTCTAAAGGAAAGTTTGATGAGAGCATTAGAGAAACAACATTATTTGGGAAAATGCGGGAGTTTCAGATTACTCTGGAGTTGTCACTAAGTCTAGGCACACAGTCAGGACATTGGGGTTTTGCATCAGAACTGGTCTCTATCCCAGAGATGTTGTTAAACATCCAAGTGTACTAGAACACTCATGGGAAAGGAAGAAAAGTAATAAATTCCCTGCTTTGAAGGATGATTGGGAGAAAGCTCCCAGCTCTTTCTAAGTAACAAGTGGAGATCACCGATTGCAGCTCTGCGATCTTTAGAGGTGCATGGAGGGGACTTGCAGGTCTCTGGGGCCACCTCAGAGGGAAGGGCCGGTTTCCTGGTGGGAAACATGCTCCTTCATCCCTTCAGGCCTGGCGCTGCTGGAGGAAGGAAGTGCAAGAGCAAATCCCTGCCTGGAGGGGCTGCGCTGGCATAGACAAGGGCGAGGGGACGGGACAGAGGGGGCAGAGGACAGCTGCATACGGGAGGGTGACAGGGAGTGAAGGGTCTCCTGGATGTAGGTCTGAGGGCATCAGAGTGCTGGGGGATCGCAGGGATCCCCCGGGCATGGGTCAAGGGGAGAGTCAGGGAGCTTTGGGGGGGAATCCCCTGCATGTGGGCTGCAGGTGTGGGGAGCCAGGGGTCCTGGGTGCAAGCAGGGATCCCCCGTGTGGGGGCCCAAGGCCTGGGGGGAGAGATGACCAGGGTGTATCTTGGCGGGGAGGAGCGGGGAGAGTGTCAGGGCCCAAGGATGTGACGGGCCAGGGTCCATCTCAGCGGGTCAGGACCCAGGGGTGTCGGGGCCCAAGGACCCCGGGGTGCAGAGGCCCGGGAGCGTCACAGGGGCTTGGGGTCAGGGGCACAGAGGCCCGGGAGGTGTCTTGGGGGTGTCAGGGCCGAGGGGGGCTGGGCCGGGGGTATCGTGGGGGGGTCAGGCCCGGGGAGGGGGGCAGGGAGCCGGGCCTGGAGCGCGGAGGCCCCGGAGGGTATCGCGGAGGCCGGGACCGGGGGGTCGCCGGGGCCGCGCGGGCGCTACCGGGGCCCCGCTCCCCCGCCGCCGCTCCCGGTCCACCCGGCCGCTGCCAGAGTCTCCTCGGGTTGCTAGGAGACCGAGCACGGGGGGCGGGGCGCGGCCCAGCCGACAGCCTATGGCATTTGTTCCGCTTTGGGGGGCCGCAACACCTTGAGCCACTCAGCGCTCCCCTCCGCGCTTGATGGGCAGCGCGACTGTCCAATGAGAAGGCCATCTGAGGGCTCCGGGCCGCGGGACCGATCCGCGGCAGTGAGGGGAGCCGCCATCTTGGCTGGGGGCGTGAGCGCTGGAGGATGGCCCTACAGACGCAGGAATTTGCATCAGTGGAAAGGGCACGGGAGTTTTCCACACGCTGGTCAGTCCTTGCTTTATTCTTGTAACAGCTGTTTATGAAGCAAGGAACAGGCCAGGCGAAGCAAGTCTCCCTTAATGATTTGGCATCAGGCTCTATTAGCAAATCCGAGCTCACAGCATGCCTTCTCTTCAGACCCCCCCCCCCCCCCCCGGTACACCAGGCAACACGTTCCTAAGAGCTCTAAAAATAAGCTTAAAAATAAACTTCATAACCCCTCTCCCCTCCCACAGGACTCAAGTCTTCTAGGCCCCTTGCAGGTGTAAAAGAGCGAAAGCAAAGTAGGGAAAACACATTTGCAAGCCCATGCTTGGGTCCCCTTGGAAAGGGTTTTTCGTGTAACCAGCACGGCCTCGTCTCAATGCAGCCCCTGATCTCATGAACGAGGCATCAGGAGTAGCAGCAGGTCACCACCAGCACGAGTCACTCACCGCTGCTAGCCTGAAAACAGGCCCTTTGCCTCAGCCCTGATGGAAAGAGACCGCTCAAGAGTAGGGATGTGGTGCTGAAAAAAAGATGTTTCAAGGTCGCAGGGTGCACATACACATCAGTCAGGCCAAGGTTACAGAAATTCAGACAATGTAGCAAAATTAGACTGGGCAGAATGTAAAGTCTGTGGGGATTTTAAAGGTGAGAGCATCAGCGACCAAGAAATTACCCTAACTGTACTATTAAGGAAGAGTAATTTTATATCACACTGTGTTCAGGGCTATTAAAATGCTAATAAACTCCGGAAGGCTCCTGCTGATTAAGATGCAGATGCCACACATGCCCAATTAGTTGATTAGCCATGAATTAGCGACATCTGCAGAGAACATACTGGCCCTTCAAAACTCAGTGCAAGTCCTGCCCTCGCACTGCTGAGGGATCAGCAAGAGGCATCCATGGAGGGAGAGGAAGACTTGGGTTTCCAGGAGGAAACCTGGCAACATGCCCAAAGCCAGCGCTGGTCCAAGTGAATGTTTCTTTCTGGGGAGGAAGGGGCAAGCGCTAAGCCCCCCTGGGCTCAACCACTGCATAGGTTCAGAGGAAGGTCTGGCTGGGATTCAGTGCAATGATAAGTCTGGATTTAAGAGAAAAACAGTGCAGCCACCAGCACAAAACCCTAAGCTGGTACATACCTAGCCTGCTGTGGGTTAGAGTGGTAGCTCTAACTCCAAGTGTGGGACAGTCTGTCTTTCAGTTTCCAGCAAAAGCACAGAGCTGTCCAGAAACACCATCTTTCATGCCCTAACTAATTTGTCACTTGTGATCTTGTGATTATGTCAGATCCAAATCAGCCAGGCTGTGCAGGGTTAGCAGGAGATCCACGGCTTTAGCACAGCAGGGCCATAAAATAACAAGGATGGCATGCCACTGATTGGATGTTTTCCTAATGGCATACTGCAGTCATCACAGCAGAGAGAAATAGCCCTGGAGACATGGAGAGCTGCTGCTTTTCCTGACAAGGATTTCAGGAGCAAACCCTGACCCCAGTGAAAGGCTGTCACTCTCCCTGTAGACATTTTGGCAATTAAATCAGTCTTGAAAAGAATGCCTTTTTCTTTCCAAAGCTGATGAGCGTCTTGATTGCCTCATTTGAAATGGGCCACTGCTCTCTGAGAAATGGAAACTCTGGTTTCCTTACAGCCATGACCTGGAGACAGCATCAACCGCTGTGACTAATTGTCAGCTGAGAGTCCCGTGTGCCCTGTGCACGCTGCCTGCCCAAAGGGACAGAAGGATCCTTGGAACATACAGAGGAGAGAGGAAGAAAAGGGTGAGCCTGTGGGTCGCATCCAGACCTCCTCATGGAGCTCTGCAGTTCCCTCCTGGATTTGAGGAGGAATCAGAACTGTGTGGGCAAGGGAGCTGTGCTGGGTACGCCTGAGCAGGAAAGGGGGAGCTAAGAGACTGTGTGCGTGGGTGCAGCCCAGGCACGTTGTTCCCCACTGTTCAAGCCTGGCTGTGTTCAGATGCAAAGGTCTCTGTATATCCCCTTGTAACTAAACAGCTGAACATCAAAGACCTGCCTGGCCCCGTCTGCGTTTTCACCTCCCCATTTGAACCACTCTTCGGATGTAGAATTTATAACCACTCACTGAAAGGCAGTAATTGTCTCATCCCTCTCCACTGTGGCAAAGAGAAGGCAAGGCTCAGCGTGTGTGAGCAGGCAGGCTCAGCTGATCAGCGTGGAAAGCTGTGATCCACCACCATCTGGGTTTCTCTAAATCAGTTCCCTGCCTTGGTTCCTGCTGCCACGCACCCAGGGAAGGGACAGCAGGGAGGGGGATAGATTACACCAGTTAAAACTGATTGTGAAATGATGGCAAAAGAGCAGAGGCACACAGAGATGCCAGGCTGCAGGGTTACCCTACCCCGGCCCAGTGTCACTGTAGGGACAGTCCCCTCTTCTTCTTGGCCCTGACTGCAAGTCCCTGCCACTAACCTTGGCTGGCTGTAGCCAGAACACAGCTGTGGGGTAGCAGAGCTGATCCACTGAAAGCATCTTCTGCTCTTCTGCACCCCAGCTCTGAAGCCGTGAACTCCCATCGTGCTCTTGGCACCGGGCTGCTGAGCTGAAGTGGACAGTGTTTGGAGGGATGAGAGCACCTCACAGGCTGCCACCACCAGCGCCCTGCGGTATGACCATGTCTGACGCTGTGTGAGGAGCTGCACCCTCAGGATTCCCTTGCAGAAGCCAGTTGCACCCATCGCTGAGCTGTGCCGAGCCTTGCATCATGCACTGCTGGGAACTTGGAGCTTTGGCACCAAACCAGGCCCTGGGGAATCTGTGGGACTGCCTGATGCCTGACCACTGCGCTCTGCTGCAGCTCCAGTTTACTTTTACTAGTTCCTACATCTTGCCATGAGAGCAAGGATGTGATCTTCACCCATATTGTGAACAGGTAGGAGCGACCCGCACTTTCCCTTGCCTCCAGAAGCCTGTTAGAAACACTCAGGCGAGGCTCTGGGAACATAATTAAAAAAAAACAGTATTGTGTCCCTTTCTCAGTGCTTATTTTCTATTTCTTGGGGGAGGGAGAGGGAACATTTCAGCATTCTTTTTACATGCAGAACTGTCTTTGACCTGCATTCCTTCCACATCCCTTGCCAGCTAATGGGTTGAATGCAGGTTAGCTAACACATGACGGGGCTTCACAAACACCACTTTGAGGATAATAGTTCCTATTTCTGTGACCTCCAGGCAAAAGGGCCCAGAGCAGTTCATGGTTGCACACTGGAAATGAGACCCAGCGCACCAAATAACACTGCTGGTATGAAGCATTATAGCTGCTTGTTCAGGCACAGCAAGAGAGCAAAACAGGCTGAGCTGGAGAGGAATCCTGTCCAACCTCCCTGGGGGGTGGGGGGGGGGTTTAAATGGAAAGCAAATAACTTGATGAGAAACAGAGATTTCATAGTCACACTGGGGGCCAGATTGTTTAAAATGCCTGGAGGGCAATGGGGATGGCTGGAACAGATAGGGGAGGTGTCACTGGCCCTTGAGGCTGCAAGCTTTGCCCACTGCTCTCCAGTGCCAGCCTGGGAGGACCTGATCCAGCCAGCCAGCAGCCAGCAAAGACCACAAACGTGTCCCGGGCATTGCTGACTGCCAGGCACCATCGCACCATCCAAGAAACAGCTGGTTTCTCAAGGGGGCTCTGGTGCTCTCTAGCCCTTCCTCCCTACCTGTCACAGAACCGCAGGTCCTTCAGCAGCTCTCCTTCAGGAGGATGCTCATCTGCATGCACAGCTCCAGCGCTGTACACTCCTCCAAGGCCAGCAGCTGCTCCAGGACATGGGGCCAGCAGCTGACTCTGCCTCTCTGTCTTCTTCTTCCAGCACAAGACAGGACAGACACCCAGACCTGTCTCACACTGCGGTCCCAGGAATGTGTGTCTCTTCCCACATTGCCCATTGCCCTGGCACCTCCTGACATCGGGCAGATGAGCGGAGGCTGGCTGGTGGGGGGGACTGGCAGCCATTCCCTTCAAAGACTTGGAGATGATACAGACCCCTTCTCATGGCCACCACATGACCAGTCCCACAAGAGGTTCCTTGTCATGCTGTACGGTCCTGGGCATAGAAGGGAGCCCAGACCCCCAGTGCCACCACTGCCCAGGTGTGATGCAGAGGAAAAGACTATGTGCTATTATGTGAGGAATGAGGAACTTTGACTCCTTTGCCTTCTCCATAGCTTCAGGCAAGAAGATGACCCTGGTGCAGGAGTCATCTCAAAGGTGTATCAGTGATCTGGTCATATGAAGACCTAAGACCAAATCAAAGGCAGAAAGAGCTCTTCTTTCCCTGTAGAAGCAAAGCAGGCATCATACTGGGAACCCATGCACATAACAGGCAACAATTAAAATTTTGCTTCTCAGGCCACTTTCTCCTGCTCTTCTTGCTGTTGAGGAAGATAATAATGATGCAATGCACACAAAAAGACAAGCTCAGTGAAAGCTGCAGCACTGATTTCAGGAGACGTGCCCAGTAGTTGCTATTTCTTTTCTATTGCACAGTCATCTCAGGGGTTTGCAAAGCCTGTTCTCATTTCAGTGCAAAATTCTGTGATTCAGAATTCAGTGAACATACGTGGTTGATGTTATCAGTTATCTTGAGTTCCCTTATGCTCTACTTCAGAGCCCTGCTCTAAGGAGCTCTTCATTTTAGTGTCTATCACAGCTCACTGCAACTTGCATTTCTTTGCCATCCCGGATTTTCATAGTCTGTGCTCTAATGCAACAAAAAAAAATCCTGAGCTCCATTTAGCAGAACTGTTTCAGTATTGATACCAGTCTCCTAACTTACTCCTGTGGAGAGAGGACTAGGGGAGGGCTCAGTATGTGTTTGAGCTCCTTCAATCAATGGACAGAGCAGGAGAGAGAATAAGTTTGCAGTCCAAACTTGAGCAAGCGGGCAGGCAAGGAGCTGCCTGCTAAGCCAAACACAGATAGTTCTGCCCTGCAGTGAGACTGAACAGAACCACTCCCAGATGGGCACTGCCTGTACTAGGTCTTGCCTGCATGGAGCTATGGGCAAGAGTCATCTGCCTCTATTAACACTGCCCCAGGGCATCTCTGAGCACTGAATGGTGTGCGAAAGCTAGGACATATCAGCCTCTTGCTTGGAGCCTCTTCAGGTGAGGAAAGGGCCTGCAGATACATCCCTGCCCAGATCCTGCCCGGCTTTCTTCAACACACAGAGATCAGTGATCAGAGCTGCCAGGGAGCTGAAACATGGGTTATATATCAGTGCTGGTGTCCTGCCACCCCAGCAAAGGACTGGGTTTCTTGATAATTCATCCAGTCCTGGATGGCACCTACCCTCCAGTTCTGACTTGATGCAGCTGCTCGCCTGGCAAAGGTCCAGACAGGCTGGTACCTCCCTCTCATCCCAGCATAGCCCCCTTCAAGTGATGAGCATAGTGCTGGCACAGCTCCTTGTTCCTTCCAGGTCTGGCTGAAAACACAGATTTCATCAGTTTGTGTGAAGGCAAATATTCTCTACCTCTTGACACCAGTCTGTCAAATACTGGGAGGTAGCAGGTGCCACCTTAGGACTCTGGAGGAGGCAGTGAGCTCTGCTAGGGAAGGATGGAGAACTGGAGCCAGTGAGTCTTTCCTGATCAGCTCACTGTTGCCTTTACCTCTGCTCTATCTATACAGAGAAACCAGTGAGTCCCTGCAGAAAGGAGTCTGCTAAAGAAAGAAATGTAGTGGGATTATTAGAAATTTTGAAGCAAACTGACTTTTAAACTGAAGATGGGAGAGGGCTGGAGGAACCGAGCTGGGTGTGCAAAGTAAGAAGCCTGGGAGCACCAGGCTCCTTCTTGCTGGCTGGAAGCAGCAAGGCAGGAAAAGAGAGGTGGAAAAGGGACCCTGGCTCAGCCAGTAGCACCCTCTGCAGTCAGCTGTGGGCAGCAATAAGACCAGCTCTTTAAGGGGAAAATCTCCCTGGAGGTGTAGGGTTCATTGAGTTCAGAGAAAGTAATTTGATCCATGAGAGAAGCATCTGCCTGCTGAGTCTGCAGCAAGTCACCGCCTCCAATCTCCCAGATATATGCCAGCCTCTTCCTTGCTCTGCCAAGTGGGAACTGCAGGTGCTTGCTGGCTAGCCTGGCCCACTCAGGACATGCTCAGCAAGTATACTCAGTCCCTGCAGAGCCAGGTCTAGGAACCAGCTAACGCCCAAAGGCCCACCATGGCAAATGGCACAACTACCAGTTGTGAACTACTAGTTCAGCTAGTTTCAAGACCAAGGGGCTGAGGAAGTAGGTGAGGCAAGTGCAAACAAGGGTCTTAACTGGGCCCGTGGCCCAGGCTTTGCCCCAAGCATGGTGCTGTTCATACTGGGGACAGCTGCTGCATGTAAGGGCAGACTCCTGCAATGGGGATACTGGGATCAAGGACAGCAATGAACATGAAGCAGAGTGAGGCGTCTCATCCTGACAAAGAAGTTCTTGTAGACTGGAGAAACCACAGTTGGTGACTGGCCTCTTCCAGTACAGGGAAGACAGGAGGATGCACAGAGGGGCTGAGTTCTGGCCTCCTAACCTCCACATGCCAGAGCATGGTTAGATAAAGAAGCACCACAACCTTTTTGCTCTCACAGCAAAAGGGAAAGGACATCCCCTGCTGTCACTGGGTGCTGCCAAGTGCCACAGACCATCAAAGACCTGCCACGACCCTGGCAGACACACTGGTGGTGAATGGGGACTGTAGGCTATGTGTATCACCAGAATGAGACATGGCCAGACATAGGACAGTGCTGTGAGCCTACCAGGAAGGGGGGGCAGCCATCTGTTGCCCTAGACAGCTGCACATCGCTCAGGGATCCCCATTCCACACACAGTGGTTGCCATCTCGGAGATGGATGTATGTGGCTGTTACCTTAGCAACGAAGTTGAACTATTCCTGGGTTGGCTGCACAGCAGAGCAGAGCTGAAAACGCCCGACACCTGGACAGGAGATTGATGGAGAGGGGACAGGGCTGAGGGCTCTGAAATCACAAACTGGGGAGAAAACAAATGAACCATCATTCATTGCTTCTCCTCACACAAAAACCAGGTGTGCATCATGAAATTGCCAATAGTAGGTTTAAGAGAAACTAAAGGAGCCATTTCTTCACATTGCATCATCAAACACTGGGACTTGCTGCCCCAGGATGCTGTGGAGGCCAGACACATACAGGAGGGACCAAGGGGGGAAGGGACCCCTCTGCTCCACGTTATGGACTCTTCCCTCCTGTTGATGGTCTTCACTTCCTGGATAGTCTGTCACCCTCTCTTGGGGAGAGGTGGGCTGCAAGAACCCCAGTGCACTTTTGGCAGGATGGTGCATTTCACAGGCTGACAGAGCCAAGAGCTCTAGGCAGTATTTAAACAATAGCTGAAGTGTTGCTTGGTAACGCGTGAATGTCTGGCCAAATCCAGAAACCCTTACTCAGTTTTAAACCAGCTCTTTTCTCACAGCATTTTCCCACAACAAAAACCCCAGGGATGGCCAGTGCAGGTCACCCTGGGTAACAACCTCCAGGTTTCCTCTCTAAAAATTTACTTCATTATTTGCTTCTTGATCGTGTTTCCTTGCTTCCCACCCTCAACATGTTTCTTTTGTTTTTTAGTACTATGCAAGCCAACTGATGCAGGTAGATACCAGTCTGTCGCCGGTGCCAAAATGACCAAAGACATTTACCATCTGTCCTGTCCAGCAACAGTCACAGTGAACAACAGATCCACATTTCCCTGGACAAATATAGCAGGAAAAAAGCTGCAGATGCAGGGCTGCTAGGCAGTTAAATCTGCTAATAATTTCTCTTTCCAGTTGGATGTCACTGCTAAGTTCTTGGGCAGGATCCAGGTGGCAGCACATTGAAGGCAGACTGTCCATGACTGAGGTCGAAAGGATCTGTTTATGGAGTGAACAGCGCAGGACAAATTTATCATAGGTGTAGTAAAGAATGACAACAAGAATGACAAGCCTAAAGTACTTGGAGAAAACGAGAAATTTATAGATCTGTGGATGGAAGCCATTTCTGATGCTTGTCACTGATTTTCTAATTCAGTTCATTCTAGAGCCTTTCAGGATCTGGGTCATGTCTTTTAACCACTCTCTGGAACCAGTTTGAGAGGATGCCTTTAGAGAGGAACAAGCCCTCATAAGACAGGCAAGCCCATAGCAGAGGGTCTATTATTGTTGAGATGTCCCAAAGATGAAACGCAGTGCCCCTAAAGTGAAGACTGCCAGGCACTTTTCCATCTAAGACTTTTAGTTATTATCGTGTGTAGCTTTGCCAGACAAACTAGGTTGAAATTTTACTTCTGCCAGGTGTCTGAGGCTGGCTGAATTATTTGAAAAGCTCCAGCAAAGAAAAATAGAAAGAAATTTCACTGTTTTCAAGGACCAGAGGTTAGGGAAAAGTTTGCTGTTTCTTTAAAAAATAGTCTTATAATAAACTGAGAAACAATGTTGCTCAGTCAAGGCCTGACACCTCCAGGTTTTTGAGCACTGAACTGTAGCTCGTCAGGTGTGCTGTCCTGATGTCTGAGATACGCCTTTAGCATTAGTCATGAAAATTCACTATAGAAAGCTCAGCCTAGGAGGATAGCACTGAGATTTTTTAATCTAGAAAAGAAAACACTGACTGAGGACATGACAGGATTCTTCCAACATCCAGTTATTTCCTGGGGCCACTGGGAAACATGAAGAATGATCAGCTTAATTTGAAGCAAAAAAGATTAATGTTAAAAAAAAGCAATGCTGCAATACAGAAACCTAACTGAAAAAACAGGCCACCTAGACAAACTGTAGCATCTCCTTCACTGCAAGTTTTTATAAACAAGTCTGATGAACATTTTTCAAGGGCAATCAATGTACACTTAATCCCACAGTAACACAGGGACCAGACCGGATGATCAGTTAAATCCTTCTAGTTCTGCATTTCTGTGATAAGCTGGTACCCCATCCTACTGTGCGTGACTCAACTGTTATTCTGAAAGGCTCTGGCTTGGGAAAAGGGAGGAGGAAAGTAGATCAGTTCTACTTGCCTCTAACCACTTTCCCCATCCGCTGCTCACCTTATGCTGTCCAGCTAATGTATTTCTTTCATTCACCTCCGAAAAAGAGAAATGCATGCTTGCTTCCAGCTGGCACTGTCTCTCCCCACTACCCCACCTCTGCGCGTCAGAAACTGCTGGGGTATTGCTGATTCAAATGATTGCACAGGCTGGCAGGCTGGACAAAGGCAGGACTTTCACCTGCCCATCAGAGTTAAGAGAGGCAGGAAGTGAGTGAATGAGAAGCAGAAGCCAAGTCTCTCCACCATGGAGAAGACACCTCCCAGTGCTCTAGCTGAGATTTGGTGGGTTTTGTCCCTGTCACCACAAACTCAGCCCCTACATACTTACGGAGAGCAAACAGGATGAGTACTGCAGTTAACTGCATTCAGTGCTTTGAGGTATTGGCTCTCCTTCAATACTTCGTTTCTTGCTTTTGCTTCCAAACTTCTTAAGTTACCAGTCCTTCTTCTTTCTCCCCAACAAGGGATTCATTTACCCTCCCTGAACCTCAGATAACATTTCTGGAAATCTGACTGGCCTTGAAACATGTCTTGTTTGGACCAAGAATAAAGCTCTCCAAACACACAAGCCAAAATTCTAGCCCTTTCACACCACTTCTCTTCTGCCTCAAAGGAAATCAGTCCCCTTTGAAAAGGTTTCTTCTATTCCTGCAGCTGCTGTGCTGCCTTGCTCCCTATATTGTCCTCAGCCTATGGCCCTGTAACCACAGCTGCCCCATCTATGTAAAAAGTTAGAGAGTAAATGGGCAGCAATACGAGAGATACTGTGGGATCATGCTGGTTTATTGATGTAAGAAGACCTCGCATTAGCTTCCTAAAAAGACAAACTGACGATCAGGTAGATTGGCACGAACAGCCAGCAGGAGGAGCTCTCTAGACATCTCTCCAGACATCTCTCCTGATCACTTCTCAGTTTGCAGCGGCTGCATGTTTCGAGGGCATCGCTTTAGAGTTCCTTTCTTGGGACCTCCCCGCAGACCAGCCACCAGTCGAAGGCACAGACGATTTCCCAGTTTTGCGGCTGAACACTTCCAATGATTTTTCAAACCTTTCAGACGCCTTCTTCCGCCGTGCCATCTTTCTCTCTTGTTCTTTCAGAAACTGCTGCTTTAAATGTTTGTGGAAAAGTTCAGTCTTCTTTTTGGTGTCTTCCAAGCGTTTTATCTTTAAGAAAGCAAATGCAATATTTTCTGGCCAGTAGCCTAGCCACAGAGTAAAGAATTCCAAAGTGATGCTAGCCTTTGGGAAGAAAGATATCCTGCCAGATCTCTCAGTACTGTCAAAGCGACCTCTAAGCAAAGAAGCTCCAAAATTCATCAGTATCACGCTAAATATTGGTCTGACAAAATTATTCAGATCGTCCTACTCCTTGTTCATTTTATACTACTGTAAAAAGCAGGTCTAGAGGACAGTAGTCACAGTCTCTTGCATTCTTGTGTTCTCATTAGTTAGGTGCAAAGTCTAACCCTGCATCTCAGACTGAATCCATTAAAGGCCCAAATTATATAACCAATCAGTCATAATGTGGTCATCTCCTGATATAAGTAGGCTCCCAATGAGAATTTACTGAGCAAGCTAATGAGCTTTATGTCACCTCTTAGCACCACAAGTGTATTATATGCTTTCATGCCACGTTACACGCTTGTGGCCATGCAGTCTCTCCCGCCGTAAGGAGGTTGCATCTCCCTGTGTCTCTTGATTCTGCTGAACAGACACCTTGTGCACCCTGTCCGTGTGCATGGCACAACTCCAGGGCACACACGCAATGCAAGACCAAACCAGGCCAGGTGTCAAAGCAGAGCTTAAGTCCTAGACCTAATTTTGTTCACCGTGGTTGCACTGCCCTGAGTTCTTGAAACACACATCACAAATGTTTGTGGGCCACCTACTGCCAGGAGGATCTCCTCAGCCCACCCCTACCTAGAGGTTCCCATCAGTCTTGCACATTCCACTGAGTTAAGGGATTAGAGAACGGCAAACCAAGGAAAATACACCTCAGTTCTCTCTTGTGAGGCTATCATCCCAAAGACAGCAGAAAGAAATGTTCAGTCAGGACCTGTTAGCATCACTAGTTCATGTCTCAAGTACATATTTGAGTGAGAGATTCTGGCAAGTGAAAGTATCGGACAGTAAGTTCTCTATTAGGTGATTGATTCCTTTTCTTAAAAAACAAACCTCACCTGACAGGTTCTTGGTCAGGTAAGGCTTTTTTTTCCTTTTTTTCATTTTTCTCACTAGTAACTGCTATGGGTCTACACAGTTTAATGCTTAAGCAGGCTCACTCATACACACAGCTAGACCCCTCAGCATTCACCCTGCTCACAGCCCTCCAGTTCTCTCCGAAACAGTTCAGGTCAAGCGAAGGGGGTGGACTTTCCACCCTCATTTTATATAATTTTGATTTCAACAGAAAAACTGCTGAAATCATGATGCTTGGGTTTTCTCACCAAAGTGGGAAGGCAAAGTTCCTTGGGATTCATGCAACAAGGTGAGAGCAGAGGATTCAGGTGGTGCTGGCTGGTACTAAAGACAAAAGACTTGGCTGCATGGAGTAGAGAGGGGAGCTGAAGGGAACTACTCAGGGCATGAAGGTTCAGCTATATCTAATGCCACTCTAAATCCTCACTCTGAGGTTATGGGCTCAACTTGGCATCCCACGCGTTCCCTCAGGAGAGAGCATCTCACCCGATATTGCTGATGAATCCATTACTGTGGGATCATCAAGTAAGAAGCACTAAGGGGGGATCTGACTGCTGAAACGTTTGAAATGCTGCAACACCTTTGACTAGTTCCCATTCGTGAGAGGCCACAGAGTTAGCACTTCACCCAACCTCTGTAGCTTATCATTTCAAAATACAATTTGCTTCCAGGCAGGAAATGGCAAGATTGTCCTGAGGTCAGGGCCAGGATGGCGGTTCAGAAGTTCATGGTGAAGACTGCCCGAGAACTGAGAGCTTTCACCCCTCCTAACACTCTCTCACCATTTGCTTCCCATTCCCCCAAAGAGAGCCCTGCAACAGTGATTTTGCAAAGCCCTGGGCATCCGCATCCTGATCCAGCAGGCTTTTAAGCGAAGTGGTCTGAAGAATTGAGAGCAAAGTGTTTGCACAAGGCGTTCCTCCAGCCTTGCCTCATCAGTGGGTCTCAGTGCCAGCCCCCTCAGAGGAGGAGCTCTGGGGAAACTGGCTCTGATTTTCCAAAACACATCCGCCAACAGGCCGCAAACCCCCTCCAGCTCTGGTCCAGCTGCGAGCATCTAACAGGGCCTGGAGATGTGGCCATTACCTTGATCTCCAGGAGCTGCTGGGCATGGTCGCTGGCACGGAGGACGGACTTGGGCAGGCGGCTTTCGGGCAAATGCCTGCCCTTGGCCATTTCGGTGCCAGCAAAGCTGCTGCGAGGGGAGGAGAGAACCTCTCACACAAAGTGGCAGGCAGCCCCAAGGGCTGGAGCAGGGGGTGCTCCGGTGACCCCCCCCCCAAGACGTGCCCTGGGGTGGGAGTGGGGGGTCCCACAGCCCCTGGGTTGGGGGGGTGTAGGGGTGTGGCGGGGGGTGTATGTCGGGGGGTCCCACAGGCCCCCAGGTCGGGGTGTGTGCGGGGGGAGGGTGTCTGAGGGGGGTCTCACAGCCCCGGGTCGGGCTGTGTGTGTATATTGGTGTCTCTCAGCCCCCCCTCCCGGCCGCTGCGTATCCGGGGGCTCCCGCAGCCCCCGGGCCGGTGGCGGCGTCCCGCCGGGCGGCGCGACGCACCTGGGCCCCGCGATGAGGCGGCTGCCGGGCGGCGGGAAGAAGGTGACGCGGGGCCGCCCGCCGCCGCGCTCCTCCATGGCCGCCGCGGCCCCTCCCCCGCCCCGCGCGGCGGCCATTGTGCGCGCGCGGCGCCGTTGCCATGGGAGCGGCGCGGGCGGCAGCCGGCGGGGCGGGGTGAGTGCGGGCCCCGCGGCCCGGCTTGCGCCGCCTTCCCGGGGCCCGGGCTCGGCCTGGGGGCTGCTCCGCGGCTGGGCGCCCGGCGGCCTCGCGGCGCCCCGGAGCAGCCCCGCGGCGGCGGTGGCCCCGCCGCGCCGCCCCGGCCTGCAGCGCGTGTCCGCACGGTGCCGCCGCCACCGTCAGGCAGCCCCGCGGCGGCGAGCGGCAGCAAAACCGGCCCTGGCACCCCCTGGCACGGCGCCCGTAAGCCCCGAGGGCTCCCAGGGACGCCCAAGCAGGGCCCCGCAGACAGAGACACGCTCGACGGGCAGCCCTTGCGAGGCGGCAGGGCTGGGCTCCGTGGTGCCTCATCTCACCCGCTGCATCCTCCCTTTCCTCCAATGGTAGGAAGTAGGGGTGAAGCTGGTGTGAGCGCTGATGAATTACTGCTCGGAGAGAGCCAGGAAGGATGTGTGTGCCTGCAAGTCCGGTGTGGTGTTACAGCTCCGGTTGTGCTTAAGCAACCTTTCCTTTACTACCGGTCTCCAGGCACAGGTCGTCTGTCGTTGGTCTGTTCTGGCTACTCTTCTGCCAAACACGTCTGGAGCATCCTCACAATTCAGGCCAAGTCCTCTCCTAGATATACTGCTGAGTGACATATATTAACTTAGCCTGCTCCTGGATTTATTTGGCTAGGTGCTGTCCTTATTAGGAACTGAATTAGATGATGGGCTCCTGAGAACGGGGTAAAATCTCCTGGTTTGTGCCACCGAGCAGAATCAACCTGGACTAATTGTATGCTGACTCAAAAGAGACTGAGAGAATTCCCAGGTGAATGTTATTTGCCTAAGTGCCTATGCAGTTCATTTTAAAACACCCCAAATTTCATGTTTACTGGCAGGGTAGCAGTATTGCACATCTTCACATCAACCTCCTCCAGTTCCTTATCTCTTTTTTTTTTTCCTAGGCAAAATACAATAAGGCAGCCCTCCACTGCAGCTGCTCTGTAAAATCCACCTCAATGAATACAGGTTTCGGAGCTTTGCCCATGTTGTTCCAGCATCCTTCGGTGTGTGGCCTGTCACGGATCACCCCTAACTTGTACCTCAGTGATGGTGCCGCTGCCAGTAATAAGTTCCTGCTCCTTACAAATCAAATCACCACCGTCATCAATGTTGCTGTGGAGGTGGTAAACACTTTCTATCCAAACATTGAGTATATGTGTGTTCCTGTGGTGGACTCCCCCCTCTCTTGGATCTGCAGTTGCTTTGACGCCGTAGCGGATAAGATACACAGTGTAAGCATGCGTCAGGGCCGAACGCTGCTGCATTGCGCTGCGGGGGTCAGTAGGTCAGCGACCGTGTGTTTAGCCTATCTCATGAAGTACCAGTCTATGTCTCTGGCAAGCGCGCATGCATGGGTCAAGTCTTGCCGTCCCATCATACGACCCAACAACGGCTTCTGGCAGCAGCTCATTCAGTACGAGTACAAACTCTATGGTACTAACACAGTCCGAATGATCAGCACTCCATTGGGAATGATACCTGATGTTTATGGAAGGGAAGTCAGACTAACGCTACCCTTCTGAATACAAACTAGCTTTACGACATCTTGACAAGAAAGCAAGAGAAAGCCAAAAGCATTTCTTCTAGACCTATCTTGGAACTTTGAAAATAAAACTCTTCAGATCTGAGAAAGCTGTCGCATGAAGTCTCTGATGCTAAAAGGATGGGGAATCAGTGATAAGAATGGAGACTTGTGTGTTTTACTATAAATAAAATCAGCACAGTTTAAACCAAGCAGTTAGTTTTCACACATCATTTGTGTTGGGGTCCCAACAGTAACTCTGAAACCAACTGTCACATGTTTAGAAAGTGTTGTTTTATCTCAGTACAAACTGTGCTTATGCTACAGGACAGAAACTAGCTGCGATTCAGGAATTTGGAAAGTTACCAACATTTTTTTTTTCCTAATTGGGATAGGACTTTGGGTTTTGATAAAGCAATCCTAAATTCAATCATCTGCTGCATTTCAGAGAGGCCAGGAACAGTGAAGACTCCTGCATTCCCAGCTGGAAGATACCTATGAATGTCCTACTTTTTACTACCTAACCCTTTCTCTTCCTCTACCTAATCTCCCAGCCCTTTTTCAGAAAGGTGCCTTGGGCTCCCTTGGGAGATCCATAACTATTTGGGTGAGCTGCTCTGAAGGAATCCTCTTTGTTCCTATACATGCAAAATCTTCTCAGATCCCTGATGCTGCCTTTGAACCATTCACATCCAGGTGGGCTGGGAAATCAAGGTGGGAGCAATAAGAGGAATCCTACTGTCAGTTTGAATCATTGCTGCAAGGTCAGCACCTTGTTATAAACTGGAAGTCTGATCTGGACACACCTGGGCATCTTTGAGCACCAGGCCATGTATTGATTCCTGATGTGTTTATCACAGCATAAGTCTTCAGTTCTAGCTGTATCTAGCCTTATCTTGAGCTGCGATAACAACTCTTCTGGCATCATTATTCTTGACTTAGATGACTGGTTCTGGTGTCCAAGATGAGGGCCTACATAGATCAGGATGGAAGAAGATCTGTTCAGCTTCAAGGCAGAGGAGAAAACAAAAGTCTTTGTTCCTGTTGTGAGGCATCTTTAGACGGTCCAGTGGACAACATTCATCATTTCGACCTTTTCTCTGCAATCAGATATGACTGCCCATTTCTGTCCTTGGGTTTAACTATGCTTCTGAGCAGTAGAGCAGCAGTGTTGTAGCACATGGCAGAAGCCTTCTTCAGCCCACTGCCACACCAGCTGGGATCCCCGACACGCTGGAGGACTCTGGCACGCCTTTGCCCCCAGCTGCATTCCCAGATTTTTTAAAGGCCAGGTATGATGTTGTTCCCTACCAATGGAGTGCTTCTCCACCCCCACAGAGAGCAACCTGAAGAACTAGCTCACTGCGGGTCTTAGAGCAGCTTGAATGATAGTTGTGGTGGGTGATAAGAGCCTGATCTTCATTTGGGTACATTGGCTTTCTCCCAAGGGACTCTCTAGAAGCACAGCAAAGACCCAACTCCTCATGAACATTTAAGAATTTCCTCTTGCAGAACAGAAATGTTCAAGAAAAGCGACGGAATGAGATGGTTGAGTGCAGGGATATCACAGAGAATATCATGGACATGATATATCTCTTGGAGGAACTGTTACCAGCCCTGTGTGCTGTATAGCCACCTCAAGCGCCTCCCAGCTTGGATATCTAATTTGGCTCTTCTGACCGGATGGGGGTGCAGTTAGTGGCTGTAGAGTTGTTCCCACCCCTTCTCTACTCCAAATGTGCAGCCAGACCCTGTGCTTTCCCTGCCAAGAACAACAGTGCTGCAAGCAGCCCTAGCTTGTCCTGCAGATGTCTGGCTCTTGTGTGCCTGTTGTGGAGGGGACCACTGGTTAGATCTCAGGCACCCTCTGTCTGAGAGAGGGGAGACCAGGGCTCTGCATACATGGAGGCAGATGGGGGGGTCACTTAAGTGGGAGTCCTGGCAGTCCATAAAGCCACTTTAGAAAAAGGCTCTCAAACTTCACAGAGAACTAACTTTTCCGGGGACTGTGCCTGCAGAATATAAAGCCCCAGATGCCAAATCTTCTATCCGCGGAAGTCATTTGATAGTTGCTCCCCATAGCAATGGCTGTCTTCACAGTCAGCGGAGAAGACACATGCACCTTTAAAATCCTGGTTCAGCACTCAGTGTCAGGGAGCAGCTGCTCTGTAGGGGAAGGCGAGCCATGAGCTGAGGACGCCAGCAAGGCAGGCAGGGGCAGCAGCCTCACCAACAAGGGTGCAGTCCCACGGCACCTGCGTGAGGCGAGCAGAGCAGGTCCAGTGACAGTAACCAAAGTCAGCTGAGAGTCCAGGTCACCAGGCAAGTCTGTAGTGATGAGGCAAATCCAAGGTCAAGCCAGGAAGTCAAGTCAGTAGGTCAGAGTCTGGATCCAGCTCAGTGGGGTACGTGGCCAAGCACAGGCATGGCTGCAAAGTAGCTCTGGCAGGTGCCGGCAAGGGCAAGTGCCTCAGTTCAAATCGTGCTCGCAAGAGAAACGGAGGGATGAGGGATGGTGCTGCTACTCTCAGCTCTTTATTGAACACCTCGTTCTTCACAGCTATAAGAACCCAGGTTAGACAGTTGCACCAGACCAGAGAGCTGAACTCCTAAGAGGTGGCAGTGCACTCTGGGCCCTGACATTCAAAGCTATTGAACGGAGCTCTCATTCCCCTTGACTGGAAAGTCACATGGTGCCAGTACTGCTAAGGTCCAGTGAGTTCCTTCGTGCCATTTCCATAGGTCAAGAAAAAGGCAGTGCTCCTTTGTTTCAATAAAAGCCTGTGCCCAGTACAGCAGCACTTTGGCTTGGACACAAGCTGGCTGGCTTAAGAGACCAGTAAGGCATGCTGGATACATCAGTATCTGCATTTCACAATAGCCCATGTATCGTTTAAGTTTTCATACATCAGTATAACGTTATGCATACAGTAAGTAGCACAGTATTATAACCACAGGAAATATTTGTATCTTAAACATCTACTCTCTTATGTAAAGTTCAGATATTTTATGAAAACAAAATATATGATTCTATACGATTCTTTAAGCTTATGTGATTTAATCTTTTAGAAACTCAGCCTTCTGTAAGGTGATCTTCCTCAAGTAACCACTTTGCAATGGTTCTTTCTGCTAGCATTTCTATGCTAATTATATCTCAAGTTAAATGCTGATTATATTTCAAGTTAATAGCATTTAGTAGCTCTGTTCAAGGGCCACACTTCTCTTGTGCTGGAGAGAGAGCTGTACTGATGAAGAAGCAGACCAATCCTACCTTTGAATCACGAATCCCTTTGGAAACCATGTGACTTCTTTCCTGTAATGCAGGCTCAAACCCAAAGGAGCACATCAGCTTTGTTGCACTTTCCTCTGCTTTCCCTTGCACTGATGTAAAGTAGATGCAGTTTTGCTGGCCAGTGCTCACAAGGAGGGCTTCTGCAGAAACATGATGGTGCTGCAGAAGTGCTCGTGGCATCACTTGAGAAGTCTTGTTTTTTCCCTATGGACTCTGTTCCCAGTATAACACTGGGATCACGTTGCTACTGAAGATACTGCCTCATGGAGAGCATGCGGAGCTGCAGTTCCTGTATGGGTTGTTAGCAGTGAGGACTCACCCAGCAGCTGGGGGCTCCAGACATGCCTTGACTGATGGACAGGAGGAGTCTCAGCCTTTGCCACTACTGGAGAGGACGAGACGGCTGGCCCGAACCTTTCTTA
The DNA here is from genome assembly GCF_036370855.1 of Dromaius novaehollandiae. Classification (NCBI taxonomy): domain Eukaryota; kingdom Metazoa; phylum Chordata; class Aves; order Casuariiformes; family Dromaiidae; genus Dromaius; species Dromaius novaehollandiae. Next base: position 17,660,639 of record NC_088114.1, read on the forward strand.
ATCATGGTTAAAGCAGATCCCATGAAAACTACTGCTTTGGCCTTGGCCTCCTGCAACCAGATAGCATTATCCTGCTCTCTGTTTTGTCTCCTCATGCTGCAGGCAGAGAAGATGACCGCCAGCTGCCACAATCCATCCTGGGAGGGTACATATGGGAGCTTTGGGAGGTATTCCCCAAGGGAAGATGCTCCACACCTGGACAACTGTGGACATGGCTATGGGAAGTCAACAGTTTTGTTCAAGCAGAGCAGTGAGCCTCTGTGCAACAGTGAGAGAGCGATAAAGTGACTGATAAAGCCAGCCTGCCCCAACATGGTTGACAGAGAATTCTGGAATCTTTTTTTGGTGCTGAATCAGAGAATATAGAGCTGGAAGGGAGTCTGAAAGGTCATCATGTCCATCTCCTGGCCTCAAACTAGCCTCATTCTGCTTCAAGCATCCTCAGATGTTTATCTCCACTGATGGACATTGCAGTCCTTCTGTCATCTGTCCTTGGGCTGGGCTGTCCTGCCAAGGAGAAGGCTTTTCTTATTATCTACCCTAAAAAAAGGCTTTGCTGTAATTTCGGGTCATGATTTCTTGTCCTCTCCTAAAGGGAGGCAAAGAACAGCGTATTCATGTTCTCTTTGGAGCAAACTTTTACATATCTAAAGGTTTGTAAGCCCCCAGGCTACACAGCCTCCTCTGTTGGATCTTTTCCAGTGAGCCGTGCACTCTAGGTCTCTGGTCATGGTTACCTCCCCACTCTCCCCAAAATGTCTCCCTTGAAGGGCTGCTCCCCTCCCTGGCCCGTTCACCAGCAGTGGGACCCTGCAGTACCAGATCCCATTGCCACCAGAGCCAGAATGGCCTCTGACACCAACAAAGGACTGAGATGCAGTAACCAGGTTTGTACAGATTTAAGACCACAACCCAGCATATGAGGGAAGAATATTATTTTCAAAATTAACATAGTGGCTTAGGCTCCCTGGCTTAGTAAGCATTTGTCCTTGCCGCCCCCCCATCTGTAGATCCCACTTCTCTCTGTGCTAATGCTGTAAACCTCACAGCATCCCTGAGGGCTGCAATTAATCCCCTGTCCTGAAACATGGAAAATTTCCACAGCGTGCTCAAGGGCACACAGCTGACGAGTAGTAAAGCCATCCCAATTCTCCTTCCCTACGTGGAAACACACTGCTCCTCTGCCAAGGGCAGCAGTTAACAGCTTAATCCGCAGCGTGGTTCATCACTGCCTCAGAGGAGGATTTCAGAAGCAGTTTAGCAGCTAGCCCAGAAGAAACAGTTCAGCCAGATCCTCTAACAACCCTTTTCCTTTGCACACACACACACATCTTCTTCTGCCTCAGATTTTCACACCTCACTGGGAACTTCTTGTCAGCCAGCACCTCCAGCATGATGAGCAAGGGGAAGTGCCAGCAGTCCTTCCACAACAGCAGGCTGTGCTGCAGGCTCTCACTAGCTTCAGAGCTGTCATCCCACCTTGTGTCTCCTTTCAGGAAAGGGGACATTTCAAGAAAGCTTGCTGAAAGGGAGCATGGAAACCTGAAGTCAGTGCCTATGTGGGAAGATTGGCTGGCATGTGCTGAATGCCTAGGTACTATACTTTTAACCCAGGAGCAATAGGATCTCAGGGGTTAATGGTCCCAGACATGGAGCTGCAGGGGTTAAAAAACCTTTCAGGCCTGCCTGTAATAGGGTGTTATCTAGAAAAGAAGTGAAAACAAAGAGGATGCTTGGAAGGGGCTGTGGAGAGATGCATTGGCAAAGTCTTCGTGGGAATGAAAGGCCCCTCATCTGGGCAACAAGAGCTCCAGAAATTTCAGAGACCTAATGATCCTTACATTGGGGCAATAGTTCACCTAGCTACACTCACCACACCAAAATAGAGCATGTGGCTGCCTATCCAAGCCCCTGTGCCCAGCTGTGGTAAAACCCCGTGATGTACCTGCTGGGAAGAAGCACTCGCCGGAAGATCATTGCTGTTCAGTGCCAGCTGATGTCCACCTGTTTCCTGGTGAAGCAGAGAGACTGGGCAGATGCAGCCATCAGTGGAGCAGGGAGGATGTGATGCTATCTGACTTCTGCAAGTGGGCGCAGCAGGGCTGGGGGCCAGGACCGGGAAGAGGAATAGGACATGCTGCCTTCAGTGAAGGATTCTGCCTGGCCATGGCCCATGGCAGGGCCAGGCCAGCAGGGGCTGAGGAGCCTGGGGCTGTGGGATCCACGTGCCCATGCAAGGGGTGTCCCCGGGCTCCATTGCTCCCGCTGTGGAGAATATGCTTAATTTCTTACAGATGCACTAGCTTTTGTCCTGCCCCATGTAGCCAGGGTTTTCTCTCCAGAAAGGTGCCTGCATTGGAGAGGAGATGCCCCGATCTGCTCACCCACCAGTGAAGCAGCCTGTGCTCTGAGTGTGCGGCTGCAAGGCCTTCCCTCCAGCCCGAGGCACTGCAGGCTCTGTTCTGCGTCTCCCTTCCTGGGCTCTGCTCTCTCCAGGTTCCCATGAAGCCTGTCCGGCTTAGACAGAGCGGCTGAGGAGAAGCGCTGGACCAGGCACGGTTAGGAGCTGCTGCCGTGCCCGTGCCCCCTTGCTGAGCCCAGCCTTTGAGAAACCTGACTCCCTCCCAGGGGCTGGAGACAGGGAATGCAAGTGGGCTGAGATCACAGCCTGAAATACCGGGAGTGAGGGAAACTCCACCAGGCCAGCCCTCTGGGTGCTGCCAAGCCCTTTATGGGTACCATAAAAGTCCCCCCAGCACAAGAGCTGCCCATGAGACCTGTGCCCATGCCCGATGCAAAGAGGCACCCTACAGCAGGCTGGCTGCACTCCACTGAGCAGAAGGGGACATGGCCAGTACTAGAAAGTACTCAAAGTACTACAAACAAGACAAGGCCACACATCCAGGCAGGATCTGGGCAGCCAGCAGAGACCCTGGTGCCAGCAAATGACTCAGGGGGAGCATGCGGGCTGGGGAGGGCGGGCGCTCCCCTTGGTGAGGGCTCCTTGACCTAGCGATACCATGGGTGGGCTGGTTTGCAGGTCCCACTCCTCCTGTCCCCTGGCAGACCACAGCAGGGAAAATGTGGTTGTGATCTCCTGGGAACCTCCAGGGAGGGGAGTTTCACCCAGCCCCATCCCTGGGGCCACACAGTGACTTGCCTTTCAAATGGAAAAGGCAAATCAGAAAGATTTTTAATCCTCCCTGTTACAGAAAAGCCTCAGAAATATGAGCCCTAAAAGCAAACACTCAGAGAAATGCGTATTGCTTGCGACTTCTGGGCTCTTGGCACAAGCAGGGCTGTTGTCTGATCCCTCTGTGCACTTTGAGTCCTTTGTGGGCCTGGCGCCGCTCCGGGCACCGCCCTGGGGCACCCTGGCAAACGTGCCAGCCGGCGTTGGCCATGCCAGCGCATCAACGTGGCCCTGCCAGCCCCGTGAGCCAGCCGTTTGCTCCTCCCTAAGGAAGGAGCCATTCCCAGGACACATCTGCGAGCAGCAGAGCTGCTGCCTCAAAGTTTCCCAGCTGAGGAAGTGGAAGAAAATTGCTGTTTGGGTTAAAACAGGGTGGGAGACCGGACAGATCAGCAGGGCTGGCTGAGCAGGCAGGGTGTTTCCAGGCCTTGGGCTGGGCAGGCGCTGGGGCGCGGGCTGCAATCCCACGCAGGAAGGTAGCTCTGAATCACAGGTCTGGCGAGGAGGCAGGGTGTGAGGATGGGCTCCCCCGGGGTAGGATGAGGCACGTCTGCCGGAGTGACTCTGCGGAGCTTGGGATGCCGGGTCAGTGCAAGACCGGCCCTTCATTTGGGCAGTTAGAGCCCATGACTCCTGTCCCCATCACATGTCCCTGCTGCTGCAATTTTCCCTTCACCATGTCCTCTCAAGACATCTTTCCTGCAAGAGGAGCCCAATGCCAGCCCTGAAGCAGGGCAGCGTCACCTAGCAGGTAGCGCCCCAGGAGGCAGTCTGGGGCTCTTCATGTCGAGGTAAGTGGAGGTCAAGGCACTTCAGTATTTTTGTGCCTCAGATTCCCATCTTTAAAAATATGTTGCTACTCTGGCCTTCTCAGGAAAGTGCTCAGATATGCTAGTGAAAAGTGCTAGATAAGAACTGAGTGAGGCATTCTTAAGTAGGAATGGTTCGCCTTCCCGGCCTCACTCTGCAAACACTCTCTGCGTGCACCAAGCCTGGGTCCTGAAGAGCTTCCTGGTGAGGAGCACGAGAGGTTGGTAGCTACCTACCCTCACATCCCACGTGCAAACACCTGCAGATGAGGAGCCTTCCCATTTTGATTTTCCTCAGGCAAAAGTCACGATGCTGACATGCAGTTCAGCATGGCAAATCTGGCAAGTGCTGAAAGCCAGCACCCTGGATGGGCGAGAAGAGCAAACACCTCCCAGTTCGGCCAGGAAAGCACAGATGCTCCTGGGCGTGTTGCCTGGAGGGCCCCCGGGGGAAGAGTGTGAGCTGTGTTTCACATGCAGCTGTGGTCAGCGTGTCTGCGGTGGCACCCGGCTCTCCCACCACCCCATGGTGGAGGGCAGCCTCCCCGCTCTGTGCATCTCCGCTCCTTCCCCCGTGACGCCCAGCGCCAGCCCCTTGGCCACAGGCCCTGTTGTTTTCAGCTGGCAGATCACTCCAAGAGCTGAGGATGGAGTACAACAAAAATAGAGTTTTATTTCAGGACAAGTGCAATCGGAGCTGTCCTTTGGCCCAGGCAGGGCTCCCTCACCACCACGGAGACCTTGAGCGCAGCAGCAGCCGGTGCACCACCCCGCCGGCACGGTGCCTGCCGGGGCCCTGCGGGGCCACGGTGGATGCGCACACATGGAGTGCCTGTGATCCTGCACTCATCCGGGTGGGAGCATGTGTGCTCCGGAGCGTGGCCACCCATGCACGGCGGGGGGGAAACTCCCGCACACGCAGGTGTGAGAGCAGCAACGCACTTCTTGGCAGGTTAGTGCCGAGCCTGCGCTTGCCCAGGGGGATGCTCACACATGTGCAAGCGTTGCCAGGGGTGTGCATCGGCATCTGAGTGCACACACATGTGTCAGCACGGATGGAGATGTGTGTGCACCCGTGCCAGGGCACACACACAGCCTGGCTGGCGGCTCTGTGCGGGTGCACATGTCCATTTGCAAAGGTGAGCACGTGCACTGTGCTCCAGCCCTGGAGCTCCGGAGCAATGGTGGGGCAGTCTGAGACTTCCCCATGGCTTTGTTGAGTCCTCACGACCTCCAGGAAGGAGCCCCTGGCATGGGCAGGCAGCCCAGGACCCCTGCTCGTGCTCACCCAGCTCCAGCAGCAACCGCCTGGGATGGTCGGGGAGGGCCAGTGCGGGAGAGGCAGCTCTGGCAGCCTTTCCGGCCCTGATGGGAGGCAGCTGCCGAGGGCCGGAGCCGGGGAGCCGGGAGGGCACGGCCAGCACGCCAGCAGCCCCGGGGCTGGGGTGGCTTGGGATCAGTGTGGGGAGCGCTGGAGTTCGGCACGTCACAGAGGGGTAGGAGCAGGATCTGGGGATGCTCACCCGCCCTGGGCTCCAGGCAAGCCGCTCAGCCGCACAAGAGACCACTCAACCCCGCAAGGAGGCTGACAGTGATGGCGAAGTCCTTTGACCCCCCACCGCAGGCTTGAGATGCTCCATCCCCCAGGAGAGAATATAAAAACATATACACACAGCCCCACACACGCACTCCAGATTTACTCCATCCAGCAGAGCTCAGTAGTGAAGCACACGCTCACACGCTTGCACTTGCACACAGACACAGACACCGTGCTTTCCCCAGGAGGGGACAACAATCAGACACACGGAGCCACGTGTGTGCACACGTACCCACCTGCCTGTGCAGAGCCTGTGTCTGCACACACAAACACACCTGCAGAGCCCATGGGCACAGACACCCGCACACACACTTGGAGCCTGCGCACGCAGACACACACATCCACAAATGTACGCAGCGCTGCACACGCGCACATGCCTGCTCGTACGTGCAGTGCCTGTGCACAGACACCCACTCGCACACACGGAGCCTGCGTGCACAGGCGCATGCACAGGCTCTGCACACACACCGTGTGCACACACGCACACAGAGCCCGTGCGTGCACATGGGAGAACGCAGGAAAAGCCTGGGTGCCCCCAGGCACCCTCACAGCCTGCACACACCGTGCACCTGCACAGACAGCTGTGCACATGCGGAAACCCGCTTGCACATGCAGAGCTTGTGCACGCCAATGAACACATCTTGCCCACCTGCACGCAGAGCTGTGCACGCAGAGACCCGCTGGCACACACAGCGCCTGCGCACACCAAGGATCGCATGCAGGCCTGCACAGAGCTGGCCACGCACAGAAACCCACTTGCACACACACAGCCTGTGCGCACGCTTACACATGTGCTGACCTGCACGCAGAGCTGTGCACAAACAGAAACCCGCTCGCATGCGCAAAGCATGCCACAGGCTCTCTGGCTTCCTGGATCACCCCGGACGGCAGCTCTCCACCCCGTGCACGGGACCTATTCCCGTTTGCCGCGGGCCTGGCCCTGCCATGATGCCCAGCGGGCAGCGATGAAGTCAGGGTGGTGGTACATGAACATCCCGGCCAGCGTGAGCCCGATGCCCACATAGCTGAGCCCACTCAGGTGGCTGCCAAAGAGCAGCCGGGACAGCACCAGGTTGCCCACGACGTTGAAGTTGCCCAGGACGTGGATGGTGAGGGCTGATGTCAGGGAGATGACGCAGAAGCTGGCCAGGTTGTAGAGGACGGAGCCGAGGCAGCTGAGCAGGACGTAGGCCCAGAGAGTGCTGTCATACCGCAGGACGCCCGCCCAGGCAGGGCCCACCTCCAGCGCCACGGCCGCACTGAACAGGATGCAAAAGCTGGGCAAGGATGTGAGGCAGAGCAAGGAGATGGCATCCAGCCTGTCCTCCTGCAGCAGCAGACCTGCGAGGGGGGACAGAGGGTCACAGCGGGGCCAGGAGATCCGGGAGCAAGCAGGACACCCAGGACCCTCACACACCGCCCCACACTGTCACAGACTGATGCCCGCCTGAGCAGTGGGTGAACAACCACACAACCCATCCATGCGTGTAGACGTGTGCCTACATGCACACGCATCGTGCATGCACACACGTGCACACACACACACACACACACACACACACACACACACCCCTCCAAGGGGACAGCTGGTGTGTGCATTGGAGCTCCCCAGGGCTAGCACCATGCTGGGCAGAGAAAAGCCTCCACTGCCACCACGAGCAGCCCAGCTCGGTGCCCCCGGCACCCGGACCATCCCTGGGGCATGCGGCACCGCAGGAACCTGGCACTCAGCGCTCCTCAGCCCTTGCTTGGTGCTGAAGCAGTTAAGAAATCCTGAGCATCCCCACCAAGAGGAAGAGCAAAACAGAGGGGCGGGGGACCAGCCCCTGCTGCTGGCTCGGTGACACTGCGAGGAGGACAGCGGGCTGAGGGACCGGGAGACGCTTTGGTCTGGGGTGACGCAGGCCCACCGCGACGCAGGCAGGGCTTAGCGTGGCTGCCTGCACCACCCCATTTGCTGCCAAGTGCCCTTGGAGCAAACACGGCTTTAGTCCTCCCCGTCATCCCCCCACCCCGTTTTGTCAAGCCGGTGCCAGAATTTCTGGGCATGTGGCCGGTCCCCCTCCTTCCCAAGACATCCGGGGACACAGCACAGTGGACACAGCCATGCTGGCTGCCCACACACATACATACACCCGGGGGTGCCCCCCCGCCCCCCCAGCATGAAGCACAGACACGTGCCGGAGCCACGGCTGTGGGGCTGGGGAGCAGCTCCCGGCCACCAGCCATGTCCTCCTGAGGGACAGCAGGACTCAGGGGACCGGGGCTGCGAAGGAAACGCTCCCTTTCAAAGCGCAAAACAAAGCGCCCGGCTCCGCTCCGCTGCCTGCCAAGGACAGTGCGGCCCGGGGCGCCCGTCCTGCTGCCCAGGGCAAGTGGGGCCACCCACGCACGGCGCAGCGCAGGGACCATGCCACCTGGCTTGGGGGACTCGCAAGGGACGCGGAGCCCTGGCCTGCCCAGCCGCACGCGGTAACAGAGCGAGCAGGCGGACCAGGTGCTACCGGGGCCATGTTTCGGAGTGGGCAGCGTCTGGCAGCTCTGCCGTGCTCAGCCCATCATGGCGCACAGCGAGGCCCGGCCATCCCGTGGTGGCCCCAGCCCGGGGTTGTGGCACCGGCGGCATCGTGAGGAGCCACAGGAGCCCATGGGCTACTGCGAGGACACCAGCATGTTTTCTTGTCCCACCAAAGCAGAGCCACCTCGGAGCCAGGACCAGGGCTTGGCCCCCAGTAGGGGTCGCTGGGGTGGGCAGGGGTGGCACTGGGGCTGTGTGACCCTGGGGTGGCACCTGGGCCAGGGTGGGCAGTGGGTGACACTGGGGTTGGGATAGGCATGGGGTAGCATTGGGACCAGGAAGACACTGTGTTGGCACCAAAGTCAACGGGGACAGTGCTGGCACCAGGGCTGGGGTGACACTGGACTGGCACTAAGGCTGGGGTGGGAAGGGGGTGACACTGGGGCTAGGGTGGCATTGGGCTGGCACTGGAACTGGAAAGACACTATGTTGGCACCAGGGCCAGGGTGAGCAGTGGTAGCACCAGGGCTGGGATGACACCGGATTGGCACCAAGCTGGGGGTGAGCAGGGGGCAGCACTGGGGATGGGGTGGCACTGGGGCAGTCACGTCGCACTGCTGGAGAGCCAGGGACAGCCCAGACCCCCTGCAGCGGCAGCCGCTGGGGCCCCGGGGAGCGCGTGGCACTTACTCTGCTGGATGGACTTGAGCCCGCGAAGGAAGGTGGCGGCGAAGAGGAAGCAGCAGCCGGCCTGGTGGAAGCGGACCTCGCTGACGATGCTGCAGGCCGCCCCGGCGCAGACGGGCCCCATGGCCGCGTACTGCAGCGGGTGGTGGCGGCGGCCCAGCAGCAGTGCCGAGAGCAGCAGGGTGAAGAGCGGCGTGGTGGTGTACACCACCTGCGCCACGTCCAGCTGCACGTAGTTGAGGCCCAGGTTGCCGAACGCCACGCTGGTGCAGAAGGTCAGGCTGAGCAGGTAGATCCGGGCGCGAGGCCGGGCGGCCGGGCCGGGCCCTGGCAGCCGGCGTGCCCGCAGCCTCGCCAGCGGGTAGCCCACGGCCACCGCCGAGAGCATGTGCAGGGAGGAGAGCAGCAAGGGGTAGCGGAAATTGTGGATGGCGAAGATCCACTTGTTGAGGCTGGCCATGGTGGTGCCGGTGCCCAGCCAGACGAAGACGGCGAAGATGAGGGGCAGCGCCCGCCGGGACGGCCACGGCGGCTGCCGCCTCCCCTCCCGGCCCGGGTCCGGCTTCCAGGGCTGGAGGGGCCGGCTGCTGGCGCCGGAGGTCATTGCTGCTTCATCGCTCCGCAGGGATGACTGGCACATTGGGGCCGGGCCTGGCCCGAGGCGGGGGGGACGGTGAGCCCCGGCGGCGACAGGTCCCCCCGCTCCTGTCCCCAGACGTCCTCGGTGTCCGCAAGCCGCTGTCCTCCCGGCCCCGTTGCTCCCGGGCAGGCGAGCGTCCAGGGATGCTCCGGCACTCGGCAGGGGAGGCGTCGGTGGCGGCAGCGCCGGCTGGGGGGGTCCGGCTGCCGCGGCGGGGTGGCCGGCTCTGCCTGGGTGGCCGCGGCGGCGCTCAGGACCAGCGCGCCGCCGGGGCGCTGCTCGCCGGTGATGCCATGTGCGCGCGGCTCGCCGGCGCCGGGGAGCGAGCGGAAAGTTTGATGGCGGGGACCGAAGGCGGCGAGGCTCCTCCCCGCGGGCCCGGGGCCCGGCCGCGTCACGGCCGCCGGTGCGTGTGCCGGCCGGGCCAGGCAGTGCGTGTGCGCGGCGGTGCGTGCCCGCCGGCCAGCCAGGGCCTGCCGGGAACCCCGCGCCGGCTGGGCCGCCCTGCCGGAGCCGCGCGGCCGCCTGTAGCCGAAAGAGCAACAACAGCCGGAGCGCCGACAGCCGCCATGGCAACAGCAGGCGGTGGGAGGCTGCGTCAGTGCCCCCGGCTGACTCACGGCAGGAAGCTCCCGGGGCCGGGAATGCTCCTCCGGAGCGGCCTTGCCCCCCTTGCCTGCGCTGTGCCCCCCAGGTCCGCGGCCCCCAGCCCCTCGCGCATCCCCTGCGGCGGTGCCAGCCCTGACGTTGACCCCTCGCCAACCCTCCCGGCGCCTGACCGGCGGCGTGGGGCATCCCCCCCCCATGGACCCTCCCCCAGGGTTCGCCTCCTCCCTCGGCCGCTCGCTGCCCCGGGGGGGCTTTTGGAGGGGGGAAAAAAGAGCCGTAGGATCAAATCCCTGGTGATCACACAGATTCGGTGCAGAGGTGCCCCCCTAAGGCTACGCACAGCTAGCCCGGAGGTCGCCAACGTGGGACGCAAGGCCCAGTGCGCCAGGATGGGGCACACAGGGCCCTAAACCCCCGGGGAGACCCGAAATCCCTTGCTGGGGAGGGGGCAGCCAGGTCAGGCCACTGTTGTCACCACTGGGGACGAGGCAGCACCACTGGGCGATGGCCGGGCGTGGGCTGCGCGCTGGCACCGGGGCTGGCCCGGTCCCCCCCGAGACCCTTGTGATGGGAGATGTCTGGAGCTAAAGCCACTAAACCCCCTGCAGCTCGGGACGGCCCAGGCGTCCCCGCTCGGCTGGTGTGCGGAGGAGAGCGGGCCTGTCTTGTGCCATGCGCTGAGTGCGGCGGAGTGGGGCACGGTGTCACCGCGCGGCGGGGCCAGCCATGCTGGGACGGTGCCAGAGCTGCCACACGCTGGGGGACACCGAGCGCCTCGCTCACCGGCTGGGGGCAACGCAGGTGCTCGAGCCCAGCCGGCAGCCTCACCAGAGGGACAAGTGGCTCCAGAGAGCCTGTTCCTGGGAGCAGCCACCTTGGGTACTGGGGCAGCCCAAAATGGGACGCTTCCCGCTGCTGTCTGCCACATCTGGAAGTGGGAGCAGGCTCTGAGGAGCTGACAGCAACCAAGGAGGCAGCCCGGGTCTCCCAGGTTCTTGCCAGCACTCCCATCCCACCAGCTCCATAGGGCACAGCTCATCCCTCCTCCTCCTCGTCCTCCTCCTCGGGCAGATTTGGGGCACAGCGCTCGAGGGGTGCACGGTGCCCTAGGAAAGCACGACACAGCGAAGCCTGTGGGTCTCGTGGTGCAGGAAAGGCATTTCATTGGCATCGGCCCTGTCAGACAGAGCTCTCCCCTCTGGGACGATGGTGCCGGGGCCCCGTGCTGCCTGGTCCCGCTTGCTGCCCAGCTTCAGCCACGTGCCTCCCACGCAGCAGCCAGGCGCGCGCTGGCTACCACTTGCTCAGCCGCAGGATGAGGGTCTCCCCGTCGTGAGGCTTGTAGTCGGCGATACCTGCAGAAAGACAGTGAGCCAGGCCGGTGAGAGCAGCGTGGTGCTGGGTGCTACCAGCATCGGGGCACCCGCGGCGCTCCCAGGCCCGCGGAGCATCCCCAGTGCAGCCTGGGAGCCTGGCGGCATGGGGCGCACAGACACTCGCAGCACGCCAGAGGGTTAGCACAGGGAGCCCCCAGGAGCTGTAACCCCATCCCCAGGGATGGAGCGGCCGCGGGGAGCTGGGGCACTGCCAGCCAGTGCCAGGGCAGAGCTCCCTGCTGCCGTCCCCGGTGCTCACCCATCTGCAGGCTGGTGTTGGGGGCTGAGAGGAGATGCCAGCTCCTCCGCTCTTGCCACTTGGCTTCCACTTTCATCACCGTCGTTAAAAAGGGGCCGTAGAGGCTGTCCTGAGTTTTAAACCTGGTGGAGAGGGGAGAATGGGAGGAGAGGAGGGTGAGGCCGTGGGAGGCAGCGGGTCTCGGCAGCCCCGGCCCAGGGCAAAGCAGGCAGCGCCGTCCTGCTCCCGGCCAGTAGACAAGGGTGTGGGGTGGCGTACGTGAAGGCATGGTGTCCCTGCTTCGAGGCCATCTCCAGCACGTCCAGGAGGGAGGAACCGGCGGGCACGGTCACGGACTGGTTATAGAGCACGTGGTGGTGGCACAGCCGCTTGGGGCACTCCACCACCAGCCTCACGATGATGTTCCCCAGCTCCGTGGACTGCGTCACGGGGCTGATGGGCTGCAGCGTGCCTGCGACAAGGAGAGCCACTGCGGCACTGACGGACGCAGGGCAGCACCGCACCAGCCCCATCCCTACGTCCCCCCCCTCGGTGGAGCCCCCCCCCCCCCCCGCAGCACGTGGGTCCCGCTCCTACCTCTCTCCCCCTGGCAGCTCATGGAGGCGATGTCCAGGTAGCTGCGGCCATACAGCGCGGGCAGCAGCTGGGATATGGCCATAGGGTTGGTGAAGTTGTCCAGGCTCTGCAGCAGGGCATCCCTGGCCCGGCTGTACTCCGGCTCCGACTCGCATGAGTTGGTGGCAATGAAGAACTGAAAGCAGAAAGGAAGGAGGTTTCGGGGCAAGGGACAGCCTGCCAGCCCAAGGTGGGAGGCAGGTCCTTCCCTGTCCCCATGTCATGCCTGCACCCACACCCATGCTTGCACCTGTACCCACACCTGCACCCGTGCCACCACCTGCAGCCTGTACCCACACCTGCACCCACACCACCACCTTCACCCACGCCTGCACCACCACCTTCACCCACACCTGCACCTGCACGTCCACCTTCACCCACGCCTGCACCACCACCTTCACCCACACCTGCACCTGCACCCATGTCTACACCTGCACCCACACCTCCACCCACACCTCCACCTGCACCTGCACCTGTACCTCCACCTCCACCTGCACCCATGCCTGCAGCTGCACCTATGCCTGCACTTGCACCTCCACCTGCACCTATGCCTCTGCCTGCACCTGCACCCACACCCACACCTCCGCCTTCACCCATGCCTTCAGCTGCCCCCAGCTGCACCCATGCCTGCATGTTCCCCCATGTCCACCCATGCCTGTACCCATCCCACCCCCACCCACAGCACCCACCTGCAAGGCCAAGGGGGTGCTGAAGACATTGCCGATGAGGCCATCAGGGCCCTGCGCCTGGAGCAGCTTCCTGGCCACGCTGCGGATGGCCTCGTGCAGCTCCGACGCCAGCATGCCGCGGGCGAGCGGCGCCTGGTGCAGGCAGGCGAAGGCCAGGCCCGCCACGGCCTCCGTGTCTGCGGGGGGCATGGGAGAAGGGGTGGCCGGCAGTGCCGCGTGCCCCCCGCGCCCCCCGGCCAGCCCGCCGCCGCGCCTTACCCACAGCGTGCCCGTCGCCGTGCCCAAACTTGCCGTGCCGCTCGGCCGCCAGGAGCCTGCGGATCACCTCCTCCCTGATGTGCCGGCGGCGCACGCACAGAGCCAGCACGCCCAGGCTGTACTGGTAGTAATTGGTGAGGGGGTGGCCGTGCTGCTGGGAGCCTGGGCGCGAGGGACCCGTGTCAGCTGGAGGCACCCGGCCCCAGCGCCCGCCCGCCCCGGGAGGGCCGAGCCCCGCGGAGCCGCCGGCCGCGCTCACCCGTCCAGTCCTCCTCCAGGGCGTACTTGAGGCGGGCGAGCGGGGGGCTCTCGGCGCCGAGGTCCGGGGGCTGGCAGGCAGCCCGCAGTGCCAGCAGGTACAGCGCCAGGCGCCCCGTGAGGGGCCGGCCCCCCTTGCCCGCTGCCACAGGGCTCCTGCAAGGCACCGTGCCGCGAATGAGGGCGTCAGGGCGGGCGGCAGCGGGCCGGGCGGCCGTCGCCCCGGGATGACGGTGGCGGGGGCACCATCCCCTCCGTGCCGGGCTCCGCCGCCGAGCGCCCAGGTACCTGTGGTGGCCACGGGCGGCGGATGCTCGGCTGCGGGGCGCCGCGTGGGGCCGAGGAAAGGGCCGCATGGGCCGGCTGGCCGCCTGCGAGCTCCTGTGGGGACACGGCAGGGCTCGGCGTCAGGCCAGCCCCGGCCGCCGCGGGGGGCCGGCGGGGCGGCGGGCGCGCTGGACGTACGTGCTGTGGGTGCCCTGGAAGGCCTCCTTGAGCCTCGCCAAGTACTGCTCCTCCAAGGCCGGGTGGTGGTCGTCAGCGAGGCGAAGGGCCACGTAGACACTGGGGTTGGCCTGCTGCTCCGAGTCCTCGGCCAGGCCCAGGAGCCGGGCGCTCATGGTGCGCGCCCGTGCCGCCACCGCCTCCGGGACCTCTGCTCGCCCCGGGGGGAAGACGGACAGAGGGTGAGGAACGGCGTGGAAGGTCGACCTGCGCTGGCTCCATGGAGGCGGTCGGGCGTCGGAGAAGCCCGGGAGCGAATCCCCCTCTTGGATTCAGCCACGCTGAGCCAACCTTCCCCGTCCCTGCCGACCGCCCTCTGCTCCCCCCAACCCGGGGCATCCAAAACCCACAATCTCCTCACAAAATGGGGAAGAAGCAAAGTGAGGAAGTGTGAGAGAAACCCCGCAGACAGCCGGGCTCGGGAGAAACCAAGCCCTGGGCGTTTCTGCTCGCCCGCTGACACCCTGGCACCGGCGCAACGGGCATCTCTGGGGCCGGCAGGGCGCTCAGCTAGCCCCCGGCCGGGGGCATCTCTGGGGACCTCACGGGGGTCTGCGTGGTGTTAGAAAGAGCCAGAGCTGGGCTGGGAGAGGGGATCGCAGAGGGGTGGATCAGGGCTGCAGAAGCAATTCAGGAGAGCAAAACTCCGTCACAAGTCCGGGCTTTCGGTCAGTAGAAGGAGGTGACACTGTCCTAGCAGTAACAGGCCTAATACCAGAGCTTGGCCGGACACCGGGGAAGTGGGGAGAGCCAAGCTTGGGAGCTGCTGTCCAGAAAACTCGTCACTGGAGGGTTTTTGGGAGACAAACGTCCTCCCCACGGCCAGGACTGCAGCACAGGATGGTGTCTGTTCCCCTCAGCCCCAGTGGCTTTAGGGACCTCTCCGACAGCGCCAGGGTCTCCGACGCCGTGACCAGTTAGGAGAGCTGCTGTGGGTCATCCGTGCTGGTGGTGCCTTCTGCATGCCACCGCCAGCCTCACAGCTGGGGTCCCCATCCAGGAGAGGGCAGCGGGGCGCAAGGGGGCACCCCGCGGGGACATGCGGGGTGGCCAGCCGCCGTACTCACCGCAGAGCTGGGCGGGCAGGACCACAGCCTGCAGGAGGACCAGGAGCCGCCACATGTCAGCGTGGGGCAGTGGGTGCCACGGCTGGGCTCGGCTCGCAGACCCGGCGGTGCCGCGCGGAGCCCGGCTGAGCTGCGCCGAGCTGAGCTGAAGCACCGCCTGGGACAGGAAGGTGTCGTAAGAGGCGCTTTCCGCAAGCTGGGGCCAAGTCAGCAGAAACGGGAGAGGACTTTGGCTGGACGTGAACCAAAAGGAGCCGCGGGAGCAGAGCCGCAGAGTGCCGGGGCAGGGGTAAAGCGGTCACGGCCGCTTTCCCTTCCTGTTTCCTCCTGCTGCCAGATATGTCCCGTCCCCTCCGGGTCACTTCTCAGTGCACTTACTGACCCCGGAGCAAACAGCGTCAGCGCTGGCCCACGTCCCAGGCCTGCCCACCCTCTGCATCGCGGCGTGGGTGCAGCGAGACCAAACCTGCCATGCATCAGGGCTAAATTTACCACCAGTTTTAGCAAAGAAAAAAAATACTGAGCCCTCCATCCTTGCAGCCTTTAAAGGAAATAACTCAGCCGCTCGCCTGGAATTGGATTTTTATTGAAAATGAAAACAAGTAAAACAGACAGCTCAGACAGGGAAGTGCTACACGAAGTGCCGGGGAGACAGTCTGTGCTGCTGGGGGCCGTGCCGCCCCGCTTTGCTGTGACCCAAGGGAAATTCTGGCAATCCAGGACAGCCTGCATGGACATCCCATTGCCTGACTGTTGCCCAGTCACTCCTGTCTTGAGTGTGGTAGTTCTCTGCACCTCAGGGGAGCCCCTGACTGTCTCAGCAGCCTGGTAACAGGCATAGAAATGGGCATGTTGGGTGCTGAATGACACCAACCTCCGCGCCCAAGCGCATGCAGTCGTGGCACTTTAAACCCTTGTCACTCAGCAGCCACATCCAGCCATGTCATGCCATAGAGCCACATCCTCCAGGCCAACCCACACCAGCCCTGCGCCCTGGGTAGGCACTGGGAGCTCCAGGGACCCTCGGCCAGGTGGTTTGCACAGGGCGTTTGTCCCATCTGTTGTGGGAGAAAGCAGGAGGCCAAAAAAATCATACACACATGGATGGCTTTGTCCCTAGCAGTGGTGGAGCCATCATGGCACCAAGCCCAGCACCTCCTTCCAGATGCTCGAGACATGGGGGTGAAGGCCGTACTGGCCAGCCGTCTGAAACAGCCCACAGGGCATGTTTGTCTCTGCCTTGATGGAGAGGATGTGTCACAGAGAAATACGGCGATGCCATCGTGCCTGAACCCTAAATGCTAAATCCCCATGGCTACAGCTGGAGAAAGATGGTTGTCCCATGGATGTGGGCCCTAGGGCACTCTCCTGAGCACCACAGACAACAGGAACCAGAGGAGGGACCCAAAGAGGGTCTTGGAGTGCAGAAACAGCTTGTGGGGCTCTCCTCACTGGCCACAGGGCTTCTGACCTTGTTTCTTGACAGTCAGATATCCGTCCCCTCCAGTCACTAAAGTCAGCTGCTTTCTTCAGGAGTATTTGGGATGGATGAAGCATGCAGGGAGGCAGTTCAGGACAGATGAAGCATGCAGGGAGAATGTTTTGGGACAGATGGCGCACACAAGAAGGGCAGCTTAGGGTGGATGAAGCATGCAGGGAAGGCACTGCATGCCACAGGGCCGGCAGGGTGCAATTACTACGCAAGGGAACACAGGGAGCTCCAGAGAGCTGGGCATTCACCCCACCACGAGTCAGGTCTGAGCTCATGTTATTTGCAGCCCCACATGGCATTAAATGAACTCACATCTCACCCCAGGATGAGAAACCAAGGGCCACAAGACCTCCTGGATGTGCCTCATCTGCCTCCTGCTTGGGGACTGCACCCCTGAAATGCCCGTAAGGGCTCACTGACGCTGCATGGCCGAGCGCTGGGGAGCCAGGACGCGTCTCAGCTTGGAGGGGGAGCGTGCATTCAGGTCTGCTCCCTGCGGGAGCCTCGGTAGGGCTGGGCCAGCCTCCGCCCGCAGTCAGCACCACAGCCCTGAGCATCCCAGACTGCAGCGGGACCCCATGGTGTGGGGCTCAGCACCCCTCAGGGAGGAGGGGAGAGCTGGGCAGGTCTGTTGCGCTGAGCAACGGGGGAGAGCGACTACAGCCACATCACTAGAGATCTGGGAGAGGACGAAGCATTTCCAAACTTTCCTGGTAGGAAAGGAGTGGCGACATGACCAGGGAGCTCCAATTTCCGCCTGACAGCCTGCCCTGTGGCACTTCAGCTCCCAGGCCCTTTGTTTTTTTCCTGCCTATTCCTCATCTCTTAGTCCAGAGGACTGTGTACTGACCTAAACACAAAAAGGCAGGGGGAAGGAGAGAGGGAGTCACGGTTATACTGGGATCTCTCGTTTCCAGGAGATGGGAGTTCAAAACAAATCACCGCAGGACTAATCATAGAGGCGAGGTAGCATGGGCAGGGCACAGATGTTTTCCTCTGCTGCCTATTTCTGGCTGGTTTCCTGGGGAAGGGCTAGTTTTCATCTTCAGCTGCTTATTTAACAGTCCACCCTGCAGGGACCGAATGCACCAGCTGAAGTGAGAACAGACTCCTTCGTGGTATTGGCCTAGCTGGAAAACCTAGTAAAAATTTCCAGTGGGTCTGAATGGTTACAGACACTGTTGTTTCTTCAGCAGTAAGGAGGAAAGCTGGGAAGTGAGGGCATACGGCTGAGGGCGGCGTGGAGGAAGCACATGAAGCGGGGTAAAAGCAGCACTAGGGTCAGGAACAGGCCTGGACCTCCCTTAGCACAAAACGGGGCACCAGGAGCCAAATCCCAGCAGCTGGCAGAGCTCTCCCAGCCCTGCTCAGTGATGCCACAGCAGAGCAGCTCTGGGCCGGGGGGCTCGCCCAGCAGGTTGGGACAGCTAAATTCCTCCAGACGCGTCCGTCGCCCTGGGGGAAATACCCACGCAATGGGTCAGAAATAAGCGCTGGTACCCACAGACTCGCCTCGTCACTGCTGGGGACGGCAGCTGGCTGCTTCTGTGAAGAACAGGGAGATTAAAATGTGGAAAACACCGAGGAGAAAGAAATGGATTTCAAATTATGAGGAGTTACCAGTCTCTAAAGCACGCTCGGGAATGAGATAGCTGAACTCTGGCAAACTTTACCCCTAAGATGAACTCAAGCATGAGCTCGCCTCGCCAATAGAGCCTGGGGAGGCGCAGCTTTCCTGCAACGCAAGCACTGTGAGCAAGGGGGAAAAACCACCACAATACGCCATACATAATGCTAAATCGTGTATTTCCAGGGTTAGCATGTGAAGACAGATGAGGTGTATAATTGTTTATCTTACTAAGAGCACTGGCTGCTGTAGTTCTTTCGGTACACCTTAAGAGATCTCAGCATTTGCAGCACAACGGTGGCCTGAAACATGGGTGGCCTTGGCATGAGGGCCAGCGTTGGCTTGCAATGGCAAGGCAGCATCGCGCCGATGAAACGGGGGGTGTTTTGTGCCCAAACTCAGCCCAAAGGAGGCCAAGGGTGCCGCAGAAATGAGACACGCAGGCCCGGGGCACCCGGGGAGATGGCAGACACCGGCCCAGCGCCCCAACAGCCCCCCAGGCCCCGGCCCCGCACTGGCAGCAGAGGTGCACCGCCATGGGAACCCCCGGGGCCTGGGGAGCCGGCCCCGGGACCCGCCGCCCGGCCGCTGCGGGGCTGCAGAGGCCCCCCCCCAACAGCAGCCACCACTCCGCCGAGCCCCCACAATGCACTGCGCCACTCCCGCACCTCTACATCCCGGCGAGCCCCGCCGGGCTGCCCGGATATATCCCAGCGTGCGCTGCGCTCCAGGCCCCCTCCCGCCCGGCCCCGCGCCCGCCCGGGCTGCCCGCCGCGCGCCTGCCCGTGCCCGCCGCCGCTTCCGCGCCGCCACCTCCGCCGCTACCTCCGCCGCTGCCCGCCCGCGCAGCCCTCGCTGTGCTCGCTGCTCGCCTCGGCCCTGCCCGGCCCGGGGAGGCGGCGGCGGCTGGAGCCGGCGAGGGGCGGCTCCGCTCAGGCACGGCGGGGGCAGACGCGGGGGCCTGCGGGCGGCGGGGCGGGGCGGGCGCCGCGCAGAGCCACGCGGGGCAGCGGCTGCGGAGCCGCCGGCGGCGCCATGGGGGGGCTGGAAAAGAAGAAGGTACCGGCTGTGGGAGACCGGCTGGGGCGGTGGGGACCGGGCAGGGGCCGTGGGGGTCGTTCTCCGCGCTGCTGCCCCCACTTCTTCCGTTCCCCCTGCCCGGGGGGCCCCATTTCCCCCGTCCCCGCGTCGGTGCCTGTTCCTAGCTTCCCCCCACGTGCCCCGCAGCTGGGAGTCCCGGGGGCTCCGGGACCTCCCCCCGTGTTTCTGGCCTCGGGAGCACAGGGCTCTGTGCGGTCCCTTGCCGGGTCGCTCCCCGGTCGCGGTGGGGGCCCGGGCCGTGCCCAGGGAGCTGCTGACATTCGACCTTACTCTCCCCCCAGTACCAGCGAGGATCTGCCACCAACTACATCACCCGCAACAAGGCGCGGAAGAAGCTGCAGCTGAGCCTGCCGGACTTCAGGTACGCTGGGGGATTTCCGGGCCAGCTCCTGGTACCAGCTCATCCCTGCACACACTGCACTGCTTCCGTTCAGCGATGACCTACCTGGCAGCTGTGGCAGTCCTACGGCTTTGTTTTCCTCGCACAGACCTTCCCTGAGCAAGGGAGCTTCCTGGCTGCGAGGCCGCTCCCCAGAGGTGTCCTCCGCTCAAAACTGAGCGTCACGTTTTCTGCAGGAGCTGTGTCACCTGTTCTCTGAACTCAAGTGTTTCCTTAGGTGGCCCCGAAACCTGCTGCGTATCAGGAATGATAAAAGATAAAAGTTCATAGTCTAAACCTGTGGTGACCCTTGAGAGCCTTTTCTGAAGTTCTCTGTGCAAACAGTTGTTCAGAAGAAGTAAACAAATCCATGCTTTTACCTCGTGCATACCTGAGATCCCAGGTGTGATTTGGAAACTTGCGTTAAATGCATATTTGTCACTCACAAACAATTCAGAGACATCCCATGTATCCCTCCCAGGAAATACCATAGAAAGGGTTCAGGAAGGTCATGTTCATATGTAGGCCATTGCAAAGCCCAGCGGTACACCAAGGAGTTGAGTCACATGTGCTTGTGGGTGTTGGGAAGTGGATAAGGAAATAAGCAGAATTCTTCACTGTGTGGCTAGTGTCTGTGGAGACAGGCCACAGCCTGTGAATCTCAGCTGTGTTCTTCTATAGCTGGCTAAAACGGGCAAATGGAGATGTTTGTCTCTCTGGGGACATGGTTTGAGCGGCACAGCAAGGTTAGAGGAAACCATTGCTTTACCCAAGAGACTGAGACATGTGATTGCCTTGGTGGAGTGATAAATCCTGCCCCAGCTGCGTGGCAGGCAACAGCTGTGCTCAGCAATATGGAATGATGTTGTCTGCTCCCAGAAGCAGCACCAGAATCTCTTGGGATACCCCCTGCCCCACACACACATGCCCACTCTGTTGCGAGGTGCCAGTGGGGGAGCCGTGCAATGCTGGGGGATCCCCAGGGTGATATTTCCAAAACCGGTGCAGTGGTGTCATACTGGCATGGGTGTCATACTGGCATGGGTGGGGATGCAGGAGGGAGATGGAGCATAGTTATGTGCCTTGTATGTCCTGGTGTTTCAGACTGCAGAGTTCAGCTTTTTTCTTTTCCCATGAGGGAGGAAAAGTGACAGTGCAGGTCATCTTAGTGCTACAAAAAGGGTCTGGGGTGTTTTATTTCCTGGACAGCCCAACTTTGCATCTGCATCACTTTAAACTCTTAAACTCTTCTAGCAGGTGACATGGGATAAGATAGAAATGAGAGGCTCTTCTGCCTCTCATTTCACTTGCTTTGAGTGGATATTTACATCCAGCATGCCTTATCTACGTCTCCATTAACAGGCGCCTCTGTATCCTGAAGGGGATTTACCCCCATGAGCCCAAGCATAAGAAGAAGGTGAACAAAGGCTCCACTGCAGCCAGGACCTTCTATCTCCTCAAAGATATCAAATTCCTCCTTCATGAGCCCATCGTCAACAAGTTCCGGGAGTATAAGGTATTTATGGTGCACGGAGCTTTGGGGATCGTCTTCAGGGGGACTCTTGTGGCTGTGCCTGGGATGGGGCAATGAGATCTTCTTACTCTGAGGCTGTTGTCCCTTGTTTCCAGCTTTGGTGAGCATTTGCAGCCCTGCAGGGTGAGCTGGCTTGGCTTATTTCTGCAAGGCACAGCAAGGCTGAGCTGGCTACCCACATGTGGCGGTAGAGCAGGGAGGTTTGGGGGCTTGGCTGAGATAAGTAGCTAGTTAAGTTGCTTCCAGCTCTTCCCAAAGAAGCTGCGTGGCGGTGCCTTACATCTGAATGCTGTCCTTGCACCCATCAACAGCTCACGCAGCCCATCAGAGAGGCATTTATGTCCAAGGGCTGCATTTCTGTACCACACGAGGAGGGCTTCACCTTCCTCCACCCTCTCCCTGGAAGAGAGCCCTAAGTCTCCCCCTCTCTGCCCTGCAGGTGTTTGTCCGGAAACTCCGGAAAGCATATGGGAAAAGCGAGTGGAGCACTGTGGAGCGGCTGAAGGATAACAAGCCCAGTTACAAGCTTGACCACATTGTGAAAGAGAGGTGAGCCACCACCTGCTGGTCACACTGCAGCCGGGACGTCAGTGCGGAGGAGATGCAGGAGAAGGATTCTCACAAAAGAGGATTATTATCAGCAGTAAACTGAACTGAAGCCTGTGCAGCCCTTGCTGTGTCCATCCCCCTTTAGGACTCCAGCTCCCATGGCAGTTCTAAGAATGGTTTGACTGGTCAACTGGTCTTTCAGAGCTAGTGGAGAAGGATACAGCAAGCTGCGTGCTGGCCATAGCAATGCATTAGTGAACAGAGAGTTCCTGGCCATTGTAAAAGGCTCCAGGATCTCTAACAAGATGCCGAGAGCTCTCCTCCTCTCCCTGAGTAGTCTTTTCTCAGGTCACCCTTGGAGTGAGGGCTGGCGGAGAGTGGATCATGGTAATGGGAGAGAAGGAGAGGACCCACAGGAGAGGGAACCTGCTCTGGCAGGCGTGTTAGTCGTCGCAGTGGTGCCTGGGGCCTGGTTGTGCTGAGGCAGAAAGGGAGGAGATGAGTAGCACTGAGAGACAGACACTGCCCCTAAAAGTTGTGCACTGAAAGTTAGACAGTCCAGGCACCCTGCGCCTGGCTGCCAGCCCGCTGCTTGAGCAGTGAGGCTGCGCTTCTCCCGCTGACCACAGCACTGACCTGCACAGCTTCTGTCTGGGTCTCTTGCCTGGCCGAGGAGCATGATGGGTCAGCTCGCAGCACCACGAGCCACGCACATGCTTGTCCTCAAGCCCTGAAAAGGTGGCAGTGGGCCCAGGCTGGGTTTACTGAACACAGCTACTGCTGACATCTTTTAGTCCCTATGTATGTCTTAAAAACCTGCTTTCATCTACCCCGTTCCTAGCTGCAGAGATGCTAGGCTGCCTGCTGGGAGTGCAGGAATTGCGGGCTCCCAGGGGGATTTGTGTTGCTGCCCATCCAGCCCTGTCCCTCAGCACCTGCTTAAGGCTGTCTTCCCCAGGAAGGGAAGTGTACGCGCAGCTGCACAAATTGGTGTTGCCATTCCCTTGCCAGGGAGGTTCCTGGCTGCTTTGGCTTGAGTGTGGAGGGTCCTTAACAACCCTAGGTAGCTCCTTGAAGGTGGCTGTGAGCTTCCTGGTACCTGGAAGGGACATCCCATCCCTGGGGATTCCCTGGCTTGGAGGGCCTTGTGGGATGCAGATGCTACAGGGTGGCTCTGAGGTCCCTTTCCTTCCTCATGAGAGGTGTCCATCGGCCCCTGCAGCTTTTGGCAGATGTTGCTTTCTCGTGGCTCTGCAGCTGAGTTTAGTTTTCCCCCTTCTTCTCCTGTCCTGGCACAGGTATCCAACCTTCATTGATGCACTGCGGGACCTGGACGATGCCCTTTCCATGTGCTTCCTCTTCTCCACCTTCCCACGGACGGGCAAGTGCCACGTCCAGACCATCCAGCTGTGCCGGCGCCTGGCCTTGGAGTTTCTCAACTATGTCATTGCCTCCCGCTCCCTGCGCAAGGTGGGAGCTCTGGGGTGGGCCACGGCCGAGACCTTCCTGAACTGGGGGCTGTGGAGATGGGGCAGTGGAGCTTTACCACAGGAGGGCGCAGGGTCAGTTATGCTGACAGCTTCAGACAGGGGGAGGGGTTTGGACGGCTGTCTTGGATGTCTCCCAAACAAACCTGCTGTCTGCAGAAGCATTAATGAGAAGGGGCCTTGCTAGGGCAGGGCCAAGTGCTGCTGCAGGGCCTCGCAGGGACCCCTCCACCTGAGCCCTCGCTCTGCTCCCTGCCAGGTCTTCCTCTCTATCAAGGGCATCTACTACCAGGCCGAGGTGCTGGGACAGCCGGTCACCTGGATCACCCCCTACGCCTTCGCCCACGATGTGAGTAACCATGTACCAGATGGCCCTTGCCTTGCTGTCACCTTGCCTGTGGCTGGGGAAGAATTTGGGGAAGTGTCTTGCTGCTCTTGCAGCAAAGAGGCAAATTAGGCTGTGCCCAGCCTGGGGTGGAGACTATGAGGGCCAGCTTGCGGGTTAAGGGCCACAGCTGTCTTCCAGCCCAGGATGGTTGTGTCCTTGTCCCCTGTGCCTGGCTGTACCAGCCTCCCCGGTTCCTTGTTTCCTCCTGCTGTCAATTATTAAATTTGCCTAGCTCAACAATTAAAGATTAACCTGCAGGAATGAGACTGGTGGCGCTGAGGGAAGAAGCAAGTCAGACTCCACACCCTCCTTGCCAAGGTGGCTCTGTTATGTCCTGCCAGAAAGATCTTCTGTCTGGTCTGGGCAAGCTCTGCCTAGCAGGCTGAAGGGCTTGCGCAGCCCTCCAGTGAGGGCCAGAGGGCTCTGGGAGGTGTGGGACAAACTATGCCAGGACAGGCTGCCTTGCCAAGGTCAGTGCGTGAGTTCACCATCACAGCAGCTGTCTTGTCTTCCTCTGGGTTTTTCTGGGGGTTGGCACGGTTAGCATGAAGCTTTTCGACTTTCTGCACAGCCTGTGCTGGGGGTCACCTCCCCTTCTTGCCCTGGCAGTATTGCCTGGGTGAACCCACGTTTTTCCCAGCCAGCGTTACTACTTGCTCCCTTGAGTTTTGACTGTTGAGGGACTGGCTAGATCCCTGCTGGGTTTCAGCTTCATTAGTCCTTTCCTCGCTCTTGTTCTGCTTTGCCAGTGGCCTGCAAATCTGACCTGGGGGACCAGAGTCCTTTGACCAAGTCACCCATAGGCCATGCGGAAAGCTCTGGCCTGTTCTCTGGCTTCCCTGGGTACCGCAGGGCTGTCTGGGGACACCTCGCCCCCTGCCAGGGAGTGAGTTGCAGGTCCACCTCCTCTCGGGGTCCCCGTCTGTTCTGGGATGTGCTGCTCCATCTATCTGAGTAGCTGGGGAAGTTGTGGGCTTGCAGGACTTGCACTGGTGAGGGCTGAAGGAGCGATTCAGGCCTTCTGGGGCAGGGGAGCACTGGCAACACAGCCCCATGGGCTGCGCAGAGATCCCTTCCTGCCCGGGGTCTGGTGTCGGGCACAGATATCCACAGATTTCCTTGTGGAGAGGGCAGTATCCTCCCTTGCAGATGAGGAAACAGAGATACAGAGCAACATGTTGCCTCTCTCAACCCCTGGATCTCAGGGAGTGAGCAAGCAGCAGAGATATGAGAAACTTGTGGCTGGGCAACCTCCCAGCACCCATGCCCTGAGCTGGTGCCAGGAGAATGGGCCCTTGTCCCTGCAGAGAGGGACTTTCAACCTTGTGTCCTTACCCCTTCTGTGTGCCCGCAGCACCCCACAGACGTGGATTACCGCGTGATGGCCACCTTCACCGAGTTTTACACCACCCTGCTGGGCTTTGTCAACTTTCGCCTCTACCACTCCCTCAACCTGCTCTACCCGCCCAAGGTGAGTCGACGGGCCACTCTGGTGCAGTTGGTGGGAAGCAAGCGCTCATTGGAGGGTTATGCTGGCCCTGGGCACAGAGTGGTGGAGGGGAGGCTGTTTGGGGACTCTTGGTTTGGGGGCTGTGTCCCCACCTACCTATGTCTCTCCAGATCGAAGGCCAGGCTGAGGCTGAGCTGAAACCCGCGGAGGGCGAGGCGTATGCCATGGATTCGGAGAGCTACCTGGAGGTGAGGGGGTGCTGCTGTCATCCAGGGCTTGAGTTAGAAGCCTGCACGCAAGAACCATTGGCCTTTGCGTTCTGACCACAGACCCTTTCCTGGCCTGGGACATTGATCACGTGGGAACTGCAGAGCAGAGCCTGGTCCTTGCAGGGTGGGGGAACGGGTTCCCAGCTCCTTGCCTTTGCATGCTGGCCAAGGGCAGATTTGTGTTCATCCTTGAGGGTCTCCACCCTGTGTGACAGATGACCCTCCGGAGCCCCGGTGCTGGGGACTGCAGGATGAGCCAGCACATGGAGGAGGCTGAACTTCTGCATGGAGGGGTCCTTTGATCCTTTGCTGAGAGGAATTGCCTCTCCCTTCCTCTGTGAGACTGCCTTTTCTCCCATCCCCCCAAAACCAGCTGAAGATGACACCTTCTTGGTCTCCTCCCTCTGCAGAAGCTGTCAGCTCTGAGCGCCAGCTTGACCCGCGTGGTGGCACCAACCCCAGAGGACGACGTGGAGATGGATGAGTTCCCTGTGGAGGGGGTAAGAGCCTGGTGGGGTGGCTCAGTGCTGGGCTTTGTCACCCTGTCCGCAGTAGGTCCTGTGGCTTGGCAGGGGGACTCGTGCTTGAGCAAGGGCTGGCATTGCCTGGTGCAGTGCTGGAAGGGACCTGTGTGGTCAGAAGGGTGGGGACCATCGTCCAAGAGCCTTCCTGGCAGAGAAGGGCTTGGCAGGGGCTGTGTGGGGAAGAGAAGGTCCCAGTGGAAGAGGCTCTGAGTTTCTTCTGAGCAGGAGACTGCTGAGCAGATGGATGCAAGGAAGAAGGAACAGGAGGCCCTGGAGAAGCAGAAAAAGCTGTTTGAAGGGCTGCGCTTTTTCCTCAACAGAGAGGTCCCTCGAGAGCCTCTGGCCTTCGTCATCCGGTATGTACAGGGTGGGTTGTTCCTTGGCAGCCCTGCTACCGCTTCCTGTCTTTTTCCATCCTTTGTGATGGGGGGTTGGGGCCAGTCTGCCTGACATGCTACAAGCGAAGTGAACTTGAGGGCTGTTTCAGTCCGACTAACCCCTCAGTGTGTTTTACTGGCAGGTGTTTTGGGGGCCAAGTGTCTTGGGACAAGTCTCTGTGCATTGGTGCCACCTATGATGTGAGCGACCCATCTATCACCCACCAGATTATTGACCGGCCCCGGGTGGAGCAGCAGGTTGTTGGCAGGTGAGTGAAGGCTGGTAGTCTGTCCCCAAGGAGGGGGCCTGGGCTAGTGAGTGTACCTGGCTGCCCTGGAGCTGTCCTATGCTTTCCGTCTGCTTCAGGTCACATTACGAGGGCATTCTGCTCTGCTGGAGTCTTGTAAGACCCGTGGACCCCAGAGCGTGGGACAGGAGGAGATGGTCTGACCCTTGGCCCTGTGTTCTCCTTCCCTCTGCCCCACAGGTATTACCTGCAGCCTCAGTGGGTTTTCGATTCTGTCAATGCCAAGCTGTGCCTCCCCGTAGCTGACTATTTCCCTGGCTTGCTGCTGCCCCCGCACCTCTCACCCTTCGTCACAGAGCAGGAAGGAGACTACATCCCTCCCGAGAAGCTGAAACTGTTGGCCATGCAGAGGGGCGAGAACCCAGGTAATGGAAGGCACCAACCTGTAAGGTCTGAAGAGGAGAGAAGCCAGGCAATTGCTGCCTAGGCAGAGCTGTACGTGCTTCTGTGCCAGGCACTGCTCTACCTATCACTGTCCCTGGCTGGTAATAGCGGTCTCTCCGTAGGTGAAGAGAGCGAGGAGGAGGAGGAAGAGGAGGAGGATGACAATGATGAAGAAGAAGAGGAAGAGGAAGATGACTCTGAAAAGGAAGAAGAGACGAAATTGAAGAAGATGGAAGAGCAGAAGACTCAGAGCAAGGTACTGTGCCTGGCAGTGAGATGGGAACCCCAGGAGGAGACCGCCTTTGTGAGTGCTGTACCTGCTGGGCTCTGCTTACTGCCTGACCTCCTGGCTGAGTCCCTGCTCTGTGCCATGGGACTCCTGCACCCCACTGCTGCTTGCCTGGACAAAGCTGAGAGGGGCTGGGACTTGACTGTAGAGTTTCTCAGCTGTCAGAAGGGCTGAGCAGGGGTGGAAGCCTGGGCTGTCTGTGCTGTGCCCCTAACCTCAATCCAGGCTGTCTGAGCATCAGCTTGAGGTTGCGCCTACAGGGCAGGCCTGCAATTGTCTTGTCACTGTCCAGAGGAGGCTTTCCCAGCCCCATCTGGGAGCTGTGGTCCTTGCATGAGGGACATACCTCCTGCCTTTTCAGCTTATGAGGGATTCCACCCTTGCTGTCGGAAAGAAATGGCTCTCTTCTCCCTCAAGGGAGGGATATGTCTGGGCTTAGGAGACCTTTCACCGAGCAGCAGAACTCTGTGCTCTCTGCTGTTTAAACATGAGCAAAGGGAAATGCAAAACCCCCTCTGGTAGACTGAATGGCCTCTAAGGCAGCCAAGAGTCCTGGGGGTGGTGTGGCTAGGATGGCCCTTGGTCTTGCCATGGCTGCTTGTGCTTCCCTGTCCTGTGCTGATGTGCTGGGCGTGGGACCATCATGGCTACTCTGTTTCTGCAGCAGCTATCAGAGTTCTGTGTCCTGTTCATGAGCAGCAGCTCCTGTTCATGCTCAGGGCCTGCATCGTGCAGCTGGTCTCCTGCTGGCCTGTCCAGAGGGTGCTGTGACCCTTCCGTGGGGAAGTGTGTGGTGGGGCTGCTCTGTCCCTGGGGGAGGGTGGGCTCCCAGCATCCAGGGTCCTGAGCTCTCCATCTCCCTGCAGGCACTCCCTGTGAAGGTGACAGCTGGCAAGGTGCGGCTGGAGGACAAGCAGCGCCTGGAGCAGGAGCAGCAAAGCGAGGAGAAGCGTCTGGCCATCATGATGATGAAGAAGAGGGAGAAGTACCTCTACAAGAAGATAATGTTTGGCAAGAAACGCAAAGTCCGAGAGGTATGAGTGCTGCCTTCCCATGGCAGTGATGCTCCAGGCACAGTTCTGGGCCACAGGACCCTTGCCTGGATCCCACTCCCCTGGCTGTACTAGCTTGTCCCAAGTCAGGTTGCAGTTGTTCAAAGGGGTGGACCTGGGCCCAGTCTGTCTGGGTCGCTAAACCCTGGTCTATCCATACCTCGTGGGGGAGGGAACAGCCTCTGTTTCTGAGAGATCGTGCCTTTCCCTGCTCCAGTTTTGGGAGGGAGTGTCACCCATGGCTACACACCCAGCTCCCTGCCCTCCTGTGAGTCTCTGGGCAGAGCTTGAAGCCACCTGGAATGAGTCTGTTTTGTCACAGGCTGGCCCCATTTTTACCAGGCCTGTAAACGTTGCAGATGCCATGGGGTTTCCAGCTCTGCTCATCGCTCTTTCCCTCTCTGTACCTGTCCTGCCTTGCTGTCGATGCGGAACGAAGGTGTGGAAGGCTGAGGCTCTGCAAGCCTCTTCCCGAGCATGATCCTGGCTGTGGACTATCCTTGGCCCTGGCAGAACAGAGCTCCTCCTGCTCTCCTAGAGCTCCCAACCTAGTTAGGGGATGCTACATGCTGCTTCCTGTGCCCAGGCAACTCAGTGCCCCACGGTGCCCTGGGTTCCTGCAGCACGTGCAGCAGGAGATTGGTCAATCTCCCCCACAACGAGGTTGAATGGGTGGTGGGTCTGAGAGCAGAGCAGCCTTCAGAATCTGCAGACTAAGCTGACCGTGTGTCTTGGGGGGGGGGGGGCATTTCTTCTCAGGCAAACAAACTCGCCGAGAAGAGAAAAGCCCACGATATGGCCATCAAAGAAGAGAAAAAGAAAAACAAGAAGGCACGACGGGCGTGATGGCACTTCCAGGGCTCCCCTCGAGGGGGCCAGCCCTGTCGTCAGCGTGCAGAGGCTGGCTGGCTGGACTGGCCTTCGGCCTGCTTGTAGCCTGGCCATACCTTGCAGAGACCATCTTGTGTTTGAGTGGAAATCCCTCCGCTTTGCTCTTGGGGCAAAAATGCTAAATTAAAACATGTCCCTTGTCTGTAAATATACCTCCTGCTGTGCCTTTCCCCAGGGCTCTTGGGTTCCCTCAGATCTCCTCTGCACTGGCCTTTGGATAGTGTGTGCCAGTGCTGCTGCTCATCGTGGCTTGTGTGGTGGGATCAGTGTGACAGGCCTGGCATGAGGACTGTCATGTTAATGCTGCTGCCATTTCTGCTTCCTAAGCCGCAGGGGCAGCGAGCAGTGTCTGAGGAAGGGGAGGAGGCCAAGGGGAGCGCTGGGTTCTTGCAGGGTGTTCCAGGGTTGTTCATTTTGAATTTTCACAGATGTGGACAGAGGAGAAAGCCAGGCCCTTGTGGCAGAGCAGGAGGTCCCCCGTGGCTGCCTGCCTTGGTTGGATGTTGTGGTGTTTCTTGGAGGGGAGGAAGGCTCAGTGCAAACAGCAGGGCTCTTGCACCAGCCTTAGGGGAGTGGACCCTGCAGCAGAGGGGAGCCTTTCTTCTCCCCAGCACAGGAGCTGCCCTCCAGCATCTCTAAGGCCCTTGCGCTCCCCTTCAGTGATGCAGCCTGTAAACAGTTTCTACTTTTATCAGACTTTTTTGATTAAAAAAGGTGACACTTCCCAGGTGGTCTCTGGTGTCGTCTGTTCCCTCCTAGCTGTGGCAGGGCAGCGTGACTACTGCGCTCAGTGATCTGCCCCCTCGTCCTGTAGTGCTATGTCATCTTTCTTGTTGCCCTCTTGTTGCTCCTAGGGGCAATTTTGGTAGGGTCTTCTCTCTCAGCTGGGTTGGGGTGCTGAGAGCTGACCCACTCTGAGTCAATGCAGGAGCTATGCTGCTGGGTTGTCTCAAAAGAGTTTGTCAAAAAGGGAAGAGGTGAGGGTTTTGCAGCACACAGAGTCCCTCTCCCCTTACAGCAGGCAGCTGTGTGATAACCCTTCTCTTCCCCCAGCAGCTGGACTGCATGAGGACATGCGCTGCGCTGCCCGGGAGCCAGGCAAGCCCCTGCTCCAGGACCTGTTGTCTGCATGGGTACTGTGGTTTCATGCACATTTGACACAGAGGCTGTCGTGTCCAGCAGACTTCGTGGGGCTGGTCCGAGGTGCAGGGTCGTGGCCAGGCAGAGAATTGAATTAGGAGTTCCTTGGGGCAGATATCTCTCCCCATTCCCCTTCTGTCAGCTTCTAGAGGCTCCTACACTTCCTCCCTTGCAGCCCCGCCTCAGTCTTTGTTGACAGATCACCTGCAGTGCAAATACTAGCTGAGACTGTAGATAAGGTATTCCAGGGGAAAGAGAGGTTATCACAGGTATGCTGGTCATCAGCACTAAATTGTCTTGCTCTAAAGTCGAGAGATAAATAGAGAAGTTGGGGACTTTTTCCTGGCCTACTTTTTGTGAAATGATTGAACTCCAAGGGGCTTTTTACAGATAGGGAGACCAAGGCACAGGGAGGGGAATGCTTCTGCCAAGTGTAAACCCCAGTGCCCTGATCTGCAGTGCCTGGAACTACAGCGTTGCCTCCAGGTCTCCTGCATGTGCAAGACAAGGGCATTGGACGGCTCCTAAAGCAGTTAGCAGAGGTAATTAAGGACAAGCAGCTTCATCCTTTCATACCCCTGGGAGCTGCAATTTTCCCTTGTCTCTTCTGCTGGCACTTGCCTCTGAAATGCTGGCAGAGCTGGGCTTACTGAACTGCCTGAAGCTATCCCAGCCCCAGATTCATGTAATACACCCCTTTCCCCTTGCCATGCACCTGCGTGGTGAGGCAGCGTTGCACAGACAAGCAGAACTGCCCCGGAGGGGTTGACAGTCCTTGTTTAAGGCAGATTCAACCGAATGCCCCACTGTGCTGCCTTTGCATGGAGACACTGGTGCCAGGACCGAGCTGCCTGAGCGAAGGGTAGGATTTACTGCTAAGGGGGTCGAGTTATTCCTGCAAGGTTTAGCATTGTCCACAAACACTTCCCCAGGTTAAATATTTAATCATGGAAAGGACCATGCGAGGCTGCCAAGTTAACCAGCAGCTCACAGGAGCAGCCTCCTGCTCTGCTGTGATTGCGTGCCAGCGCTCAGCTTAAATTGTGTTTTCAGAGGATGGGAGTAGCTTCGCCCTGCACTGACCCTAGAGAAGGCGCTAGGAAAGGGAAACAAGGCTTGAGTATCATCAAAGGTCTAAAACAAGGACTCTCAGCGCATCAATCAAAGCGAGGATGGAGAAATAGTCGTCAGCGTTCTGTTTTGGGAGGAGTTTGGTGTGGTATGGACCCTCCCCAGACCTGTGGGTGTTTAGGAGTTGGGCTGGGCCCTTGCAGACTCCATTATTTTGGGAGATGTCCACAGGGCTGGTGGGGGCTGTTTGCCAGCCCCCAAAGCTGAGGCACATGGTAGAGGGATGCCCATATCTTTGCGGGTAGAGATCCCACCTTGGATACAAATGGAAAGAGGCTGCTTGAAACTGTCTTGCACAATTTGGACTTGACATCTACTTGGTGGAGGGTCCAGCAGAGAGGTAGGTGATTTTCTTGCTGCATAAGCCCTGCTACTCCAGGTCTCCAGCCAGCATGAGGGGTCAGCAGAAGGAAGCATCCCCTTTTGCCCATCTTGCCACGTACCCCTGTTCACCAAGGAGAGCCTTGTGCTGGTGTTAGCGACTGCGTAACCCCTCCCCAGGACAACCCACTTGAGCAGGTTGAAATCAGAGCCTAGGCTTTGCTTTTGGGCTGCCATGGAGGTTTGGGGACTGTTTGCAGAGGAAGTCTGATGCTCTCCCGGGGCAACTGGCGTGATGAAGCAGGGCAATTTTCCAGCTCTTGGCATGGGCTGACCTGGCCCCTGGCAGGGGTGTGAGCCGTGCCCACGAGCAGGCTCTCATTTGAGCTGAGGCATGCATCAGGCTGTGGTTCGAGCCGTGTCCATGTGTGTCAGGCAGCAATTCCAGCTGTACCTCTGCGTCAGGTTTTAATTTGAGCTGCACCCGTGTGTCAGGCCATGGTCCGGGCCATACCCACGTGTCAGACCCCGGCCAGGCAGCACCCAGGCCTTGAGGTAACCCACCACTCCCCTTCCCAGGCCGCGGTGGCTGGCGGCTGCGCGGGCCGGGCGGAGCGGCGGGCTGAGGGGAGCGGCCTGCCTCAGCCCGGCCCCGCCCGAGCTGCCGGCGGCTTCTGGCGCCGCCGCGACCCTGGACACCCCATGAGGCCCCAGCGGTGCCGCACAGCAGGCAGCAGGGCCCACGAAGCCACCAGGGTCGGGCACCCCGGGTGCCTCAGGCCGGGGCCCAGCCGAGCTGGGCCGCTCCCCTCGGCCCGACCTGTGGCAGGGCGGCTGCCCGCCATCGCCCTTCCGGCCGGCGCGCGCTGTGGGGGCCAGCCGGCCTCAGCCCTCGCCAGCTTGGCTGTGCGCTGCCAGGAGCCAGAGGCACTCGGCACCACCCCAACGCCGCGTCCCAGCTGTCCTCGTCCCTGGGAAGAGCGGAGAAAGCTGGTTTGTTGTGTAAGGCATTTTCCCCTGCTCGCGTTGACACCACGTAGCTCGGGGACGGCCACCCCGCGCCGAGTCTCTCCGTGGCCGCGCTGCCACCGCGCAACGGCGGTGCCGCCAGCAAACGTGCCCTGGGCGCCCACAGCCCCGCGGGTCAACAGCCTCCGGAGATAAGCGAGAGAAAAGGCAGAGCAGGAACAGTAGATTGCTCCCTGCCTTTTTTTTTAACTATTATTATTTTTTTCCTTGACTTTGCCTTTGCCTCCAGGAGCTCACGTGCTGGGAGAGTTTGCCCCTGGATTGCTAAGTTTTGTTTAGCATGTAAACTCTATGCGGCAATAAATGCCTCCTGGCAAGGCGCAGCCCCGGGCGATGGTAACCCCAACGCAAGGGCAAGGTGGGATCCTGTGGCGACCAGAGCTGCCGCCGGCTTGCGGCGGCTCCTTCCCACCCGCAGCTGCTGCGGTGCTTGCGGGAGTTGACGCAGGGCCACCAAGGCCCCTTTCTGCCCGCCGTCGGTGGTCTGCACACCGGGGCACTGGGGCCGGAGAAGGTCCAAAGGAAGGACATCAGCCACGTGCCAGCTCCCAGGGCTGAGTCCGGAGCAGGGCTTTCGGCACCTGCAGGCCTGTAACTGCCCACTGGAGCTGGTGCTCAGCCCAGAGAGGGCTGCGGGCTGAAAAAATTCCCTATACCAGGGCAGAAGGGAGTTTATAGGTGTGGCAGATAAGAAGACCATCCCAGGACTGATAAACTGAGCCAGTCTGGTCTAGAAGCGCTGGAAGAGAGAGGAGCAGAGTCAGGCGCTGTGCGTGAAACAGGGCAGGGCAGCTTCCGCTGCGCAGTGTTCATCGTCCCTGGGGAGCTGGTGGTGGTGGCAGGGTTTCTTCTGGCAGCGGGACCTCCCCTCGGCGTGCGGCCAGTGCCGGGGGACTGGTGGTGGAACGCGGTGCCGGCACTGGGGAGACCTCTTCCTCGCCTGGCCTGCAAGGTGACCACAACCAGGTGGTGTTACGCTGTGGGGCTGCTGCTTCCCCCACTTCAAAAGGCCATAATGCTGTTTTTTCCACTGAGTATTTGGAGGTCTAGCAATAAGAAAGGGTTGCATCAGAGTTAGGCAACGAGTGGCTGGAGAGTGCTCCCTCTGCACTCCCCATTGCAGGATCTTGGGGCTTGGGGTGGGCTGTGATGGAGTCGTGTCACGATCACACAGGGATCTGCAGCGATCATCTTTATTGGTGACAACAGTTTCATTGTCTAAATTCAAATGCAGACCTCTCCTGCTTTCCAGCTCCTGCATGTGTTTTCCAGGCGGGACCAGCCATAGGAGCACAGACTCAGCAACGGTGCTTTTCAGCGTAAGTCCTCTGTTTCTACTTTTAAATGCAGGGTGGAATTTTTCTCCCTTCTCCCCCAAGGGTGGGTGTGGGTATCAGAGGGTGGAAAAGCACCTTATGGTCAAGGCAGAGCCCTCCTGGAGGGGTGATTCTTGGCAAGGCTACTCAGCACCCATGGGTGCCTCGATCCTCGCTAGACCATCACAGGTAGGAGGGATTGGTTTAAGGTAGGAGGGACGATAGTCTTCCAAAAAAGCAACCACATCCACTGAAGTCATGGAGGAGATGGTTGCCAGGAGGTTTCTGCCATGACCTTGTACTTCAGCTTTGAGTTTGGCTCTTTTGCGTCAGGGTTTGAACACACGTGGGCTCCTTCTCTGCGGGGGAGAAGGCAGAATGGGACAACTCTGCCTGCTCGGGATGTGGGAACGCAGCCTCGCTCAGAAGGAGCATTGCAGCTTGCCGACTGCCAGTGAAGCACATGGTTCATTAAATCGTTAAATCAGCGTCCCAAGGCAGTGAGCCCCCCTTTGCTGATGGGAGCGGGCAGCTCCCAATGGGAGCTGGACTGCCGGGCTCTCTGCGGGCTGTCACATACCTGCCACAGCTTCTGGGTGCTGGGGTCCTCTTGTAGCTGGAAACTCCCTTTAAAGTACCATCCTCCCCTCAGGAAACAAAAACCCAAAGGAAGAAAGGTGCTATTCTGGAGAGCAAAGCTCTTCGGAGAAGGGGCAGGATGGCTACTTGCCCACAGCAGCTGTTTCGCAGCCCAGGAAAAGGGCGGCCTGGAGGGCACATGGGGAGAATCCACTCATGATGGCAAGGGTCAGGAAAGAGGATGGAAAGGTACTTATGCCAAAGCCAGACCAGCTGGCAGAGCCAGAGTGTATTATATATTAATATTAATCCATATATAATATTGTATATATAATATTATATATAATATATAATATATTAATATTATAATTATATAATTATATTATATTATATAATTATAATATATTATTATATATAATAATAATTATATTATTATAATTCTATTATTATAATTATATAGTATTAATATTAATATATTAATGTATAATATATCCAATATAATATTATATATTATATTAATCCACCATCATGCTTAATTCACTCAGTGACTTTTAACTGTGACAAATGTGCCCAAGGGACAGGTGAAGAGATTGGTGATAAATCACTGGCATAAATCCGGCCATGGCTGGGTGCAACTGAAAATGCATCAGCTGAAGGCTCAGTGGTGCCATGAGCCCGGACAGCCCCCCCTCAAGTCTGCCCTTGAGAGTTATGCTGAAAGGGGTAGTGCAAAGATAATTGAGTAAATTGCTCCTATTCTTTCTGCTTCTCCAAACTGGATCATGCTAGGAGGCAAGTATGGAGCTGCCGTTCTCATGCCACATGGTTAGATATTACACTAGTGCTGAGCAGAGCTAAGTAGCCTGTCCTGATCCCGGCAGAGAGGGCAGCACTCTTTTCCAGGAGAGCAGAGAGCGCTCTGACGAAGAGCCCTCTCTTTGCTGGACACATACCCATGGCATGGTTAAATATTGAAGACAAACAGCAGTGCCCCACAGCTGCACTCCCTGCTCTGCTGGGCTGGAGTACATTTTATCAGACTTTTGCCACCTGGAGCTGACCCTGGGGGACTGAAGGGCAGCGATATCTGGCACAACAAACGCCCAGCTTCCTCCAAAGCGATAGAGCACTGCTGTGAGCTGGGCAGAGCAGATTTTGCTCTTTCAGCGGTGAGCCGAAGCTCCACGCTCATCCCTGCAGCCCTTCGGCACTCAGCTCTGCAGGCTGCTCCCTCCGGAGCCTTGGAGGGGAGGAGGTGGAAGGTGGTGGCCTGCCAATCTGATCAGAAATACCACAGCGGTGTGTGCAGTCTGGCCGAGCCCTCCCCATGCCTGGGGATGAATAAAGCGCTGCAGGCAGAGCCGGGGCTGGCATGTGCCTGGAATTCCTCCCATTCCAGCGCTGGGCAGAGCGTGGGGGGCCGCTGCAGCCAGCACAGGCAAAGGCTGGAGCACGAGCTGGGGGGACTGTGGGCTCAAGCTACAGGTGGGGTCTGCCTGCCCCAAGGGCAGGTGTGTGCGTCAGAGCTGGTTGTTTTTCGTTCCCTCTCAGTGCGTTGCAGGGAGAAACATCTTTCAGGAGTGCTCGTTTGCATGCTTGCTTGCTCCTCTCTCCTGTGTTAGGCTGGGGGCAGCCATTTGTGGAGGTGCCCATTTCTCTCCACTGCCTGCAGGGAGCCTAGGATGACTGGCACAGACTTAGACTTTAATTTTTGGGTGCCTGAGGGAGCCTGAATGGATCCCATCTTCCAATGCCACCTGGAGTCAGGGATGCCTCTGCTTTGGCTCAAGCCAGAGGCTGACCTCCCATTCCGGGCAGTTGTGTCCCAGGAGTGAAGTGACTTTTCAGTACAGCATTTAGTGCTTGCATCAAACCTGAAAGCAGGTCAGACTCTTTTTGTTAAGATAGAGAATATTCTTGCTTTTCCTATTCCTGAGCTCTGGCATGGGTACAACCTTGATGCTATGCTGTGCCAGTGAGTTGCACAGATTAACTCTGCAGTGAGAAGCAGGTGGGAGGTAGGTCCCACGGAGGCAGGACATGATGTGCCCCAAGAGCGTGGCTGGCTACAGCAAGGCAATAACTCCCTGTCTGCCCTGAGCTCAGCAAGACAACCCCAGGCACTCTTGGGGAACAAGCCCAGACCATCAGAGACTCGAAGACCCGGTGTCTGACAACGTCGTGGTTGAGCCTTTGGGGGACTCCCTGTGCTGAGACCTCGTCCCAGCTGTGAGACACGGGATCTGTGTCGGAGCTCACAGACGTGAGCCTTTCCACTCAACCTGCACTCCCCACAGTGTGTCTGCCCTGGTAATGTCCCTGGTTGCATCTATGGGATGGGGACAGAATTACGTAGGCTCCTTTGGGGTGCAAAGGTGTGAAACGAGGTCCATAAAGTGTGCTAGGAAGCCAGCAGAAACCTAAGGGCATTCATCCCCGAGAGCACTGGCCAGTGAGGGACGCATGGCCTGCACGGGCAAAGACTTTTGTAGGTGCCCGGCATGGCCAAAGGGCACCTTGCTGCTACGCTGCGGCACAAGCCACAGCCGCTGCTCACTTGGACCCCTTGGCCAGGCTGGGGTACGGCCCCGAGAGCCCCAGGGCAGCCCATGGAGCCGTCGTCGCCTTTAACAGCAGAAAGACGGCTTTGAGGCCGATGGGAAAGAGCCAGGGCCACGTCCGGGTGCACAATGGCTCCTATTCTGGCCCGAGGATGGGGTGATGTGTTAGCAGCCCGGGAGGACGGGAGCAGGGTGCCGCTCCGGATGGAAACGGCCCTCGCGAGCTTCCCTCCGCAGCTCCGGTGACGCTGCCACCCGGAACAAAGGAGCCGTGGGCCGCCTCGGTCGCCGGGCCCCACAAGGGGCTGCCAGCACAGGAACGGTTTGTTTCCGCCGAACAAAACGCTGTCTTCATGCCCCTTGGAGAGAGCCCTGACTCCGGGCCGGCTGGCGGTGCCAGCAGAGACCCCTGCCCACCTGGCCCCCCACCTCCTCCAGCAGACACGGCCCGCCCTGTCTCCGGTCCCGGGAGGCTGGGGTGGCGGTGGGAGCCGCAGAAGGGGCTGGGCAGCGGCAGCCAGGGCCCTCCTGGGTGCCTGGAGAGCCGCAGCGGCAGCACCCGCTCACCTGGCCTGGCCGCCCTGTGCCACGGCCTGGCCTCGGTGCACAAAACCATCAGCGTCTCCCGGGCCCCTGCCCTGCCGGCCCTCCAATAGCTCCAGCCATGAGCTCAGCCTCCCCTCAGGAGAGGCCTGACTCAGTCCCTGGGGGGACAGAACAGTCCCCAAGGGGACAGGGAGCTGCCTGGGGCAGGGCAGGGGCATGAGCTGGGACAGGGAGAGCTCCGCTGCCGTCAGGCAGCACCGCGGGGCAGGAGACGCTGCCCTTCAGTGCCTGGGGCTAGACAGGGCGGTTTTGATGGTCTCTCCCCATCGTTCTCCCTGCAAGCTTTGGCTTTTGCCACCAAGGGTTGAAACGTGGGGCCCGTGGCTAAGCTGGGAACGGGGCCGGTGGACAGAGACACCGCAAAGCCCCTTTCCCAGCATGCAGGACCGCGGGGAAGAGGGCAGCGGCGAAGACAAACTCCTGGCAGTGCACCACAGCGAAAAATAATGCAGCGGCTTGCCAACGGCTGAGGAAGGAGCTGGTGAGCTGCAGCTGGCGTGATTAGAGAGCAAAGGAGCAGAAATATTGCCGTGATTAAGGCTATAAAAGCCATTTAGATAGGGGGCACCAGGAAGTAAGTGCCGGGGTGGATACGAGAGGCTGTGGGAATGAGAGGGAGGACCCGACGTGGCACAGCGGGGACGTGCTGCGAGATGCCCGCTTCCCAAGCCTTTCGCCGAGGGCCGGGACTGCGGAGAAGCTGGCTGGGCCGCGTGTGGGCTCGTGGCTCGAGCTGAGCGTTGTAGACCCGGAGGTGAACTCGTGCGGAGGCAGAAGCCCGGCCTCGAGGGCGCGGGCGCACAGGAGGGGGACCGGAGCACGTGCCTCGTGAAGAGCTCGTCCCCCGGGGGCCGCGGTGGCAGGAGAGGTACTGGCTGCCCACCCCGGGGCTCGCGACATCCTCGAGGCTCCCGGGAAGCTGGCAACTTTTCCCGACGAGCGGCTCCCTGATAATGAGCAGCCACCCAGTGGCACTTCCTGCCTCCCGCTCCCGGCCCCCCGGAGCTGGCACCGCTTCAGCCTCTATTTAACTTCCCACCGGGTGTTTACAGGGAAATCGCTGCCGCCCGAGGCATCCCGCGCTGCCCGCTCGCCCGGTGCCGCCGAGCGGCGCCCCTTCGCTCCCCGCCAGCCCGGGCTTGCGCCGAGGCTCCCGGCCCGGAGGGCTGCCGGGGGCGCTGGGTGCTGCAGTGCTGGGGCAGCGCTGGATTTTGCTGCGCTTAGCAGGGGAGCTGCAGGAAGAGTGCTCGGCGCTCGGTGACAATGTCCCCCTTGATGCCAGTGCTGCAGATGGATACAAACAGCTCCGTTGTTCCCGGCGTTGGAAGGGAGCGGGGTGAATGAGTCCTCTGTGCTGCCTGAAGTGGGAGGAGAGACGGAGACAGGGAGCCAGCGAGGGTGGCAGCGAGAGCCCGAAGCCCGGACCGGCTACCCCCGGGAGCCGGGGGAGTGTCTCGCTGCAGCTCCACACCTAGGAGCAGAGAGCAAGATTATCGGCCCCCGCTGGCAGCACTATAAAGGGAGATTTTTTTTTTTTCTTTTTTTTGATTTTTTTTTCTCCCCCGGGCTGGTGATGTGGCCTGGTATCCTTGTGATGGCATAGAGAGCAGGGCAGCAGCTGCTAGGGATGCACGGGCTGCTTCGTAGGAGCCAGCGCTTGGGGGAGCTGCCCAGGGACAGCTTATTCCATGTCGGAGCAGCATCTCCCTGCACCGCCTGGTCCCCCCTGCACCCTGGAGAGCAGAGAAGAGGAAAGGGAAGGTTTCCAGAGAGCAGCTTAAGCAGAGAAAAAGGTGATGTTCACCGGAGGGGGACATTAAAAGCCACAGCGTGAGTGCGCATGCAGCGGTGCAGGGGAGCCGGCGGGATTCACTACGTGGGGAAGGATGCGAGGGGGCACGTGGCTGGGGGTGTTTGCGCCCCAGGGAGGCAATTCCTGTGCTTGCACGGAGATACGGGGCGTTTGGGTGTGCAGGGGTGTGCACGGCGGCCTGGCCCGCGCCACGGACTGCAAAGGAAACCATGCACAGGAGAGAGGGAGCCTG
This sequence comes from Dromaius novaehollandiae, assembly GCF_036370855.1. Lineage (NCBI taxonomy): Eukaryota > Metazoa > Chordata > Aves > Casuariiformes > Dromaiidae > Dromaius > Dromaius novaehollandiae. Next base: position 17,700,547 of record NC_088114.1, read on the forward strand.
TGCAGGGGGATTGCTGGGGGGCAGGAGGAGAAAGCGGCAACGGTGGGTGGACGTGCTATGGGGTATCGCGCCTCTAAAAGCTTGGCCGTAAAGCGAATTGCCCCTGTAAGGGAGAACTAGAGAGGAGACTGGCGTCCGGCCGCGCGAGGGGAAGCGTCCGGTTGTAGGGCCCCTCACGCTGGCTGCTGGGGATGGGGCTTTGGGGCTGAGCCATGGGGCAGGGGCCGGGGAGCATTGCTGCGTGGATGGCGCTGCCCAAGGGACGTGGAAGGAGCCGCGGGGCCGTGGGGCCGTGCTGCCTGCCGGGGGAAATGGCCGGCAAGGACGCGTCCTCGCTCTGGGGAGGTGGCTGCCAGGCTCCTGCTGGGCATTTCGACTGGCTGGGCTAGGGCTGGCCACACTGCTGCCCTGTGCTAACGGGAGCACCGGGAAAAAAGCCTCAATCCCTGCATTTCTACTCCGGAGCTATTAATAATTAAGCCACTCACTTAAGGCAAAGTCAATAGATTAACTGGGTTGGGAATTGTTTGCAAGAAACACCCCAGAAATGCCAGCCCAGGTGGAGTTAGACATCCGATCGGCATCCTGGCAGACAGGGCTGGAGCCCTGCCGAAACCGCAGCGGGGTTAGCGTGCAGAGCCGCCGGGGCGAGGATGGGCCGGCTCACCGCGGCGGGGTTGCGCGCCCTCCGCTTCGCTGTTGTTGGGCGCTGGGCACAGCGCGTGTGGCAGCGCCTCGGGCGGCCGGGCGGCCAGGAGTGCCACTGGGCTGCCAAGGGGTGGGTTAGCGTCCGGCTGGCTTCTCCCTTGGCATCATGCACCTTGCGAGCCAAAGGGCAGGTTGGAAACCCTATGTGTCCTATGTAGCAGCCCCTCTTGCCAGGCTCAGCGTAGTTTCCAGCATCAGCTTTGCAGATTTAGGTGGCAAGGGGGGCTCGGGAGCCAGGCTGGGCTGCGGTGCTGGCGGCGGCAGTGCTGACCACCGCGTTTCAGCGGCAAGGCCTGGAAGCAGCAACATCGCTGCTTGCACCATCTTCCTCCTCGCTGCCCTGCCGGAGAGGCAGAGAAACGCAGATGTGCTGAGGACGGGGCTTGAAGACCCTGTCTCAGAGGATAGCTGGGCTCGGCAACTGAGTCAGACCTCACCGCTTTAGACAAGCCTGGCAGCGCCCTTCTCTGCTTTCTGCCGGCGTCGTTAAGCCACCGGTTCGCAGGGCGCTGGCAGCCTCGGCCTCCTCGGGGCTCCCCTCTCGCCTAGCAGCACCTGCACACAAAGATGGCGCCTCTCGCCGTGCTTGGTGTGTGCCGCTTGGTTTTCTGTATTAAGCACTTTGAGACGTGGTTTCCTCCAGGCAAACCTCCCCTTTTCCGTGTCAGCGCCTTCAGACCGAAATCCCTGCGGAGCCCTTGGCAGCGGTGCGTGTCCCACTCAGCCCCTGGGGACTGCTCAATGGGGACACCATGTAAACCCAGACCCTGACCCCCTGCCCGCCCATGGGGCCTCTTGTACCCCATCGGCGCCCACTGCACGCTCCTGATGGCCAGAGCCTGCCGGCGCCACCGGGGCCATGCTGGGAGAGCTGCCCTGCAGCACCGGCTGCCATCAGGTGCCCTGCCGCCGTCCCTATCAGGTTCCTGGCGCTTGCTCCGGGGCGGCCTGGGGCGCCGCGGTGTTGGGTGTCTGGGGCGAGGGCACTCCGCTGCCGGCCTAGGGCTCCGCTTTCACTTCCCATTCATTATTCACGGCAATGGGAATCTCAGCTGCACCATATGAGCCGGCAGCATGGGGCGCTCGGCTTGCTGCCCTCCACCGCCGACGGGGAAGGAGAAAAGGGGGCTCGGGGCACGCAGCGGGCACCGCCGGGCCGGGGCTCCCCTCGCTGGGCAGCTGCCAGCACACGCTGCCAGCAGCGGCGCCAGGGCCGGCCGCCTCGGTGGAGGAAGCCGCCTGCAAGCTGCCGTCAGTCGGGTAGTGTTTCTGCTTGCTTTTCTCTTAGAAATCCTAAGAAGGTCTTTGCTGCATTGGGGGTTTGGGGGTGATGTAGAGCCTGGAAAACACGGCTTTCTGAGCCAGGGTGGCCGGACATGAGGCTCTAGGGGAGAAACAGTGCTGCTGGACGTGGAGGGCTGGTGGTTTATTTGCACCACACATTATTCAGGTGGCAGCAAGGAGCACGGGCAGCCGTGGCTGTAGGCAACATGCAGAGGACGTATGGTAGCCAAGAACTGGCAGAAGCAACCTTTGGCAGGCTGCGGTGTGCTGGTGATGGCGGTGTAGCCAGGACCCGCTCTGCTCCACGCTTTCCTCTGAAGGAGGCAAGCAAGGGGTCGGGGGGCTGCTCTGAGGCGTACGGGCAAAGCTGGCCCCACACCCCAAAAATACGTAGCAGCAGAGCTGCAAACGCAGGACTGCCACCCCGCCACCTCCAGCTCTTCGCTTTGCCCTCCAGCACAGCTTTTTCGGGGGCGCAGCTGGCTGCCGCGAGCTGATCCCTGCTCAGAGCCCCTCAGGCACCGGGCTGCCTGCCCCGGCTCGGCCTCGGCACTCCGGCTGGGGGCCCCGGGCAGCACGTCTCCTTGTCCTGCCACAGAGGACAGCCCTGCTGCAATGCAGTGGCTCACGCGCTAGGAGAGCAGCTTCAGGCTCGGGCAGCAGTGTGCCGGACCGGCCGGGCCTCCTGCGCCGTGGGCCAGCGGCAAGCGGACATCGCGGACTGAGCCGGCAGCCAGGCAGGTGCCAGGATGCCTCGGGGCCCTCCTGCCAGTGGGCTCCTCCAGGGGCTGCGAGGGGGAGAGTGGCACCAGGGAGGGTGCTGGGCAGGGGGCATCACAGGCGTGGGGTGCTCCCATGGAGTGAGGAGGGAGCTGCCTGTGTGCAGGGTCAGGGGAGTCGTTGCGCCTGTGTGTGTCACGGTGTGTGGATGCAAGCATGTGACTGGCTGTGTGTGCGTGTGCCTGCATAAGTGTGCATAGACCTCTGTGTGTTTCCTTGTGTGTGCGTGTGTACGCATGAGTTTGCATAGATCTGTGCCTGTCTGTGTCCCTGTGCGTGCGTGTGCATTCATCAGTGTGCAGGCGTGTGTGTGTGTATATTTATGTCCCTCTGTGTGTGTGTATGTGTGTGTGTGTGTGTGTGTGTGTGTGTGTGTGTGTGTGTTTGTGTGTGTGTGCATGCATGAGTGTGCATAGATCTGTGTGCGTGTGTATGAGTGTCCCTGTGTATGCGTGAGCATGCATGAGAGTGCATGGATGCATGTGCATGTCTGTGTCCCTGTGTGTGCGTGCGTGAGTGTGCGTAGATTTGTGTCTCTGTGCGTGCATGTGCATCCATCAGTGTGCAGGCATGTGTGTTTGTGTCCCCGCGTGTGCATGCATGAATGCATGTGTGTTTATGTGTCTGTGTCCCTGTGTACATGTGGGTGCATAAGTGTGTACAGATGTGTGTGTGTGTCTTTCCCTGTGTGTGCATGTGTATGCACAATTATGCATGGATGAGTGTGTGTGTGTGTATGTCTCTGTATGCGCATGTGTATGTGTGTGCACAGACGTGTGGGTATGCCTGTGCATGGACATTTGTATGCATGCATGTGTCCCTCTGTGTGTGTGTGCATGCATGTGCCTACATGTGTATGTATGTTTTCATGCAGGTATATAAGCATGTGCATTTATGCTTGCACATAGATGTGTGCGTGTGTGCGCATGCATGCGTGTGCATATGTGTTTGTGCATGGGCACCAGGGAGCATGTTTGCACAGCTGCATGTCGTCATGCCAGAGCACTTGTGCACATGGGGGTGCTGAGGGCATCCCCTGTGTTGGGGGCGGTTGGACCTGCTCGGGTGCGTGCAGGATCTGGCCCATCCGTGGTGGGAGCCTGCGGAGAGTCACAATGTGCCAGGGCTGGATTATTCCTGGAGTGGCGTGAGCTCAGCATTCCCAGCCCTTGGGAGTACTGACCTTCAATACCTGCTTTCATGCCAGAGTGGCATAAAAGACTGATGATTCAAAGGGAAAAGTCCAGAGGAAGGGAGGTCCTTAAAATACTGCAGATTTGCTCAACCATTTGGGGTTACCCCTTCAAAACCATGCTGCATAGTGAAAACTCCAGTGCTTTGTTCTAGATTCCTGGAGAAGAGCTGAACCGCTCCTGTGTTAATCCAACACCAGCTTAATTGAAATGTTCCCCTTACAGTCACCTTTGGAAAGCTCCTGGCCCCTGTTGGTAATTTTTTGGTGCATGGAGGAAGATGCTGGTGCTCTGTGAGAGAGGATCTCCGCTCTGCAGCCAAAGATATTCAAACAGTGGCTAGATAAGGTGCTGAGCAACCTGATCTAGCTTTGAAGTTGGCCCTGCTCAGAGCAGGAGGTTGGACCAGAGACCTGCAGAGGTGCCTTCTAACCTCAGTTCTTCTGTGACCCTAAATCACCAAATATCCTTGGCTTGAGCTGACATCTCTGCCTCCAATATTCTCCTGTATAGGCTCTAGACTGATAGTAATATTGGCCCTGGTCAAAGCCTGCCTTGGCTCTGCTACCTGTTGAATCCCTTTAAGGAGCTACTCATTTCTCCCACCCTAATTCCAACCTCATGCTTTTGGTTTTTTGCAAGGGGATTGCTCTCGCCTTTTTAAACACATGCAAGAATGTCACGGTGCGAGCAGAGCTGCCACTCCACAGCCATGAGTCCAGCCGTGCCAGTAGCTGGGAATGTGTCTGTCAATTGTTCTCCTCTCCCAGCAGTGCCCAGCACCTCCGTGTCCCCTGTGATGCTTCCTGGAACCTTCTGTGGCAGCATGATCCCCCCGTGTGATGGCCTTATTTGGATGTCGTTTGACTTACAGTTGTGTCTTACATGATCCCTTTATTCTACACTTTATCCCACATTCTGTCCATCTCTCCATCTCCCCTCCCTTGGCCGCCCTCTTTGCTAATGGTTCTCCTCTCTGGCATTTGCAGGTGACCACAATGTTGTACCATAGGAAGCACTGGAGGTCCATGTGTAAGGGGCTTGTCCTGGGAACACTCCTGACCAGCTTCACGCTGCTGCTCTACTCCTATGCCGTCCCACCCCTGCAAGTCAGCATGACAGAGTGAGTGCGTACCCCGTGCACAGCCCGGGGCTCCCTGCCGTCCACCCACTGCTGGGCAGCCCAGAGCTGCAGAGCTGGTTGGAGAGAGGATGATTGCTCTGGGGCGGGATGTGCAAAGGCGGTCTTGGCCCCTAGGACAACCTGCTGGATCCCAACAGGGTGCCTGCTTAGATCGTGGCTAGGCAGAGGGGCAGCAACTTTCTGTGGGCTGACAACACATTTCCAAGCATCCAGCATAAACTTATATAGTTGGGCTTAATAAGCCAGTTATATAGGCAGTCTTTATCTAGAGTTTGTCCTCCAAAACCATGACAGAAACACTGTCACATGTATAATACTGCCTCACACAAAGGTGATGACAGGTAAGTTCAATGCTCTTTGCAAAGGGACCTTGCAAAAACTTTAGCAGGTCCTGTCTGCAAAGTCATTCCTGCAAGAAGCTCAGTGTAAAAATGCACAACTTAACAGTGCTGTGGCTGCCCCAGGCACTGCTGTGCTGGTGCTTGGTGGTGCTGACTGCAGGGTGAAGCTGGGTAAAGTGACTGCAGCAGAAAGGGTCCTGGTCCCCATGGTGCTTGCTGCCCTTCCGCAGCCTGGATCTGGGAAGGGAGGAGAGATGCCGCAGTGCCTTCCAGCGTGGTGTCCGCCCCAACTACCTGGAGGGAAGGGGCACCTTCTGCTTGGGCTGCACTGGTGGAAATGGGGACTAACCCCATTGAAGTCCCTGCTGATCCTTGTAACGGCCCTTCCTCGGTTGCCACATGTGCCTGGGACTCTCACCCAGTGAATGAGTTTGGTTTGACGTCTCGTAGCTGCTGGCAGAGTGGGGTTGTGGCTGAAGGCAGGTGGCTTGGTACCGAAGGGCACCAGCTCTTGGGGCACTGGTTGGTCGAGGGCCTCAGAGGCTGTCTGTGTGGTGTGTGTGGCTCACCGCTTGCTGAGGTGCTCCTGTCCAGGGGCTGCTCAGGGGGACGTTACCATGCAGTGAGCCCCTTCCGGGTCTCTATGGGCAGCAATGCCAGTGCAAGGAGCTGAACAGGATCTTCAGCAGGATGCTCCAGTGCATCCCCAAAGAAGGAAGTTTCTGCCAAAAGATGGGCAACTCCCCACCTAGATAGCTGGCTGCTGGTCGACATTGGGCCCCTGGGGAAGTGTGGCCAGGGCGTTGGCGTTGTGGGTGGTACAAAGCAGCAGAGCAGCCTCCTCCCCAGGGCTGTGAGCCAAGCACCCTTCGCCAGTGCCAAGATCATTTGGAAGAGAAATTTGCAGAACCTTTGTGGTGGTTGGACTGGGGGGCCAAACCAGCCTCACCGGGGTGTCTTGTCTTTTCTCTCCACCAGGATCCCTATCCCCTATTCCTGCTCCTCCTACCCGGCCCAGGCCAGGGTGCCAGCAGAGGCAAATGGCACCCACAGCTCTCCGGGAAAAGGCTGCCTACCCAAGATGGACATTATGTTCATGAAGACACACAAGACAGCTAGCAGCACCATCCTCAACATCCTCTTCCGCTTCGGAGAGAAACATCGCCTCAAATTTGCCTTCCCCAATGGCCGCAATGACTTCTACTATCCCTCCTACTTTGAACGGAGCCAGGTGCAGCACTACCAGCCGGGTATGTGCTTCAACATCATCTGCAACCACATGCGCTTCCACTACGATGAGGTGCGCAAACTCCTGCCAGCTGATACTGTCTTCTTAACAATACTGCGGGACCCTGCCTACCTCTTCGAGTCCTCTTTCCACTACTTTGGGCGAGCCATCCCCCTCACCTGGAAGCTGACGGGGGAGGACAAGCTGGCAGAGTTCCTCCGGGACCCCTGGCATTACTATGACCCTAATGGGTTCAATGCTCACTACCTCCAGAACCTCCTCTTTTTTGACTTGGGCTACGACAACAACATGAATGCCAATAGCCCCCTCGTGGAGCAGTACTTCCAAGAGATAGATCAGCGCTTCCATCTTGTCATGTTGCTTGAGTATTTTGATGAGTCCCTGGTGCTGCTGAAGGACCTGCTGTGCTGGGAGCTGGAAGACATCCTCTACTTCAAGCTCAATGCCCGGAAGGGCTCCACTGTCTCCAGGCTGACACCTGAGCTCTATGAGAAGGCTACTTCTTGGAACCTCATCGACGCCAAACTCTATCACTATTTTAATGCCACTTTCTGGCGTAAGGTGGATATCTATGGGAGGGAGCGAATGGCAAAGGATGTGGCTGAGCTGCAGCGGGAGAACGAGAAGATGAAAAGTATCTGCATTGATGGGGGTCACCCCGTGGATGCCAGTGCCATCCAGGAGTCCTCCATGCAGCCTTGGCAGCCACTGGGGGAGAAGTCCATCCTGGGCTACAACTTGAAGAAAAAGATCAACAAGAAGCACCGGAAGCTGTGCCGCAAGATGCTGACACCCGAAATCCAGTATCTGACTGACCTAGGGGTCAACCTCTGGATCACCAAGCTGTGGAGCCGCGTGCGAGACTTCCTGAAGTGGTAGGCAGGGAAAGGCAGCCAGCCTTTCCCTCCCCACTCAAGGAAAGAACCAGGTGCTTTCATTTTTCTTACTTCATGATATCTTTTGGTTGGACATGAGCAGAACTGGCTTGTGGCTCCTGCGGGGAATACAGTCCTCCTCCCTGGAGACCTGGGCACCCAAGCAAGGTAGACCTTGCACAGACCTCTGTGGCCTTTGTTTGGAGCCCCACTTGGAAAGGAGCATGGAAAGGGTCTGCTGCTTGTCCGCGTGGCTGCCCACCGCCCCCTCGCCAGCTCAGCCTCCTCGGCCGGGTGCTCCCTGCAGAGAGAGCGGAGCAGAGCAGAGGAAGAGCCAGCAGAGCAGCACTGCGACAGGCTGTGTGTCACACCCACGGCCCGTAGCACCTGTGGGCAGGCCTTGGGAGCAAGACCAGGTCATAGGATAGCACCACCAGCAACAGGGTCTTCAGGGATTGCGGGGGTTTTTCTTTCCAAGAGAATCTGTTTCTTCCTTCCATGCGGGAGTGCTGGAGGCAGTATTTGTGATGGACAGGTCCCCTGTCATCTCCTCATCACAGCGAGAACAGGGGACCAGTCACCATAGACCAGTCACCAGACACACCATAGGTCACACAGGGGAGCATGGCTGTGATGGCTGTGTGCGTGTGGACGTGGCACGGTCTGCGAGGATGGTGAGCTTGAGGGGAGACGTGCTGGCTTCACTTGCACTACTTGGGGTCCAGTACGCATTGGTGTGTAAGGTGATGGGCACGGGACCCGCGAGGCTCTGGCTGTTGCCTTGCATATTCAGGGGAAAGGCTGTGCATGTCTGTTTGTGTGTGTCTGTGTGTGTGCGCGCGCACGTGTGTGCGAGAGAGACCTGTGCATTACAGTGAACAAGCACAGCAGGAACCGTGGGGCCAGTACATGTCAATACTGCATGATGCCGAAGGACGTGTGTGCATGGGAAAGGTGGTGAGCAGCCAGTCGCATGACAGACACAGAGGTCTCACTGCACGAGGCTGTGTTAGTCCGTGTGTCAGTTATTGCTGGTGCGGGGAGCTGTGCAGGCGTCCGGGACCCCTGAGGAGCCGAGGGAGGCTGGGGGCGGCCAGGTCCTCGCTGAGCCGGAGCGGGGCCGGTGTTGGGGCTGGTGCAGATGCGCATGGGTGGCAATGTGCTTGGCCTGTTTGCATGTCTGTTCAAAGCCGCGTGCGCCCTGTGTTCGCGCCTGCCCTCAGTCCTCTTAGTCCTTCCTGCCAGCTGCAGTTGGCACTGATTTTCACTGGCTTGGGGCGCCCTGGGCCGAGGGAGGCCAGCAGCCCCCCTGTACCGCCGGGTGGGCTGCATGTGGGGCTGAGCCCTTCCCCACACTGATGCCCAGCTTGGGGGGGACCCAGTGCCCTGACTGCATGGCAGGAGGGCCTCATTTAATCAGCCGGTTTTCCTCGAGCCCTGATTCCAGCGGTCTGTGCCTGAGCCCGCCCCGCTGCTCAGGCTGGTCCCAGCCCCAGCTCCTTGGGTGCGTTGAGTGCAGCATGTTCTCAGTCCATCCTTGCTTGCTGGGCCATGTAATGCTACCAACCCAGAGCCAGCCAAAAGACTTAGCAGATTTTTAAGCATCATCAACACTTGAGCTTTGAGAATGTAAAAACTACCCTGAAAACCCAGACCTGCATAAACAGGCTTGCGGTCCTCCCGCTCAGGAGCCTGGGGGATCCAGCCCTGGGAGTGAAGGGCAGGCGCCAGCATCACAGCGTGAGAACAGACATCCCCAGCCCCAACAGCTCCTCGGCGGTGGGGTGTCCACGCAGCCGGGGATGCCGTGCCCCATGGCAGCTGCCCCCGGCCGAGCAGGACCCCAGCTCTGCCTCTCCTAGGCCAGTCGGTCGTTCCAGTTAGAGGGCCCTGTGGTTCCAGTCCCTATTGGGGATGCACTGGGAGGACCACAGGGTCTGGTGAGGACTGGTGAGGGCGCTGGGAGGACATTGGTACCCGGGCGCTGCTGGGCAGCAGCGGCGAGTGCCCAAGGAGCCGAGATGCAGTGTGGGTCCGCCTCGGGGCAGAGCAGAGCACTGCATCGCTGCAATGTCACTGGCATAGCAGGGACCCAGAATGGTCCAGCAGAGAGCACGAAACCCACTGCACCCTCAGGCGTACTGCCCGGGGCCCAAGGTGCGATGAAAGCGGCAGGGCTCTGCCTTGGCAAAGCCAGGTCCTGCAGAGCGCGGCGGAGGCAGCAGCCTGCGGGCCAAGTGGGGCTCCCTGGGGCCGAGTCCCACGTGGGGCCGGGAGGCGATGCTGCGGGTGTGCAGTGGCGATGAGAGCGCAGTGCCCGCAGGCCGGGGCAGTGCCAGAGCAGGAGCGGGACCCCGCTGGCCGCTCAGCCCTGCGCTGACATGGGGCTGCCTCCCCAGTGGCGTCCTCGTGGCCCGGCAGCAGGTACGACCTGTCCCCACGCTCCGCGGCATCCTCTGTTGGGCATGGAGACGCGGCTGATGGAGCCGGCAGGGTCTCTTTGGGGTGGCCGGTGAGTGGGGAGGCCCCACGCAGCCTTGGCACCTGCCCCCGGCAACGGTACCTGACCAGCGCGCGGTTCCCGTTCTGCTCTGTTTGCAAGGATGAGAAATAAAAAGCAATTCTACTTTTGTAAAATAAGTGTGTTGTATATTTGGCAGTTTTTAATATAAGAATCATCCAGCTGGTCTCAATTGGTCTCGTTCTTCTCTGCGGGGAGGGGAGTGGGAACACGGACTGCCGGAGCTGGCCCCAGGCCCCCCGGTGCCAGCCCCTGTGGAGCACCGGGACCCAGCCCTGCCACCCACCTGCCCTCAGAGCCGACGGTGCCCTCGGGGCTGCCATTACCCCCGTCCGCAGTGCTCTGCTGCAAATGCAATGCTGACACTGGCGAGCCGGCCAGTGCAGCCCCGCGCACACCTGGTGCTCAGCCCTGCTGGCGGGGGCTCTGCAGCTGCAGCAGGCTGCTCTGCCGTGTCCCTGGGCCTTGGGGACAGGCGATCCCCGCTGCCTCCTGGCCTTCCCGCACGACTTGCAGTTCTTTCCCATCACACTTCGGAAGCCCAAGCGGGCACTGGCCTCTCTGAGGCTGCAGCCCATGTCCCCACTTGCAGGCAGCCAGCCCCAGCCGGTTGATGCATGGGATCAGCAGGCCCAATGGGCAGGGGATGGCCCATCCTGGAGGCTGGGAGCTCCCTGCTGCGGGGAGAGACCAGGTAACTGGTGGCAGCTGTGAGGCTGCTGCACTGAGCTGGCCTCTACCATGAGGAGGGCTGAGCCCAGGGTGAGGCAATCAGTGCAGATGCCTATATAGCCTGTGCCAGGCTGGGTCCCAGCTCTGGGTGCTATGGGGCTGTGGAGAGGGTGCCTGGAGGTGGTGGTGGCAGCAGCAGCTGCCTGGGGGGTGCTGCTTGCTGCTCAGAGAGGTAAGTGAGGTCCTCTGGGAGGCTGGAGCTGGCCCTGGGGCTCCCAGCCCTGCTAGACCTGGCCAGGCACTGCTGTACTGGAGGCCTTGCTGTGCTGCAAGGTGGTTTGTGGCCCTGAGGTGTGCTGGGTGGGCCCTGCTTAGCATGGCTGTGGCCTCCCTGCCAGTGAACCTTCCCCCTTCCCCCCTCTCCCCCTGCTTTTGGGGTGTCTGTCAAGCTCAGAAAAATCTAGTGCCTGGAGATGCTGGGGAGGTGCAGGAGGTTATTGGGAGCATCTCTGGAGATGTGTGTCACTGTGCTCCCTTCCTCCCAGCACCCACTGGCTCAGTCTCTTATGGGTGCAATGGAGCCAGCATTCACCTGACTGTGCGGTGGGACCCCCAGCAACACAGGCTTATGCTGGACCTGCAGTCGCTCTACCTGGGCAGCTGCCCTCCTTCTGCTGTTGACAGCCAGCAGGGTCTCCTGCACTTCCAGTATGAGATGAAGGACTGTGGCTTCTCTTGCCTGGTGAGTCAGGACCCCTTGGTGGGTCAAGTGTGGGGTTGCTTGGATGCCCCTGAAGTGGCTGTGCTCTCTAGCAGTCAAGGAGGGATGCTCTCAGAGGGGCTGGAGAAGAAAGATGCTCCTCTGGCTGTGGAGACTTTCTGTCCTGACCCCAAAGGAAGCCCTTTGTGGTTTGGGCTCATACTGGGGCCACCAGCCCAGGACCACAGGCTGGGTGTCCAGGAAGGACAAGCCCTGGATGGCTTTGGACATCTTTGCAAGTCATGCAGGTGGCTGGTGTGCATCCTGGCTGGTCTCAAACTGCCTGCTTGGTGGGGATGAGCCATCCCAGGATGCTGTCTTGGGGAGATGTGACCATGCAGTGGTGAAATCCACCCAATGCAGAAGGGGAGACCAAGGGATGTGCTGACCTCTGCTGTCGCTGCTGCCTGCAGGTGTCTGGCGATGTGGTGGAGCACTTTGCTGACCTGCAGTACTGGCCACCCTATGGCAGGGACAGCTACTATTCCAGCCCATTTGTTGAGAGGATCAGCTGCACCAGCCATGGGTAAGTGGGCAGGTCCTTGGTGCCGAGCCTGGGTTGCCCAGCTCCTGGGTGTCTCATCCTCCCATTGGTGTCACCTGGGCAGCAGCTGGGACCTCTGCACTGTGTACATGGAGAATAGCCCTGCTGAGAGGCCCTGGCTCTGGGTTGTGACCAAGGAGGGGAAAGGCCCCAAAGACACCCTTTGGGTTGGGCGGGGAAGCTGAGAAAGCTGGGAAGGCGTTCTGGGGAGGCACAGGCAGATCTCTTTGGGCCCAGCTGGCCAGAGAGGGGGAGCATGGATGTGGCATATACTCTCCACTAATGAGCTGCCTCTCCTAGGGGAAACCATGTGACTCCAGTGAAGGCAGCCCCAGTCAGGGGCCAGCTCTCCGCCTTGGGTGTGCTGCTGTTCTCAGTGGCCCTTCTGAATGGTAAGAGGGTCCCTCTTGGCCACAGCAGTGCTGCTAGGCTGTGCCTGGTACTCAGTACTTAAGTCTCCTAGAAGTGCCTGGTCCAAGACCCAAGTGTCTTAGTTGCTTCCTCCAGGGATGCTTGCAGATGACTGGCCTTGTTAAAGTATCTATTGGGGTGTGTGAGTCCTCTCTACTCTGCCTCAGGGATGCATCTTCCCCAAGGGAAACAGGGATGAAGAGGATGGTTACCAGGCTGCCCTGTGTGGGTGGGGAAGTATCTTCTCCCCTCAAAAGGTGTTAGTGGGGAATCTCTCCATCATGCCCTCCCGAGCCTCAAACCGACAGGGGACGTTAGAAGGACACCAAGCAGATGGAGACCTCTCATGCTGTACTGGGCCAAGCCATCTGCCAGTACTTCTTTGAACAAATGTTAACTCATGTGCTTACTGACAGCGGACCTTGGTGCCCCATCAGACCCGCCAGTCTTCCTGCTGGGCTCTCAGATCCAGCTTGTGTTTGCTGTGGAGCGGCACTTTCACCAGCCTCTGCAGATCTTTGTGGATGAGTGTGTGGCAACTGCAACCCCAGAGCTGCACAAGTCCCAGAGGAACTACACTATCATCACAAATCATGGGTGAGTGGTCATGAAGGTCTAGGCATTGTCTGCTACAGATTGGCCCTGGCCTCACTACAAATCAAAGGAAGCTTGTTGGGACAGCTGAGCAGCTCTGAAAGCCCAGCATGGATGTAGCTCAGGGATATGCCAGTAGCATGGCTCCAAAACCCAGGAGGTGGGAGACAAGCAGAGCGTTATGGCTATGGTGACTGCAGGGACTAACTGGGCCCTCTGGTTCCAGGTGCCTTGTGGAGGGTAAGGTGGCAAATTCCTACTACTTGCCAAGAGCAATGCCCGAAGTTCTCCAGCTCTCCTTGCAGGCCTTCGAGTTTGTTGGTGCGGGCTCTAATGTGAGTAAACAAGCTGGGTCTGGAAAAAGTTTGAGGGGCTTTGAAGCCTCTAGTGTTGGCTCTTGAAGCTACAGCAAGGAAACTTTGATATTCCTACCGAAAAGCTGGATTCCCCTAGTGGGGGAAAGTGGCAATGCTCATCCCTGGATTTCCTTGCCATCTGGAGAATGCCTGGTAAGAAGTCCTATGTCTCCTGTGGAGCACCAGATTGCTGAGATGCTCCTCACACCTGCAGCTACTCGTTGTGGCTACAGCAGGGCTGGGCTTAGTCCTAGTCTCTGTCCACCCCTGCAGGGAACAAGACTTCCAGCTTGTGAGTGGGGTGTCTGGACACGTCCTCACCTCTTCCCTTGTAGATCTACCTCCACTGCCAAGTGCTCGTGTGGGACCCCGCACTGCATGCAGATGCCACCAGGAAGGCCTGTTCATTTTGCAGGGATACTGGCAGGTACAGATCTGTGGGAGATGCTGGCCTCCAAGAAGGGAGCCAGCCAGAGCCTCTTGGTTGGCCGTTCTTGTAGGGCTGTTCCAGGTAGCGCTAACTTGCATGTGCTTCTGCAGAGTCCCTGAGCTCTGCCACTGGTAGAGCTCATCTCATTCTCAAGAATAGCATGTGGAGCTTGTAACAGCACTTGCTTTTCTCCATCCATCACATTCTCTGAAGCAGCAAGAATGGCTGTACTGGCATGGAAGTTAGTCCCAAATGGTCAGGCTGAAGCAGAGCTGCCAGCTCTCTCCACACTACTTGTTCCAGGTAGTGGGTGACAGCTGCAGTGCCAGGAGGTGCAGGGAACTGTCCCTGCCCTGCTACTGGAGCTACCACCACTCAACTGCTTGTGATGCTGTCCAGGGACATGAGGCAGGTGCTGGGGATGCAGTGCCTGGAGCATCTCCCCCAAGATATCCACCACCCACAGGGTCTCCTGTGATGTGCCCAGGTCTCTGGCTGCTCCAGGCTGGGCACAGCAGTGTCTCACTGATGGTCCCTGTGCTGCCCCTAGGTGGGAGCTCCTGGATGAGCCCTCTGCAAGCTCTGTGTGCGACTGCTGTGACCACCATTGCCCTGGCACCAGCTCTCGGGCCAGGAGGGACCTGCGTGGTGAGGACCCCTTAGCAGCCTGGGAAGGTGAGGATGAGCTTTGCTGTGTTCCCATGGGTTGGGAATGCCTGGAGTGCCCCCCCTGCCTGCCCCACCTGAACCCCATGGGAGGTAACAAGGTGTCCTGGGGTGCAGGGACCCCTCAGGTCACCACTGCTGGTGCCACCTTCTCTGATCATCCTGGAGCTGAAGCAGCTGTGGTAAAGCTGTGCTGGGGATGGCATGTAGGCTTGAGGCCACAGATGTGGTGGGGCAGCCCTGGGGATGGGGACTAGGCCAGAGCTCGTGGGGGGAGGTAGGACCCAGCTCCAAGGAGTTGGAGTTCACTTTCCACACTCCAATGGAGGGCTCTTTCCTTTCACAGGCATGCTTGATGAAGACCAGCTTGCACACACCATCCTCATCGGGCCCTTCAAAGTGCAGGGCCTGGCTCCAGGGCTCAGCAGCACCATGAAGGACCCCACCAGCCCTGCAGTGGTGGGCAATCACAGAGGTTAGGGGGAGCCCTGCATCAGCAGGGGCTGACAGAAGCCATCTCCTGCTGCCTTGTGCTGGGAGCAGGAGTTGAAATCCCAGCTTCTGTCATGTACATCCTGGTCACTGGCCCCCTCTGGGTACCTGGGCCCCGCTAAAGGTGTGTGTCAAGGATGGGGTGGAAAACATGTCCAGACAAATGAGATGCTCTGCTCCCCTTCTTGCAGAGGGAAGCAGAGTCTGACTGCTGGCTCGCATGCACATGTATCCCTCCTCTGCTGGCTGTGGGTACAGCTGTGCTGGGTGCTCTGGTCTGGAACCAGACCAGCACTACTTGCACTTGCTACTTGCCTCTGTTCAGTGCCAAGGGAGATGTCAGACAAGTCCTATTAAACTCTTCCCACATTTGGAGCCCTTGTGTGTGTAAATGCCTTGAGTGCAGAGGGGTGCAGCAGGGTGGGGGCTAGGTGGGGGGGCTCCAAGCCTGGGGGGCTGGTCTGACCCTGCTGGCCCCTGGCTCTGCTGCCACAGTGCTCCCTTGGAAGAGGGGTGCTGCGGTGTTGCACCAGCTGCAGGGCTGAGCCTGTCCTGGCTGCCTGTGTGTCCTATAAAGTATAACACTTGCTGTGTATTGGCCACAGCTGCCCCCAGGCTGGCACAGTGCCTGATAACTGCCCCACGGAGTGGCTGGCAAAGCTGAGCAGCTCCTTCCCTTGCTCTCTGCAGCTTTCCCCTAACGGCTGCAATGAGGCACATCAAAATGTGGCAGCAGCTCCAGAGGGCAAGTGTGTGTGAAGCAGCTGCGGTTCAACTGCAAACATGGCACTGCAGCAAGTCTCTGCCCTCTGCTTGCCTGGTGCAGGCTGTTCACATAATGGGCTCTGCTTTGTGTCCCTGCCAAAACCAGGTGGGGGGCGAGAGACCTACAGCACAGCTAGGTTGTCTGCAGCAGGGAGAAGCCCTGGAGGTTCCTCCTGGGGTGCAGCTGCTCCTGCCACATTGGGGTCTCTCCTAGACAGAAGAAGACAGCTGAGCACCCTGTGGGCTCAGCCCTTTTCCTCCCCATGCTTGCATTTTTGGAGGCTAGGAGAGCTGGGTGGATGCAGATGGCAAGGGGGCTGTGCCAGGGATTTTAGGCCGTCTGAGACAGCCAGGAGCCACAGCTGAGGTTCAGGTCTCTATCCCAGTCACTACTGCTTCGCTACCCCGGCTGGGCTGCTCGTGCCCCTGGTCTTGGAGAGCAGCTAGGAGCAAGCCCCTGGGGGCAGGAGCAGAGGGCCATGAAGGAGCATGGTGCAGCCATCCTGCTGCTGCCAGCATGTGTTGGGGGCCAGGGCAGGCACTCGTGGCTGCCAGGACCACAACACAGGCTGAGCCAAGCAACAAGACAGGGGAGAATTGTGCTGCAACCCAACTGGGTCCCCAGGATGGCAGGAGTGTGCTAGTCCCACTGCTGGGGCTGGAGTCAAGTGACATCTGATTTCTAAGTTAGGGAACCATGGAAATGCCCTATGCCGGGCAGAGGTCTCTGTGGGCTCGACAGGCTGCAAACCCGGTGCTGGCACTGCCTGTGCTGGCCCTCTCTGCCCTGCGGCAAAGCAGCCTGGCTTCACCTGCTCCAGCAGCAGGTGGGAAGCAGCAATACCTTTATTAAACCTCTTGGGCAGGGGTGCTGGGGACACACTGGTCCCCAAAATCAAGGCAGTTCCCCTAGGAAATTAACCTTGCAAAATCCTGGCCCTAAATACTTGCACCTCGGTGCTATCCTAGCTCATGTGGGTGTGTTTAGTGATGGGCAGGAGCACCCTTCCCAGCTGCTTGGAGAAGGGAAAGTGGATTTGAAACAAGCCTTCCCTGGCCCCACGGTCCCCGTTCAGGGAATTGCACTCAGGGTCCTACGTGGGGCTGCGATATCTCCACTTAAACTGTCTCCCGAGAGGTGCATGGAAAAGGCCACCCGGCAACCACAGCTGGTTTTAAAGAAATGTGGCATCATCCTTCCTGTGGCACCGGAAACCCTCTGATGGCCTCAGCGGCTGCACAACCAACATCAGTGTGCTTCGCGCTCTGCTCCTACCGACTTGCTGCAGTTCACAGCTATATTTTAACATAGAGAAGATTAAGCAAATCCCCAAAAAAGTCCACATCCAAGAGCAAAACACCCCATTAGCCAGTGCTGAAGCAGGCAGCATAGGCTTGCAGGGCCATGTTCCCACGGTGCGGCCACAGTGGACAGGAGCGACCCCCCACGCCAAGGGGGCCCAGGACCCCCGGAGGCCCGCACGGACCACAGTGGCACAGAGGAGGGACATTGCTCCATTGCCGCTGCAGTGGGGCTGGACACAGCCAGGCTATGGACCCTGCTACCTCAGAGAGGGCTCCCAGAAGGGACAAGGGGACACCCTGGCCTGCCCCATCCTCATGGCTCACGGATCTGCCACAGGGCTTGCAAATTTGCCAGCTCATCTCCTTGAGTGTGAGAGGGCCTGGGCTGGTAGACCCTCCTCTGGGACAGGCTGAGCTACCCCAAGATTGGCAGCACCCACCTGGGCCTTATTTGCACCCAGTGCCTGGCTGTTTAAAGGCCCCCAGGTGTGGGAGCTGGAGGTTTTCCTTTGCAAG
Source organism: Dromaius novaehollandiae (assembly GCF_036370855.1). Lineage (NCBI taxonomy): Eukaryota > Metazoa > Chordata > Aves > Casuariiformes > Dromaiidae > Dromaius > Dromaius novaehollandiae. The sequence continues at coordinate 17,718,153 of NC_088114.1, forward strand.
GATGAGGCCTTGCTGGTTTGTGCTGGTGTGTGGAGCTGTGCTGGGGGTGGCAGGTGAGTGGGGCTGGGGTGGGGACCCCTGTGGCATGGCCCTGGCTGCCTCCCTCAGTCCCTCTGGGAGGGATGGGTGGTGGCACCCCAGCAGCTGGGTGCAGGAGGGTGGTGGGTGTCCTGTATAGGCTCTCTCTGTCCTCCCCAGACCCTCCTTGTGCAAGTCCTCTGGCTGGAGAGGAGCTTTCTGAAAATGACCCTGCACTCTGGTGATGTGGGTTTGGAGCAATGGGGCTTGCCCTGAACTCCCTGTGCCTCTGACCCTCCCTAGGGCCAGTGTTTCTCCAAGGGCCCAGCATGGGTGGGGGAACTGGAGCCACTCATGTGGCTAGCAGGGATGCTGTCCCATCTGCCCTGCCATGTGAGTGGCTCCAGTCCCAACCCCACCTGGGGTCCTGGTGCCAGAGGGATGCTCATGGCATGGCATGGCCTGTCTGCTCCCGAGGGTGCTTGGTGCCAGCAGCTGTCTGAGGTGCCGGGGGTGCCTGATGGCAGTTCAACCCTGCTTTTTGGGCAGGCTGTGGAGGCCTTTGGGCCCTGCCACCTCCTCCTCCACCTGGGGTCTCTGGGCATCAGTCCACTGTGCTGCCCCTCAGCAGCCTCCTGGGTGCTCTGCATTCCTCATGCTGTGCCTGTCTGTCTCCATGGGGCTGAGCGGGGCTGCTGCAAGCAAAGCATTGCCCAAACGAGCTGCTGCTTGGCAGGCTGGGAAGGTGCAGGCCAGGTGCTCTGCTCTGAGTCCTGGGGGATCAGACCTAGGCATCCTTGCTGTGCCTGGGACATGCTGCTCAGGCCACTGCATGCTCAATGCCTCCTCTCAGTCCTGTTAGCTAAACTCTTCCCCTCTTACTGCAGAGACCACAATGGCTCCAGCTATTTCAGCATCTTCCCCTCCCATGGTGGCGGTTCCCGCAGCATCCTCCAGTGTGGAGCTAAGGGCTGCTCCTGTGCCGGCTGGTGCCACGGTGCCTGGCCCTGCCCTGGCAGAGACTCGTGCTCACGTCCATTCAGAGGAGCCAAGGATGAACTTCACCCTGAGGCTGCTGGGTGGGGAGCGCTCTGGTGGGTCCTACTTCAGGCCACCAGCTCTGGGGATGAGAACCCAGGACAGGGCCAGCCAAGGCTTTCCCAGAGAGGCCAGCTCAGGGGCTGCCTGGCAGCTGCTGGTGCTTTCTCCTGGGTGGTTTCAGTGCTAGAGACCCTCCAGGTGAAGGTGGCCATGCCTGTAGGACCATCGCTAGCATTTGGCTATCCACAGGGTTGTGGATGGTGTAGGGCTTTGAACAGTGGTGCCTGGAGATGCTCCCCATCACATGCCTGACACCACAGTCAGGCTTTTGGGAGGGAAGAGGGCTTGGCTGCCCCTTGCCAGCCTGATGAGCGATGTGGTCCCTGTGAGCTCCTCAGGAGGAGGAGGATGACCAGGAAAAGGCTGTAGCCCTAGAGAGCAGGAGGGGAAACCAGAGTACAGGGAACAGAGCCAGCACAGCTCTTGGGTTTCTAGGAGCAAGAGCTCACCCATGTGGTGGGCCTCAAAATAACGTACCTGCAGGTGGGCACCTGTCTTGCAGGGGTGGAAGCAGAGATGCTGGTGGGCTGGGAAGTCTGTCCCACATCCCAGTCCAGAGTGGAGCAGGTCCAGAGCTGTAGCACTGAGCCCAGCCTCCTGTCTCTATCAGGGGACCCCAGTGCCATGAAGAAGCCCCAGGTGTTCATCCCTGGCTCTCCCATCCATGTGGAGGCCAGGGTTGAGTTCAGTCCTGGCATCTCCCCGAAGATCTACGTGGATGAATGCTACGGGACAGACTCAAAGCACCTGGGCCGTTCCGGGAGGATCTATGTGGTTGTGAACAACCGTGGGTCAGTGCCTGTGCAAGGAGGGGTGTACTGCATGGGGAAAGGGACAGGGGTGAGTGGGCTGTGACCAACTGTCCCACTAGTTGCAGGGTTCAGACATCCCCAGGCAGGGCCATGGGTCTGCCCCTTGGTCTGCCTTCTCCTGTGAGAGCTTCTGCCTCCACCTCTGCTGGGGAAGTACATCTAGGGCAGAGTCTGGAGTCAGCCCTGGAGATGTCCCTTGGTTGCCCCTGGGTCTTTGGTGTCCTCTCCAGATGTCTGCGTGGCCAGAAATTGGGGAGCGTTGTCTGGCACCGAAGAGAGGAGTCTGCCCTCCAGTTCACCATCCCGGCCTTCACACTGGGTGATGAGCCCAAAGAAGAGGTGAGGCCAGGGTGCAGAGGGCAAACTTGGTGACAGGGCAGAGGTCCTGCTGGGGTGGTCTGGGGGTCCCAAAGTGCTGTTCTGCCTGGGTCCTTCCTGCTCCCCTCCCCTGGCTGTTCCTGCTCCCTGCAGGGGTGGGAAAGGTGGGCCTAAGAGGAAGGACATGGAGGTGTGCGAAGCAGAAAGCCCCCCAAGATGGCTGCAGCTCAAAGCAAAGCTTTAGCTCAGCTAACCAAGGCTTTGTGTGACCCATACCACCTTCTCCACATGTGATTCACTACCCCACAGTGGTGCTTTGGCTGGGCCTTGCGCTTCCTCTCAGGATGGGCTGGGTGTCTTGGCAGGTCTACCTGCACTGCCTGCTCACTGCCTGGGGTACCCGGACTGCCCAGAGACACGGCCAGAAATCCTGCTACTACAGTGATGCCTCTGCCAGGTAAGCCTGGCCTCTGCTGGGGTGGGGGGGACTCCCTGCCTGCTCTCAGCACCTGATTGAGTACCAGAGCACCCAAGGGTGCTTTGGGCACGGGTGCCAAGAAAGCCACCGGGCTCCCTTCCAGGGATCAAGCCCCCCGTCGTGCTTTCAACGCCATCTCTTCTCCCACAGTAGCTGGGCAGCACAACCACAGGTCCCTCTAGGTGCAGATGAAGGTGCTTTCTGGAGCCCTGGGGGTGGTCTTCCCCTGGGAAAGCTGCTCTCTTGGGCAGCTGAGCCATGGAGGGCTGGAGGACCTGCTGGAACTGCAACGCACGTGTCCTGGGGATGGAGGATGGGGCATGAGGGTCTTCAGCTCCCCCCTTCCCCTTGCAGCTGGCACAATGCAGAGGACCCTTCCCAGAGCACCATGTGTGACTGCTGTGACACCCACTGCCCCGCTGGTGATGCCCTCCCCAGAGAGCTGCCAGGTACCTGCCCTGGGCTGTCACCTCTAGTGCTTTGTGTGGGCACGTCCTGCCTGGGGGCTCTTGGTCCACAGCTGCTGGTGGCTTCTCCATGGTGATAACTTGCTCAGCCAAGGCTAGCTGAGACCCTGCAAGGCTCTGAGCAGCTGGGCTTTCTGCCAAGCCATAGCAGGGTGATTTGGGGGCCCAAACCTGGGCACAGCCTCCTGGATGGGGAGCAAGTCCCTAAAGACCCATGAAGGACCAGCTTGCTGCTGGGCCATTAGGAGGGAGTGTCTCTCACACACTTGAGCTAGGAGGGCTTTGGGCCACACCATGCTGTCACAGCAGGGGCCAAGGATACAATCAGGTCTGTAAGGGCCATGTCCTTGCTGCAGAGTTCCCAGGAGAGGGGATGCTCCACCAGAAGATGGTTGGGCCTCTGCTGGTGCAGAAGGAGGAGATCCCATGGTACGAAGGTGCGTGGACAGACCTTGCTCTGCTAAGATGTGAGGCCAGATGGCCCCGTACCTCTGTGGTCCCCGTGCCCCGCTGATCTAGTTCAGAGGAGTCTGGAGCTCTGGCTTTTGGTGCCATGATGGCCTCTCTGCCTGGGAGCGAGCACTTGCTTCCTCCCAAGACCAGGAAGCCTAAGAGGAGCAATTCCATCCCCCCTCAGTGCAAATCCCTGAAACCTCTCTTCTTCCTCCAGCACCATGCCGCACGGTGAAGAGGCTCCTGCTGGCCACTGTAGCATTTGTGGGCAGTGCTCTCGTGGCAGCTGCCCTTGTGGGAGGCCTCCTTGTCCTATGCTTGGCTGTGTCCCGCTTGCACAGGCGCAGCAGAAGGCCCCAGCTGCTGAAGACGAGAAAGCGCTATCCCTACCACGCAGAGCTGCAGACTGTGGTGGGGGCCCTTGTTGTCTCTGAAGGGTCAGAGAAACAGCAGGAGTCCATATAGACTATTCCAGCCTGAAGCATGGCACAGCTTGAGACTGGATACCCTTGTTCCTCCCCAATACAGTTGTTTTCTCTAAAGCTTGTCCTGCATCTAATTCTTCCTTGCAGGAAGGAGTAAGCTCCCAGAGGCTAGAGGGAGCTGTGACTGGCAACGTCACCCAGCGGTAAGGCATGACAGTGACACATCCCCTAGACCATCTGGCTCTGGTGGCATGTCCCAGTGTTCCCAGCCTGTGATGCATAGCCCAAAAGTGGATGCTATAGGAGCTGGTGGCTCTAGGCTGGAGGACCAGGAGCACCTCCTATGGAGAACCAGGCTTGTGGGAGGCAGCACCTGAGCTGGTCAGAGGTGGTGGCAGCTGCTAGGCCACTGTCCCCAAGGTCTCCTGTAAGTCTGCTATCAAAGGTTGAGGAGGGTAGGGGCATAGAGGGGGGCCCAGCTGGGGCTGGGCCTAAGAAAGGGGTACAGGGTCCTGCTGCTGGGTGTTTGGGTCCCAGGCTGGGACATCCAGCCCCCTGTGCAAGGGCACTGCACAGGGACCTCCTGGTGCTGCACAGGGAGATGCAGGGGTCTGGCTCTCCCACCACCTGAAGGCTGTAGAGGGCTCCTGGCTGAGGCTGCTCTCGTGGGGGCTGGGACTGGTACAGGCCATGACCTGTGGCCAGGAGGATGGTGGTGGGAGCAGGGCTGTGGTGGCTGTCACCGCATGGCCGGTTAGGTGCATCCATGCAGAAGAAGGAGCCATGAGGCAGCTCCTCTCCCCTGCCCGTGCTTCCCGAGGGCTGATGTTCGTGCCTTCAGCTTTGGGCTGCGGCCAGGCTTCCCCTGCAAGGGGACGCAGGCAGCAGGTCCTGCTGGCGCCAACAGTGCTTTGGTGCCCTAAACACCACGCGGAGCCAGAGCAGAGTCAGATCTGAAATGGTTTATTAGGACCAGTCCACGAGGGGAGAGTTGATAGGTGCTGGCAGAGCAGATCCATCCTGTGGGACCGCTCTGGGGTTGTGACCTGAGGATGGTTTCACAGTGAACGGACTTCAGCAGCCTAAATCATCAAAGTGCCTTGGTTTCCCACGGGTCCTGGGGCCGGCCTGGCTCCGCTGGGATGCGCTGGCATGTCGTGGCCCTGCCGGGAGCTGGTCCTGCTGGTGCAGGGGGGCATGGTGCACGGTGGGCGCCAATATGTGACTGCTGCCGGCCCGAGGCGGTTCAGGATGAGGATGGCGGCTCTCCCTCTGCGCCGTAGAGCTTGCGAATGCTGGAGTCCATGAGGAAATCCACAGTCCTGTTGGGGGGGATGATGGAGAGCAGGATGAGCTGGGTCCTGGGTGGGGGGACAGGGCTGGGAGCTGCCTCTGCTTGCTGGGGTCTGTCCTGTATTCACCTCAAACCAAAGAGGGGCTTAGCGTGGCCTCTGCTTTGCTCGTGCCCAAGCTACCCCCAACTGCTCCTCTTCCTTGCTGGGCTTCTGGGGAGGACCACCTCCAAAGCCTCATCCTCCCCCGGCACCATCACAGCAGTGAGAAACAGTGCTGAACCCCCACGTCACTGAGACCGGAGCCCGAGCTGGGTCACCGCAGAGCTGAAACACTCCATCCCTCGCGCCCTGCCTGCACGGGGCAGGCGGAGGCAGCAGCCCCGTCCCCCCTCCCCAGGCGCAGCACTTGCCTGTCAATGGGCTTGACGATGAAGGGGATGGCGGAGAGCCCCAGCGCCGTGGTGGTCCACTTGCGGAGGGGGAGCGGCCAGCGGGTCAGCGAGCCCAGGAGGTAGAGGGAGGCGGCGCAGAGGCGGTTGATGGTGAAGCCGGGGATGGCCACAGAGGCCAGGCTTTGCCACACAAAGGTGTCCACCACGGCCACCCCCACCCGTGCCGTCTTCCCGGCGTCAGGCGCGTGAGTCTGGGGGGCACAGAGAGCCTGGGTCCAGGGCGCCGCGGGCACCGGCGGCTGCCACCGCGGAGGGGAAGGGGCAGGCGCCGGCCGACGCACTCACCACGGCCGCTTTCTTGCCCTTGTCAATGGCGTCTGCCGTCACGTAGGCCGTTGCCACGCCGTAGCTGGCCCAGACCAGCGAGACAGGCACGATGGCGCGGAAGGACTCGCCCACCTCATTGGCGTAACCTGGAGGCCGGGATGGGTCAGGGGGGCCGGGGTGCACGGGACCTCCCCCTCCCCGGGCCCCTCGGGAAGCAGGAGGAGGCTGGATCTGCTCCAGGGTCCCCAGCCGGCTCGTCAAGCGCCCACCGTGGCCCCTGCCCGCACGAGGGGTCCGGCCAGCCCCGGTGCACCCGCTGCGGCAGGTCCCAGCCGCGTGGTGCGGGGGCCCCCGGGCCTCATCCTGCAGGAGCGCTGGGCTGCAGCACCCCGGGGCCGGCAGGATGCGACCGGGCCAGCCGGGTCACCTTGGACCCGCCCGCTGTGCCCGCGGCCGGGGGGCCGGGCGGGGTGCACGCGCGGCCGGGGGGGGGTCGTGCCGGTGCCGGTGCCGGTGCGCGCGGCGCTCACCCAGGTAGCGGACCCACGTGTCCCGGTAGAGGTCGCGCTCCGCCGCCCCCATAGCGCGCTCCCGCCGCCGCGGCCCCAGCGCAGCGCCGCCCGCCCAAGGGAGCGTCAGCGAAGTGCGCCGCGCGCCCCGCCCCGCCCCGCCCGGCCCTGCCCCGCCCGCTGCCCGCGCCGCGCCCTGCCCGCTCTTCGCGCGCCGCGCTGCCGGGAATTGGCGGACGCTCCCCGCTCGCAGGTCGGCGTCTTCGCCGCTCTTCCGCCCCATAAAAAGATGGCGGCAGCGACGCGGCTGCTGGCAGCCACGTGACCCGAGGGCCCCACACAGTGCTCGTATTGGACCCGCGCCAATAGCGGCGCCCTGGGGATGCTGACGCAATGGGGCGGGTCACGTGAGGGCATCGAGGGGGTCCAGGGAACCTCGGCGTGTTAGAGGGGCTGGGCAACATCGGGGGCTGGGGCACAGCAGGGGCTGGTCACGGGGCTGGGGCCACAGCAGGGCCTGGTTGTGGGGCTGGGACATAGCAGGGTCTGCTTGTGGGGCTGTGGACACAGCGGGGGCCAGTTATGGGGCTGGGGCCACAGCTGGTGCCTGTTACTGAGCCTGGGGCACAGCAGGGCCTGGTTATGAGGCTTAAGACACAGCAGGTTCTGGTTATGGGCTCAGGACACCGCAGGGGCCAGTTATGGGGCAGGGGCCACAGCAGGGCTTGGTTATGGAGCTGGGACATAGTAGGGGCTGGTTGTGGGGCTAGGACAGAGCAGGGGCTGGCTGTGGGGCTGGAGGCACAGCAGGGGCTGGTTACAGGGTTGGGGGGCCACAGCAGGGCCTGGTTATGGGGCTGGGGAAACAGCAGGGGCCAGTTATGGGGCCAGGGGTGCCATTCGCAGCCATGGTGCAGCCCCTGGTCCCTGGGCCGAGCACCACCACTCCCCCACACCCCAGAGAGCAGGCGAGACACAGCTCTGTCTATCCCTTTACTCCCACCGCGGCCCCCGTGCTGCCATGGGGCACACCCTAAGGCACGCAGGGGTCACTGCCCACCAGCCCCCTATGCCCCTCCTCAGCCAGCAGCCCTCGGGGGGTGGGGGTCTCCTTCATGTGCCGGTGCCATCCTCAGGGTGCAGAGAGCAGCCGTTGGGGACTGGTGCACCCCAAAAAGTGCAGGGTGCTTGTGTGCGTGCTTCAGGTGGCCCCACTCACTGCATGGAGGGGGGTTCCTGCCCAGGCCATGGGGGGCAAAGCCCTGGGCAGGTGCAAGGGGCAGGCTCTGCCCCACTTGTTTTTGGTGGGCACCAACAGCATGGGGCAAGGGGGCAGTAGCTTGCCCCATGGGGCTGACCAAAGCCCCCCCCTATTGCTCCCCAGTAAGGGGGTGGCGAGGCCAACATCAATGCCAGCCCCAGGCAGGACACCCAGGGGAGCCGCCCCAGCACCCTCAGGCCCCTTGCCCAGGGTCCTCTCGGGGCAGGGTGACAGGGGGGCACAACTTGCCACCATGCTGGGGGGGCCAGAGTGTGGGGCTGGGGGAGCCGGCACGGTAAGGCACCAGGCCCAGGTGTTAGGGGCTGCTATTGAGGGCCACCTCGCTCATCTTGTCCCCTAGTTTCTGGATCTGCTCCTCCGAGGTCTTATCGGGCAGCAGGACTTCCACGGTGTAGCTGACCTTCTTGGCGTGGATGTAGCTGTAGGTGTTGTCAAAGCGCAGCACGTCTGCGGGCAGGAGGGGGCAGGGGGTCAGGGGAGCTGGCTCAGCGCCCTGACCCCAGGGTGGGGACCCTCACATATCTCGTAGCAGGGTGCAAGGTCAGGCTGCTGCCCTGCGGGATCGGCAGGGACGCTGAGGGGACACTCACAGATCCCAGGTGCCGAGCAGGTGAGGGAGCCGTCCTCGGGCACCATGTGCGAGTTGTAGCGCTGGTTAGGGTGGACCTCAGTCATGTCGCCAGCTCGCTGCCGCTCCCCGATCTTGGTCTTCAGGTACACCCCAAACCCCACGTCAGCTCCCTCTGACCTGAACTGCCACCTGCCAAAAAGAGGCAGAGGTTGTCATGCCCTGCCCTCGGGGCTGGCACCCTCTTCCAGGTCCTCACCACCCCAATTCCCCGTTTTGCCAGGGTACCCCTGCTGTGGGGCCGGCCCAGCCACCCCCTCACCTGAGGACACAGCCGGGGAAGAGGATCTCGTACTCGACCTGGTGGGACGAGCCCCTGTTCACCACTACCGTGTGGTCATACTGCTGTGTCAGCTGGTCCCGCACGTAGTACTTGTGGGGCACGTCCCCGCCATAGTTAATCTGGAAGGGGTCAGAGCCAGCTGTGACCACAGGGCACTGCGGGCCACCTGCCCTCGCTGGGGAGGGCTTGCGGGGTGGTGATCTCCTCCTACCTTGCTTGGGCACTTGGGGTTCCCATCAGGGTCCGTGAGGGTGCCCCCGTACTCCACAGGGATCTGCTCGGGGTCAATATACTTCTGCAAGACCTCCTTCCAGTTGGCTAGCGGAGCAGAGGACAGCAGGTCAGGGGGCTTCCTGGAGGGCCATAACCCGCAGGAGGAGCCCTCAGCCCAGCCAAAGGGTCCTCACTTGGGCCAGTGGCTGGGAACACCCCTGGGGTGGGCCCAGCAAAGCCCCGGGTGGACGAAAGCAAATGGGGAGGTTGCACCTTGCTTTTGGCTTACGTCCTGCCCTGCTGTGGCTGGCTTTGCCCCCGGCCAGGGGCCACTGGGGCTGAGGGGACAGGGTAGTCCTCCCACAGCTTCCTCCTCTCCCACCCACGACGGTCAGGGAAGGAGCCACAAGTCTCACAACCCTCAGAAACCAATGTGTTTGGCCACCTTCCAAGAGTCACAAGGGGTGGAGGCTCCATTCACCTGTGCTGGGACACTGCAGGCCAGTGGGGGCAGTGGGCTGGATACAGCCCCAGGGGATCCCCACAGAGCCTGGGAGCAGCCCATAGGTCTCCTCCCTGCCCTCCAGCCTGAGGAGGAGCCAGGGCAGCCTAAGGGACACACACGGCAGGGCCTGAGCACAACTCACATCCCAGCACCACGACCTTCTTGCGGGTGTCCTCGCTCAGGAAGTGCTTGATAAGGTTGTAGGCCACCGGGAAGATCTTGGGAGCTGGGAAGCAGAAGCCGAGCGTTACAGCAGTGGCGGCCCAGAAACATGGCTTTTCGGGGTGGGCCAGCTCTGCCCCCAGGGCTGAACTCACCTTTCACGATAAACAGGCGCTTCAGGGATTCGGGGTAATTCTCTTCGAACATGGAGAGGAGCTGCAAGACAGAGAGAGCTTCATTCAAAGGGAAACCCAATGCTTGTCTTCCAGCCCCAAACCCTACCGCCCCACTCCCCATTTGGGCTCTGCCAGGGTGCAGGACAGCACACAGGACACCCCAAGCTCCAAGGATCCCCCAGAGGCCTCCAGAGCCAGCGGCACTGTGTGACGATGCCCTGGGCACAGCCGCCCACAGGGCAGTCCATGCCTGGCCAGGCTCCTGCGAGGATCTGCTCTTGCATCAGCCCTTATGGCCGCAAGTCAGACCAGATCCCTGAGTCAACACCACACCAGCCCAGGGACAAGGGAGGAAGTTTTGACCCCAGCAACAACATGTTTGTCCCTCCCTCCCACAGGGAGACGTGCCAGAGATGCCCGGAGTGGAGGTGAGCCCTGCTGTGGGGGCAGAGACACCGGCAAGCCCCTCACCTCTCCATACGTGTCCACAGCTGGCTTCCAGAGGTGCTTCAAGCCCAGGCCCTCACAGTCATAAACCATCAGCACCACCTCGATCTTCCTGCCCAGCTGGGAGCAAGGGAGGACATGGCGTCAGGCAGAGCCAGACCCCGTGGAGAGGAACGTGCCATGGGACAGGGCGAGTGGACGGCTGCAGGGCAGGACCCCAGCACCCCATGGCGCTGGCCACAGTGGGGTGGCCAGCTGCACCCAGCGCAGCAGGCAGACATGCCCCGGGTTGGCCTGTGGTTATATGGGCAGCCGGTTTGCAGGGGGAAGCAGTGGTTGTTGCCAAAGCACTGCTTGCAGCCCAACCCAGAGCCCAGCTGCCTGTTCCACCCACAGGTTCCCACCCAGCCCTTGTCACCCCGTGACGTCCTACCCCGCCACCCTGCAAGGGCAGGACAGGCCACCGGCAGCCATGGCATCAGGGTGGCAGGCAGGGGCTGGGGCAGCTCAACACCATGCCTTAGCCAGGCCAGAGCCTCCTCCAAAACATCAGTGCAGAAAAACCATCACAACGTGTGTGTGGATGGTGGGGCAGGGACACAGGCTGGGACGCACGCTGGTGGGGACGGATGGGACGTGGACCGGTGGGGCTCACGGGGACACAGGCTGGTGGGGCCAGCAGGGCTGGATGGGATGTGGGCAGGGAGGACCTCACCTTCTGGCTCTGCTTCTCGCACTCACGCCGCAGCACCTCGCAGTCGCGGAACTTGTTCTTGAGCAGGTCCTGCTTGGAGGCAGAGAAGAGCAGCCCCTTGGCATCCAGGGGCCCGATGATGTCGTACCAGATGGGGCAGCCCTCCCGGTCGTAGCCACACATGCCCCCGGACATGTATTTCCTGATCACCTGTGGGAGCGGACGGGACCTCAGGGCCCGGCAGGTGGGTGGCCCCGGGGTGGCTCGTACCCCATGGCCAAGGGACACTCACCTCGGGGGACACTCACCTCGGGGGGCTCCCAGGCAAGGATGTTCTCGGCATCCATGCGCTTCCGGACCTCGACGTGCTGCGAACACAAGGCAGAGCAAGGTGGGGTGAGGGCACCCACCAGCCCCACGCCACTGGATCCGTCCCGCTTGGGCTGGCATTGGGGATGGGGAACGCTGCGAGCCCTCGACTGGGGCATGCAGCGGCGGGGTCTCCCGCGTCGGGAAAGGGGGTGCCGGGTTCGGGGGTCCCTCTCACCTTGCGGAGCATGGCCTCCGATTTGGGCAGGTCGAAGCAGCGCGCTGCAAGAGAGCGGAGAGACTCGACTGCGCTGCAGGGGCCGGGTGGGCACCCGAAGCCCCCGTGGCCCTGCCGGACGCCGGGTGGGCAGAGGCGCTGAGCCAGCCCCTGCCCAGCTCGCGGGTCCCGGGCACGGGGTGGCCGAGCCCAGGGCGAACACGGCCCGTGAGCTCCGTTATCACCGAACCCGCCGCCCTCACCCAGCTCTGCTCTTATCGCCTTTCTAAAGTCCAAGAGAGGCAGGCCGCCATGTATACCGGCCCGCGGGCAGCCCCCGGGCGCCCTCCCTGCCCGCATGCCCAAGGCCCTTTCGGGCTCTGCCTCCGCTCGCCGAGCTGGAGGGTGGCCCGACCCCAGCGTCTCGGCGAGGTGCCCCCGTGGCTCCAGATGCCATCCCCAGCGCAGCGTGCCGGCCACGGGATGCTGGCCCCAGCACCCACCGCGCCGTCCCCACGCGTTACCTCGGAGCCATTTCAGGAGGAAATAGTCGTCCTGGGAGGGCAGGCAGGGGAGCACGTCCTTGAGGTTCTCCCGAAACTGCGGAGGGAAGAGGCACAGCCAGTCAGCGCCCCCGCGGGCGCTCACCCCGAGGGACCCGGGCGCACAGCCCGCCGGCCCAGGCGTCCCCCGGATAATGCAGGGCGCAAATCTCCCCATGCCGTGCCAGGCAGGGGCCTCCCTTAACGAGGCCTCCGGGATTATCTCCGTCCGTATTTAGGTGCAATTAAACCCTGGATTAGCTTCGCCGCCCTGCGAAACACCACAGCAGCCCTGGGTTTTCTCCGCTCGCCCTCAAAGGCGTCGCGGCAGGGCGGTTTCGGCGACACACCAAATCGCAGTCCCCCTCCCCTGCAAAAAGGGGGTTTGCTGCCCCGGCGGGCAGCGCTGGCCGGGCCCTCGTGCTGGGTCACGTCCAATGCCGAGGGGAGGCGATGCTCCGTCAGTGCCCAGGGTTCGCGGCCCGTGGCGTGGGATGGCGTTTGGCCACCTTCGAAAGCAACCGATCAAGTTGCTCAAGTCGCCCTCTCCTCGGGATTAAACCGCACAGGGGAAGATAAACCCCAGGTGCCGGCTGTAAACATAAAGGTGGGATCGGGCAGATCCGCTCTCTCCAGCGACCTTGCTACGCGCAAGGGCCCGGTTTTCCGGTCTGGTGGGGGGTTCCCAGCGCGTCCGAGCACAGAGGAGCTCTGTGTTGCCGGCGCAACAGCCTGGGCATTTTGGAGAGCCGTCCTGCAGCTCAGAAACCACCCAGAAAATGGGGAACTGGCGTCAGCCCAGATTTCTCCCGCCTCCGCTGGGCTCAGCACCTCTGCGATGGAGCGAGCCGCCCCCAGTGCCGGGGCTCAGTGGAGATGGCTGGTCCCACCAGGGCACTCAGCACCCGGGGACACGGCCCCGTCGTCCTGGCAGCCATCCCTCGAGGCGGCCTGCCGTGGGAAAGCTGCCACGGCCCTGACGAAGCTCCGGCAGCAGGTTTCCCCAGGGCACCGGGGTCAGCGACTTGCCGGGCCCTGGGATCGTGCCCCCAGGGAGGGGACACTTTCCTCCCGCTCCGTCCCACCAGGGACCCGCGCCGCGCCCGGCAGGGAAGCAGCCAGAGGTAGCGACGAGGGGTCGGCGCCATCCCACTGGTCCCGCCATGGATCACCGCTCGGCTCGGGAACGGCCTGGTGGCCAGGGAGCCTCCGCAGCTGGTGCTGCCGTGGCCTCGCTGACACCGGGGCAAAGGCGTGGGACCGGTCACGGCGGCACAGGAGCAGCCCTGCCCCGGGGCTTCCCATGGCCGCCTCCACCCCACGGCACCCTGCCAAGGCGCCGGGGCCGCGCGGCAGGCCGGAGCGCGGCGTGAGCCGGGGCGCGCAGCCGGGCAGGATGCGCCGGAGGAAAAAAGCAGCGGAGGGAGATAACAAATAAAGGCAGCGCGGCGCCGGGCGGCGCTTCGGGCGGGCAGGCCGGGCTGCCGGCGCGATGCTCGGCGAGGCGCTGCGGCGGCGAGCGAAGCGCCGGGGCACCTGCGCCAGCCCCGCGGGCCCGGCTCAGCGTCCCGGGCGGCCCCGGGGCCCCCGGCGCGGCTCACCTGGGCCAGCGCCTCCGCCTGCCGGGCGCTGAGGTCCCCCACGCGGCCGCTCATGGTGCGGGGCCCGGCGCGGCTCCGGGGCCCGGTGCAGCGCAGCTCCGGGCAGCGCGCCGGCCTGCGCCGCCTCTTAAGGGCCGGGGCGGCGGCGGCGGCGGCGGCAGGTTGCGGCGGCCCCGCCGGCAGCGCCGCCTCCCGCCCCCGGGCCGCCCCGCCCCGCCCCGCCCGGGCCGCGCGGCGGCGGCAGCGGCCTTGGACCCTGCCCGCTGCCGCCGCTGCTGCCCGGGCGGTCAGGACCCGGGTCCCGGGGCCGCCCGGGGCACGGACAGGCGGGCGGGGGGCCGTGGGGCAGGGGCAGGGCATGAGGCGGGGACAGGGATGGAGAAGGGGACGGGGCCATGGGGCAGGGACAGGGCATGGGGCGGGGACAGGGATGGAGAAGGGGACGGGGCCATGGGGCGGGGACAGGGATGGAGAAGGGGACGGGGCCATGGGGCAGGGACAGGGCATGGGGCGGGGACAGGGATGGAGAAGGGGACGGGGCCATGGGGCAGGGACAGGGCATGGGGCGGGGACAGGGATGGAGAAGGGGACGGGGCCATGGGGCAGGGACAGGGCATGGGGCGGGGACAGGGATGGAGAAGGGGACGGGGCCATGGGGCAGGGACAGGGATGGGGATGGGGCCATGGGGCAGCGATGGGGGCAATCCATGGGGCAGGGATGGGGGACACAGTGCGGGGACAGGGATGGGCAATGAGGAGGTGGCAGGGACAGGGATGGGGACAGGGATGGGGCCATGGGGCAGGGATGAGGCCATGGGCAGGGACAGGGCATGGGGCGGGGATGGGGATGGGGCCATGGGAAAGGGATGGAGCCATGGGGCAGGGATGAGGCCATGGGGCAGGGATGGGGGGCCCAGTGCAGGGGCAGGGACGTGCCCCCGTTCCCACATTCCACCCCAGAAGCAGGAGGTGCCATTGGCCCCCTGTGCCAGAGCGGGCAGAGGGTTGGGGCCTCCTTGCCTCTGCCTACGGCTGTGGAGCGGGGCCGGGCATCCTCCTGTCATGGCCAAGCTGCCCCAGATGTCCTACCCCTGCGCCGTGCGGGGTCACACACTGCCACCCTCCTCCTCACCTGCTGGGGTGTGCTGGGCCTCCGGCGACAGGTGCCATCCACACTGCCGGGGCCGCCTGGGCCAGTGGGTCCAGCCCCGTTGGGCTCCTGGGCCACAGCTTTGCCACATGTGTCCCATGGAGCTGTACATGTCCCATGGAGCCATGTGTCCCATGGAGCCACGCGTGTCCCATGGAGCTGTGTGTCTCTCATGGAGCCATACATGTCTTGTGGAGCCATACATGTCTTGTGGAGCCATCTGTGTCCTATGGAGCTGCACATGTCCTATGGAACCACATGCGTCCAGTGGAGCCATGTGTGTCCCATGGAGCCGTGAATGTCCCGTGAACCGTATGTGTCCTGTGGAACTGTATGTGTCCCATGGAGCCATGTGTGTCCTGTGGAGCCGTGCATGTCCCATGAAGCCATGCATGTCCCATGGAGCTATGCATGTCCCAGTGGAACTGTACATGTCCCATAGAGCCATATGTGTCCTATGGAGCCATGCATGTCCCGTGGAGCCATGCATGTCTTGTGGAGTCATACATGTTCTGTGGAGCTGTACATGTCCCATGCAGCCATGTGTGTCGCATGGAGCCATGCGTATCCTGTGGAGCCGTATGTGTCCTGTGGAGCTGCACATGTCCTGTGGAACCGTGCATATCCAGTGGAGCCATGTGCGTCCCATGGAGCTGTACATTTCCCATGAAGCCATGCATGTCCCATGGAACTATGCATGTCCCAGTGGAACCGTACGTGTCCCATGGAGCCATGTGTGTCCCATGGAGCTGTGCATGTCCTGTGGAGCCATGTCTGTCCCATGGAGCCATGTGTGTCCTGTGTAGCTGTGTCCACAGTGCAGCTCCGCCCCACCGTGGGCAGGAGCTGCTCCAAGCAGGAGCCACACTTGCACAAACAGGGTCTTGCACCTGCAGCGTGCACCTCCAGGACCCTGTGCCCCCGCCGTGGGGCAGTGCTCGAGGCAATGGCCGCAGTGCTCCCGTTTTGGGTTATTTCACCAAAACCCAGGCAAACACAAGAATCCATTTTTGGCTAGCCCAAATGGAAATATTTTTCCACATGTTTCAGCCCGCTCCTGGGCTAGAATATCCCCTTTTTTGGTACCCATGTTCAAAATACTCCTAGTGACAAGAAACAGCCATGTATCAGGCCTCAGCTCACCAGCTTTGCCGCGTGGGCCACGAGCTGTGTTTTCACTGCATTTCAGGTGCTGGTGGAGGATGCGGCACTTGAAACAGAGCCGGCTGGTATTTATTATGTATTTATGTCCAGAGAGCGACACCCCCATCTCAGAGACGCGCCATGGGGTCTATTCCCGCTGTGGATTCCATCTCATCTCTACGGCCTGACCTCAAGTGAAATGGGGGCTGCTAATGGCTTTCATGTACAGTTTTGCCCCAAACTCCGCTTTTCAACCATATTTTACTCCTGCTGAGTTCCCTGCATGGCTCGTGGCAGACACGGCCTCAGGTCTTGATGCTGCGACAGAGCCCTCTGCTCCGGGAGACAGATCCCTGGGGTGAGACAGGCCTGTCCCACGGCAGCCACGAAGGGACGAGGCCAGAAGCGCTGGCTCTGGGCCACGTTTAACCCGTGTCCTCTGAAAGCCCTCCGGACAGGGCAGGCGGTCAGCCGAGGACGCCACCCTGGAGAAACATGTCGGCTTCGGCCGCGGCGGGAACTTTCCGTGCCGCTTTCCTGCGCCCGGCACGCGGAGGTGGCAGCAGGCGCCCGCCCGCCCGGCTTGTAAAACTGGAGTCCGGCTCCAGGGGCGACCTGACCTCTCCGTGCTGCACCGGCAGGCGATACCCGCTCCTCGGGGGCTTTTTCGGCCAGCTCGGATGGGACAGGGCTGGCAGGGGAGAGCCGAAAGCTCGGGGAGTCCTAGCTGCAAGGAGCAGCCCGTGCTTTGCCGGGGAGGGCGGCCGGGCGAGGGAAGCTCTGGCAAACTTGGTGGCCTCAGTCTCCACCGTGACCAAAAACGCTCTCCAGAGGTTTTTTTTCCCCTGGTTAACATGGGTGAAAGCATGTCCTTTCTATGCTCAACATTTTCCACAGAGGAGGCAGCTCAGATCTGTGGCCCAAAGGAGCGCGAGAGGGAAGAAAACGCCGTCGTGTAAACGGGAGCCGCTGCCGTGCGGCGCTCCGCCGGTCCGCAGCCCCAGCAGCAGCGGGGTTCAGCGCCGGCAGCCCAGAGGCAACCAGGTTTTCGATGCCAAATCACAAAATGGCGAGGGTGGGGAGCGGGCACTGGGCTGCCTGGCCGGCGGGTTTCGCAGGCGTGCGGAGGTGTGCGGGGCTCGGCAAGAGCCGGCTGGCGTCGGCGCTCGCGGGGCGCCTGCAACCCTGGCTGCGCGCGTACGTGCCTGAGAGCATCGCGCCGAGCCCGGCTCGAGCCAGCCGCTCGCTACCAGCATTCGGCCACCACCGCGGCCAGGGCACTCGAGGTGGCTCCGGCACCTCTCAGGCTGGGGATGAGCCTCGGTGGGTGGCTGCACCCCGGACCCATCTCGATTGCTCCCATTGCAGCTCCTAAACAAGCTGCTGGTGCCCAGCATCCAGTAGCACCCAGTAGCACCCATCCCTGGGCGTTTCGCCCCCACCGTGGCGTCGCCTCCGGCTGCGGAG
The DNA here is from genome assembly GCF_036370855.1 of Dromaius novaehollandiae. NCBI lineage: Eukaryota > Metazoa > Chordata > Aves > Casuariiformes > Dromaiidae > Dromaius > Dromaius novaehollandiae. The sequence continues at coordinate 17,735,567 of NC_088114.1, forward strand.
GATGGTCAGGGCTGGTCCCTCGCACGTGGGACGCCCACCGCACTGGCTCGCCGCCGGTCCCAGGGGCTGGGGTGCTGTGCGACACCCCGGGTTTTGGGGATCCCGCGGGCAGCAGGGTGCCGGGACCCGGGCAGGGCGAGAGCTGGGCCGCCTCCGCTCTGATAACCGGGCTGTGCCGAAAGGGCTGCCGCAACCCCACCGGGGCGGCTCCGGCCCTGACGTCGGCGGATTTACGGTAATCTCCCCCTAATCCGCCCAGGTATGTGCCGCTGCCGCTCCTGCCTCCGCCCGGCCCCACGGCTCCCGGAGCCGCCAGTTTTGTCCCCCAGCTCGTCCCCAAAGGAGCCCCCACGGGGCGCCGGGCTAAGGCTGGCCGCGAAGGCCCCGGCGCAGGCAACGGGAGGCTGCACCGCGTCCGTGTGTGCACACGCGTGTCCGTGCACGCGCCTACGTGCGTCTGGGTGTGCACGCCGCGCACGTCCTGGGTGTGCGCGGTCCGTGGGTGCACATGGGTGTAGCGCCTGGGTGTGCACACTAGTCCATGGTCCGCCTATGTGCACACCCGTGGCCGTGCAGGTGTGCGCATGCTGCTGTCCCCAGGCCCCCGCACTGTCCCCGGGCCCCACCGCTGTCCCCGTTCTCCCATGCTGTGCCTGTGCCCCAGTGCTCTCCGTGCCCCCATGCTGTCCCCATGCCCCTCACCAATGTCTCTGTGCCTGACCACTGTCCCCATGCCCCAGCGCTCCCCATGCCCCACCGCTGTCCCCGGGCCCCCACACTGTCCCTGGGCCCCGCTGATGTCCCCATGCCCCACCACTGTCCCCATGCCCCACTGCTGTCCCTGTGCCCCACTGCTGTCTCCAGGCCCCACCGCTGTCCCGGTGTCCCCACACTGTCCCTGTGCCCCACTGCTCTCCCTGTGCCCTGTGCTGTCCCCAGGCCCCACTGCTCTCCCCGGGCCCCACCGCTGTCCCCAGGCCCCACCACCATCCCCATGCCCCAGCGCTCCCCATGCCCCACAACTGTCCCCAAGCCCCCTGCTGTCCCCTGCCCCCTCATTGTCCCCCTGTCCCCCCGCTCTCCCCATGCCCCCCACTGTCCCCTGCCCCCTCGCTGTCCCCGTGCCCCCCCACTGTCCCCATGCCCCCCCGCTGTCCCCGTGTCCCCCCGCTCTCCCCTGCCCCCTCGCTGTCCCCTGCCCACCCCCGCTGTCCCCGTGCCCCCTCGCTGTCCCCTGCCCCCCTCCGCTCTCCCCATGCCCTCCCGCTGTCCCCTGCCCCCTCGCTGTCCCCGTGCCCCCCCGCTGTCCCCATGCCCCCCCGCTGTCCCCTGCCCCTTCGCTGTCCCCTGCCCCCCTCCGCTCTCCCCATGCCCTCCCGCTGTCCCCTGCCCCCTCGCTGTCCCCGTGCCCCCCCGCTGTCCCCATGCCCCCCCGCTGTCCCCTGCCCCTTCGCTGTCCCCGTGTCCCCCCGCTCTCCCCTGCCCCCTCGCTGTCCCCTGCCCCCCTCCGCTCTCCCCATGCCCTCCCGCTGTCCCCCGCCCCCCGCTGACCCCGTGCCCCCCCCGTTGTGCCCGGGCCGGCGGCGCGGCTCCCCCTGGCGGCGGCGGCGGCGGCGGGTCCTCCGCGGCGGCAGGGGGCGGCGCGGGCGGGCGGCGCGGCCATGGCGGCGGTGCGGGCGGCGCTGCTGGCGCCGCTGCTGGCGCTGTGCCGGGGGGTGCCGGGGCCGCCGCCCGCCGCCCGCGTGGACGTGGCCGTGGCCGGGGCCGGGGGGCGGCGCGGCGGCTCGTACACGCTGCGCGGCGCCGTGCTGGGAGGCCGGGCCGGGCCGGGCCGCGGGGCCCCGCGCGAGGAGGGCATCCGGGGCAGCCTGGTGCTGGTGAGCCGCCGGGGCCGGGGCTGGGGCCGGGGGGCACTGGGGGGGCAGTGGGCACTGGAGGGTCTATGGGCACTTGGGGGGGCAGTGGACACGGGGGGTCTATAGGCACTTGGGTCTGTGGGTACTGGGGGGGGTCTATGGGCACTTGGGGGGGCAGTGGACACTGGGGGATCTATGGGCACTTGGGTCTGTGGGTACTGGGGGGGGGTCTATGGGCACTTGGGGGGGGCAGTGGGCACTGGGGGGTCAATGGGCACTTGGGGGGGCAGTGGACACGGGGGGTCTATAGGCACTTGGGTCTGTGGGTACTGGGGGGGGTCTATGGGCACTTGGGGGGGGCAGTGGGCACTGGTGGGGTCTATGGGCACTGGTGGGGCAGTGGACACTGGGGGGTCTATGGGCACTTGGGTCTATGGGTACTGGGGGAGTCTATGGGCACTTGGGGGGGCAGTGGGCACTGGGGGGTCTATGGGCACTTGGGGGGGCAGTGGACACTGGGGGGTGTATGGGCACTGGGGGGGCAGTGGACACTGGGGGGGTCTATGGGCACTTGGGGGGGCAGTGGACACTGGGGGGTCTATGGGCACTGGTGGGGCAGTGGACATTGGGGGGTCTATGGGCACTGGGGGACAGTGTGCGCTGGGGCAGTGGGCACTGGGGGGGCAGTGGGCACTGGGGGGGGCAGGGGGCATGGTGTGATAATGGGCACTAGGGGGGTCTACGGGCACTGGGGGGACAGTGGGCACTGGTGGGTGTATGGGCAGGGGAGGGTCTATGGGCACGGGGGGGCAGTAGGCACTGGGGGGTGTCTATGGGCAATGGAGGGTCAGTGGGCACTGGGGGGGCAGCGGGCATGGTGTGATAATAGGCACTGGTGGGGCAGTGGGCACTGGTGGGTCCGTGGGCACAGGGTCAGTGGGCACAGGGGGGCGACAGGCGGCAGGGCAGGCAGCGGGGCGCCGCTGGGCAGAGGTGCTGGGGTCCCGTGGGTGGAGGAGAGGCGTGGGCAGGGCTGTGAAGGGCCGTGGGGACCCGGCCCCTCGCCCCTCGGTGGGCTGCCCCCGCGCAGCCCCAGCTGGCGCCCTGCCCGGGGGCACCCGAGCGCTTTCGGAGAAGCCTCAGCCTCTCCGCTGCCGGGCCCTCAGGTGGGCGATGGGACGCCCGAGCTGGGCGAGGAGGCCAGCTGGATCGGCGTGGTGCCTGTGGGCGAGGAGCAGGCCGAGGCACCGCAGGGCGCCGGGGAGGAGTCCTTCACCGCCGCCGTGGTCAGCAAGGTGACTTGCCGCCCGGCCCGCATCCTCTGGCCTTGCCCTTGCCTGGGCCGCAGCAGCCTTTGCTGGGCATGGGGCACCTCCTGGGGCCTTTCCTCAGCGGGTGCTGGGTGCTCCCGGCCCATACCCGGGTGCCCAACGCCGCTTATTTCCCATGGGAAGCTGGTGGGGGGGGAGAGTCCCCTAAGAGGGCTCCCAGGGGCTCCGGCAGTGCCAGCCCCTCTTTGCCCTACACTCTGAGACCCTGGGTCCCCAGAGGCCTGTTGGGGCACCACGTTGGCCTGGGGCTCCCTGCAACACTTCAGCTAGGAAAAGAGGGTGCTGGGTCACTGCTGTCACCAAGCAGCTGCCTGCACCTCTGGCCATTGGGACCAAAATGGGGCCCCCTTAAACCACCCCTGCGCTGGCCGCCTGCTGCCGATGGGGAGAGGAATGTCGCCCGGCAGCCCGTGCTGCCGCCTGTCCCGCTCTCCGAGTCCCCACGAGCTCTGTGGCCCCTCTCTCCCCAGATGAAGCGAGCCCTGGTGCTGGGGGCATCAGCACTGCTCATCCTGGCACTGAACCAGAACGCGATCCGAGAGGTAGGAGAGCGCAGGCGGCTCGGCCAGCCCCGCTGCGGGCTGCCCCGGCTGGCAGCTCCTTGTGCCCTGCTCATGGCTGTCACTTTCCTGCCCGCTGCAGCTGGACGTGTCGCAGCTCCTCGCCAAGCCCGTGATCGTGATCCAGTCCTCGGACAACGTCACCAAGCTGCTGGGAGCGCTGCTGCAGTAAGGGGCCGGGTGGCAGGAGGCAGCCGTAGCTCCAGGTGTTGTCCCTCGCCCTGCAAGGGCCTGCGCGAGGGTGGGCAGGCTGCTCTGGAGGCCTCTGCCACCACACGCCACATTTGCTGGGCCAGTGCCCGGCTCACACTGCGCAGACACCATGCAGGGCCCTTTCCCTGCGGGCCGCCTCGTTGCAAACTCGTGCTTGCGCGACAGCTGCTGAAGGGGAAGCGCAGCGCAGCCGGCACTCGTCTGGAGGGACGAGGCGGGAGAGGGGACTCAGCACGAGCATCCGACGGGCTCCCCGTCGCTGCTCGGCATGGTGGAGGAGCTGGGCCTGAGACACGTGTTTCCAGAGAGGGTTTGAGTTGAATCTGCTGCTTCCTCAGGACCATCCATGGGTTCCCACAGGGCTTTAGGGGCTGGCAGCCGCTCGGCCAAGTCTTTCAGGACTCGTAGTCCTCATCGCTTATCCTCATCCCCACCAGCATCCTCACCACCTGCAGCATTAGCACCGGGGAGGGCGCTGTCGTCTGCGTCCCCAAAGAGGGAAAGAGGGAGAGTGCCATCGTGGACCTCGTGTGATACAGAGCGGAGACCCGAAGGGCCCACGTTGGAGCTGAGCCAGCGCAGCAGAGGGGCAGATGGCTCTTTTGCCATTTCTCCCCAGCCCCTTCTCTGACCAGTGCCGGGACTGTGTGGGGCAGCCGTGGGGATGAGGCCATCGCTGCCCTCTCCAGACCCTCATGGACCCCCTCAGCCCTCCTCTCGTGTGCTAAATCAGTGTTGCTGCGCTGGTTTTGCGAATGGGGAAACAGGCGTGGTGCTGGGAAATGCCATCTGTGTGGTCGCTCAGAGCTGGGCACGCCTGGGAAGCAGGAGCCTCTCGCTGCCACCCGCCCCATGTGTCGGTCCCTCCGCACGGGCATGGCTTGGGGGTGACCTCCCTCCCTCCCTCGTGGCTCAGCGCGGCCTGCCGTGTGGCCGGTGGGAAGGGGTGCTCCCTGGACGCTGGGACTGCTGAGTGTCAGCTCCCCCTGCACCTGCAGGACTGATGTTCTTCACACCTTTTATTAACAGGGGGCTCCGGGCTACAGCAAAGATCACGTACCAGGCCGTGCTGCTGGAGAACCTGGTACGTAGCGAGGGTGGGGGCACGGCCATGCCCAGCCGAGCTGTTGCACAGTCACTAGCTGACAGTTGTGCTGATGTTGGAGGGAGCAGGAGCCAGAGCTGCAAAGGCTGTTGAAGCTGTGCCTCGGTTTCCCCATTGACTTTCTGCAAGTCCTACAAGCAGCTGGAGCCAGGCACCCGCCAGCCCAGTGCTGTGCCGCCTGCAGTTCTTCCTCTTCATTTATAATTCATCTCCTTGTTTCCCTCCCACCCCTGTGCTTTCCACCAAGCTGCAGCCTTGGCAGCAAGCTGAGCTCCTGCTGCCCTTCATCATTAGATCTGAGGGCCCTAATGCTCTCTCGCTTTCACTTCTCTGCTCTAGGCTCCTTTCCCCTTGCCCACATCTCCTTGGCCAACAGTGCCCGCAGGCTGCCCAGGCTTGCTGGTGCTCTGGAGAGGCCTTGTGGGCTCTGGCTTGGGCACCTGCGGCCCGGGATTGCAGGACCTGCACTGTGCTGTGATCTGGCCTGGGCTCCCAGGCAATGTTGTGTCCTGCCTTGCAGGGAGTGACTCTCACCCTGTGGTCAACCTGTGGTCTCTCCCGAGGGGGCCTCTACGGAGAGTGGCAGGGAGTCATCTGCACGGGAGAGAACAGCTCCCAGGTCCAGGTATGTGAGCGGCTCCCGCGAGGGCTCCCCGTGTAGCCGGGGGTGTTCGTATTGCGCGAGCTCAACACATGGCTCCTGGTGACCGGCACAGAGCCAGCAAGGGAAGGACGAGTGTGCCCGGCATCACTATAGCAGTCGGAGGAGGGTGGAGGTTCTCGGGGCAGGGACATGCTGTGCAATGATGGGGCTGGAGGTGGATGGGGGGGTCTCCCGTTGAGCCCCGTGTCCCTGACTGCCTCGCCGTGCTGTTCCTGCAGAAGTACCTCCAGCAGCTCTGGAACACCATCCTGCTCATCGCCCTGCTCCTCTGCACGGGGGTGATCGTGCAGGCCCAGCGGCAGTCTCGGCAAGGCCTGTTGGAGCAGGATACTGAGGTGGGACATCCTCTGCTCTTCTCCTCGTGCTGGAGAGATGCAGCCAGGGCCTGACCCTCCGCTCTGCCTTCACAGCTGGACCTGAAGCAGCACATTCTGCGGCGGCTCTCGGCCCTGAAAACCCGGCGGTACCATCCCGGCAAGCCACTCCAGAACCAGGCCTGCGAGATGGATAGCTGTGCCGTGTGCTTGGACCAGTTCCACAAGAGCCAGGTAGTGCTGCCAGTCCTGATCCCTCCGTGATTTGGGGCTGACCAGCATGCTCCAGCTAATGGGATCGCTTTGCTCAGTTCCAGCCTGGTTCCTCTTCCCTAGAGCTGCCTGACCTCTGCCTGTGGGGCTGAGCCTCCTCTCATCTCAGCTTGCAGGGGCTGAGGTGTCCCCAGGAGGGAGATGCAAGGCAGAGGATTATCCCTTTGTCCTGGGCACTTGGCTGGTCTGTGTGACAGGGGCAGAATCGTGGCCCAGCTGACCTAGCCGCTGCGCCCTGCCCAGCTCCGCTCACATCTCCTGTTTGCTTCGCTCTCCGCAGTGGCTGCGGGTGCTGCCGTGTTCCCACGAGTTTCACCGGGACTGTGTGGACCCCTGGCTTCTCCTGCAGCAGACCTGCCCTCTCTGCAAGCACAACATCCTGGGTAAGAGCAGCACCTGGGCTGGAGACCCTGTCTCCCTGGGCAGCATCCCCAGCCGTGCCCCGGGTATCCTGCTCCGGGGCATGTTCCCAGTGTGGTCCTGGTCAGAGGAGGCTTGCCACCAACCTCTGGGGACAGGCAAAGAGGGGCAAACACAGCAAACGACCTCTCTGCTGGGCTCTGGGGCCCTCAGGGCCTCCTAACTCATCTCGGAGGCCTGGCAGTCCCACTGTGGTGACCAGGGAGCACGTTTGTGCCAGGGCGAGGGCCGGGGAGGAGCCGTTGCCAGCCAGGGGTGTTGTCTGCTGCCAGCATCCCTGAGTGACAGCCCTCCCTCATTCTCCCTTCCAGGGAACTGCTGCAGAGAGAGCTAGCCGGCCTGATGGATGCGCTCCAGGGACGGATCCACCGCCGCTCCAGGGACGGATCCACCACCGCTCTGGGAAGAGCCAGGGAGAGGGAGGAGGGGCAGGGACAGGCATGTGCTCAGTGCTGGAGCAGGGCCGGCACAGTGAGCTGAGCTGGGGCTGGGGAGGTGGGGGAGACCCTGCCCTTAGGCTCAGCTTAGCATGGGCTGGCCATTAGGAGAGTGAAGGATCCCGGAGCTCTCCCCACTTGGGATGAGTAGAGTGGGTGGGGGGATGCGTTTGGGCAGCCTGAACGCCTGGTGCTGGGGGTTAGGGGCAATGGGTGTGGGGAAATGAAGCTGCGGGGGCACCTAGTGGGTGTAGGGGGCCAGGGATGCTGGGGCTGTAGGCAGGGTCTGAAGGCCCTAAATGGGAGAGCCCTGGCCTGGCTGCTCCCTCTCCCCACTTGCAGTAATCTTTCTCCTTTTCTAAGTCTTTTTTGTATTAGCCCAGGGCTGCAGCGAGGGGGTGCTGGCAGCTAGCCGTTCCCTGGCAGTCAGGGCCGTCCCGGGGCTGTGCTGCGCCCGAGCTCAGCAGGGCGCCCGCTCTGCGCCCAAGGAACGTTGGGTGGCAGGTCTGTCAGAGCCAAGGTGGGGGGGGACAGAGCTGGCAGGGCTGCTGGGCGCCCCGCTGCTCATGGTGGGAGGGCAGGGGGGGTCAAACACTTCCTTTATTTATCCTAACTTATTAGAGAGGACAGCACGAATTAGTGCAGAGAACGCAGAGCCACGGGGGTGCTGCCATGTCCAGGAACTCACCGCGAGCCCTGGATGGCTCCTGGTTCCCGGTGGCAGCCAGAGGCTGCTGGACTGAGGCATCGTATGTGTCCAAAGCCACCCGTTGCTATTAAATTCAGAGTAAGGAGCAGCCTGCTGTGTCCTGTGTCACCCTTTGCACGTACGGATCAGGTTGGTGCTGCCCCCACCACCCTTGGGCTTGGGGTGCTCACCACCCATCGTGCAGTGCTGCTCACGTACCAGCCCAGCGCCCAGGCGGGCAGATGGCCCTCGGGGCCACGCGCAGGAAGCGCTGAGGCCTGCAAGCCCCCCGGGGTGCTCAGCGCCAGCCTGCTCTGGAGGCTCGGGGGTCCCTGACCACTGTGACCACTTACCGCTGCTGTGTGGTACAGAGAGAGCAGCTTTCCTAGACTGAGTCTGTGCTGGTGAGTTAAACACAGCTCAGGCTCCTCATCCTGAAGCCAGCTGGCATGGGGTGGTGTGAACACTGCTATAAGTTCTCTTCCCCTTCAAAGCAGGGTGGCCGCATCCCAGTTGCCTCTTGGGAATGGTTCCTGGCCTGAGCTGCCTCTTGAGCTGTGCCCAGGCATTGTCTGGGTGACTGTGAGGTAGCCGGGATTGAAGCTGTGCCTGCGATTACACTGGCAGCTCAGCCAGGGGTGACCGAGCGCCAGTGCCCAGCAATGTCCCTGGCACCAAGCATCCCTTCCCCTGCTCGCTCCTCCCGAGCCCGGCCGGGAGCAGGGGAAGGGAAGACAGGCCCAGATTGCCCATGGGAACATACCTTCGTGCTTGCACAAACATAACAAGGTCCCGAGGGGAACAGTAGGCAGCTCTGTGCTGCTCAGTGAAAGCTTTGTTTCTGTGTCAGTCTCTTGAGCTTCTATTTCCGGTGGCTCCTGGTGCTGCGAGAGGAGAGGCTGTATGCTCTGGCGGCGCTGCCTCTCCCTCTTGGCTCGCTGTGGGTGCCAAGCACCAGGCCCTCAGCTGGGAGCAAGAGGCAGGGACCAGCCTTACGCGTGGGGTCTGCAGAGGGTGGCTTTGTTGGCTGGCTGCTGGGAGGTCTCGGGTGGGTCTTGCCTGCGGATCTGTGGGCCCCTGCACCATCCCTGCTGCCTTGGCTGCTCGGGGGCCTGCAGGGGGAAGGTGCGTAAGAGGGTGCAGGGGAGGAAGAAGAGAGAAGCTCCCCAGCTGCTTTCTTTGGGTTCTTACTCACCCCGATGCCGGCCCATGGAGCTGCTGTGTGCCGGCCTCCCAGCTGTGCTGGCTGCTGAGCTGAGTCCACAGCTGGGTCTGTGGGATGAGCTGGGAAAGAGAAAAGGGGGTGAAAACCTCCCGGCGCCCAGCTCCACTGCCGCGGGTCTCAGCTTCTGCTCTGAAATACTGCCAGGGACTGCTCGCCCCCCCGACGCCAGTGTGCGTCCTGCGCCTCATGCAGACACCTTCCCCTCTGCTTTCCTCTTGCCGGAGCAGGCAGCGCTCATCAGCCTGGGGTACGGCTGTGGACCTGCTTCCGCACCGCCCTTCCGGGGAGGGTCTCTGTGGGGGCATCTGGGCTCTGCCCCCATCCCTGCCTGGCCCAGTGGTACTGCTGTGGGTCGGCAGCACTAGCACTGGCAGGGAGTTCCCAGCCCCAGGAGATGACAGCCTCTCTCCAGCAAGCAGCTGGAGGTTGGGCTGAGGCCAATCCCCTGGACTCCCCCCTCCCCAAAACACAGCACCAATGAGCCAGCCCGAACCCAGTGAATCCAAGCGAGAAGGGCTGAGCCAGGGCAATGGCATTGCAGCATATTGCACCAGGCCCTGTTCCCAGCTGGAGCGAGACGTGCTCCAACAGCAGCCTGCTCTGGGAAGGAAAGGCTGCTCCAGCTGCAGCTCACACGCTGTTGGCACAAGCTCCCGCGCTGCCCGGCTCCATACCATTTCCTCCTAGCAAGTGAATGACCCTGTTGCCACTGCCCAGGGTTGCAGGGAGAGCAGGTATTGCATGTGCTGTGCAGTGTCACCCTAGCCGACCCGGCTTGGAAAGTGTCAGACGGGAGCACCAGGTTCAGCTAGCTTGGGCTCAGACGGGTTCCCAAAGGCAGGATCAGTGGGCCAGATGTCTGTTTCCTCCTCAGTGAGCACAGGACTCAAGGACTGCTCTGGACAGGTGTTGCTACTGCTGGTGTGATGGCAGCTGGGATGAGCCCCAGCCCTGCTGCCTGTAGGGGGGTGGTCTCCAGTCCCTCTGCGTGGCCTGGAATGGTCCTGGGATACGTAGTACCTCAGTGGTGCATGTATCCCCTCTCTCCCGATGAGACCTCTCAGGAGGCCCCTGGGTTGGGTGCAGTCTCACCTTCAATGCTCCCTGCTGAGCTGCCACCTTCACCTTGGCTAGTGCAGCCCTGAGCCGCCTGTTCTCCTGCTCCAGGATGCTGAGCCTGATGTTGTTGGCCTGCAGCTGCTTCTCCATGTCCTCAGTGATATTCCCGGTGCCTGCAAACCAAACACAGTCCCTTGTGACAGGAGCCCAAGCTCAGCCTCTGCCTGCTCGTTCATGGTGTTGATGGCACATGGAGCAGAGAGGGGCAGCTCTTCCTCCAGAAGGGCTCTGGCCCCAACTCCCAGATTCCTTGCTGAGCTGCAGGTAAGGCTCACTGCTTGCACCACCTCCCCAGGGATGCGTACCTTTGCTGGTGACATTAGGGAAGTGCTTTCTCCATGCCTGCTGTGCTCCTGGGAGCAGACACCCTGTACCAGAGGCTCCATCTATACTGCCCAGGACCACTCGCTCAGCCCTCCTTCCTCCCGAGCAGGGTGGCTCCAGGCACGCTGCCCACGGGAAACAGGCCTTTCCGGACCGAGGAGCACAGGCACTGTCCAGGAGGTGGCAGCTGAGACCCAAAACTGTGCCAGGGAGCATGCCAGCAAGGAAACAGCGAGGAAAAACCCAGCCACCCCCAAGCCTGTGCCCTGGCTGTGCTTTATTTACTGGCCCAGATGCAGTCAGAGAGGTCCTGACTTTTGTAGGCAGGGAAGGCTCAGGAGCAGGAGTATGAAGAATAGTAACCACGTTGGTACTGGCTTAGCATAGCCCAGGGACTGGACCCTTCCCAGCTGCAACAGGCTCATATTAGTGGGACAGCTTGAGCTATTCAAATAATTTAGACAAGTCTGAGGCTAACATGATCTCCAGCGAGCCCCAGGGAAGGAGGTAGTGGGCAAGGAGGCTGTGGGAGCTCCCCTTCCACTGCTGCCTGCTGCCTTCTACCCCTTCCTCTCCCTTACTCTCAAACTGTGTCTCAACGGGGACGTGGAGCTCCGGGAAGAACACCAGCAGCCTTTCCCGCTCCTTCAGCTCCCGGACCAGCTCCTCCAGGCCAGAAATGTTTGTGTGTAGCTCAGAGATGGACTGCTCCAGGCCCAGCTTCTCCTGCTGCAGGGTGTCCAGCAGCTTCTGTGGTGCACAGCAGAAAGACAGTGAGGTTTGCAGAGCGCCCTCCCAAAGCCCAATACAGTGCAATGCAGGGGTGGCGCACGGATGCAGCTCTATACAGCTGCCTGGGAAACCTCCCTTTCCTTGTGGGATAAAGATGTCCCACGGAAGTGTGATGAGCTGCAGGGTCTCAGCTATAATGGTCCCTGTGTGAGTTTGAAACAAAAGTCCAACCACAAAATACCGTGCGTGTCCAGGAACACGCACTCTGGAGACATGGGGAAGCCGTCTGAGGAGTCAGTTCCTGCTGCTCCCCTCTGCCTAGCCTCCTGGGGAAAATCAGCAGATTTGTCTGCACAAGGACTTAGGAAGAGGGGTCTTGCCAAGGTGGTTGTCAGGTGGAGATGGCCACCTGGCTGGAGCCAGGGCAATGTCACATGTGGTCCCAGAGGAACCCTGCTGGGAAGCCCCTAACAATGGGTGAGGGGCAGGATGGTGGGTGGCTCTTGACACCCCCTTGGCACAGCTGTGTCCTGCTCTGGCCCAAGAAGGGGTGCCCACTGCTCAGCAGGGTGCCCTGCTCCTGGAGGCTGGGTGCCAGTGCTGACCTGTTGTGCCTCTAGCTGGCACCCGCTCTGCTCCCACTTGTCCTGGCTCTCCTTCAGCTGCTCTGCCAGCCTGGCCTTGTCCTCCTCAGCTTCTCCCAGACTGGCTCGCAGCTCCTCACACTCCTGGTCCAGGCTGTCCAGCTGCTGCAGCAGAGTTCTCTGCTTGGCCTGGAGGGACTGCACGGAAGAGGCAAGCATGTAAGGCAGTGCTGCTCCAGGTCTCTGCTGCCTCCAAGACGGGACAGGCATTTCAACCCTGGGGCCCCAAGGAAGCAGTGACCCAAGAAGACAATGGCTTGTGGCAGCAGCTAAGCAGGCAGCGAAGAGGCACAGGGGAAGGTAAGTCGTAACCCAGGGCAGCACTGCGTAAGGAGGGCTCAGCCAAAGCCCAGCACTGCTAGGGCACAAAAAGCTGTGCAGAGCCCCCTCACTAGTGCTGCCTGAGGGTGGGCACATCAGGGCACACCACGGTCCAGGACCATGAGTGGGATCTCTTTACCTTCCCCACTTACACCCTGGTTTAAGGCCAGGGTGAGAAGAAGACGGCCCACGGTCAGCCTGTTCCCAGGCAGTGTGGGTGCGTGGGGTAGGATGAGGGCCAGGACGGTGGGCGGGAGAGAGCAGGCGAGTGGTTGGTGCCACAGAGCATCTCTGGAGTGGGGGAGAGCTGGCAGCAGCAGGCCTGATCATACCTCCTCGTGCCTCAGCATACTCTCTACTTTGGCCTTCTCTTTCTCTAGCTGGGTGGTGATGGCGCTCAGCTCCTGGCCCATGCCTTCCTGCTGGCCAGTGAGCAGCTGCACCTTCTCCTCCAGCTCCAGCACCTGGCTCTTGGCCACCATCTTGGTTCTCATGTCCTCCAGCAGGGTCTTTTTGGTCACCTCTGTGGGGAGACAGAGCACCTTCAGCCCAGGCTGGGCAGGAGGGGGAGAAGCTCCCAGAGACAAGGTGCCTTTATGGGGCCCTCCACCCTCAACAGGCCCTGGCGAGGGGATGAGGCAGGTCTGCCAGGAGGGCTCTGCTCTCTTGGTGTCCAGCAGGCAGCCTCTGAATCCAGCCAGCACCAGCACAGCCCAACAAACACAACCTGGCAGACAAACTGCATGGTTAGAGCATGTTTAGCTGTGAAGGATGCGTGGTAAAGACCTAGAGTCCTCACTCCTCTTCCTGCAGACACAGGTCCCCTCACTACAGCTGCCTGGACGGGGATCTGGGTGGGTGGCAGAGCTCCTGCTCTTGAGCATGCTGAGTGTGCAGTGGCAGGACTTGGGATGAGCCAGCATGGATCCCACTGTCACACAGCTTCTTTCCAGCCCCACAAGGCACAAGGCTTTCCCTGCCCAGGACTTCACATTCTCTGGTGATCGCTGTGGGTCTGAGGAGCTGGAGACCTTCTTCCTGTCCCTGGCTGTCCCAGGGGGTCCACTCTCGCACTAGATGATGTTGAGCCAATATAATGATGGAGGCCATCTACACACTCCGCTCTGGTTCTCCTCTCATTCCCACCAGCACTAAGCATGAGTGATTCCAGGAGATCCAGGAGTTACATGTGTGTAAAACAAGTGTGAGATCAGAGCAAGATCTCTGGATGACACCTGCCAGCTGGATGAAGCCTCAAGTATCCTTACCCTGCTCCTGCAGAGTAGCTTGTTTAGCAGCCAGCTCTTCCTTTAAGGTAGAGATTCGCTCTTCCAGCAGAGTAGCTCCTAAATCAATGAGAAAACAGCTAAACCTTTCACAGCTCCTCAATAAAACTAAAATAAGGAGGCAGCAAATAACTATGCCAAAGCATTCCTCAACCATTAACAGTATCATGCTGTGCTTCAGCAGAGAGAAGTCAGTGAAAGGACACAGACAACCAGCTTCCACTGTCTGGGGTCAGAGTCTCACAGCAGGGACCAGGCATGAGATGCTGTGTAGCCACAGGGCATGGAGAGCCCTGTGAAGTTTGCAGAGAGGTGGAAATGAGACAGTGAGGAGTGGGGATGGAGGGGTGCAGCAAAGGAAGCATCAGGAAAAGCAGTGGTGCCAGTGCACCAACCCTCATCTGCTCCGGGGGGGGAGGGGGGGGGGAGCTGCTAAGAGTTGCTGTCAAGGGATGGATGAAGGGGGACACTTCCACGATAAAGGAAAGTCCACAGCAAGGCTTCTCTCTGGGTCTCTCAGCCACAGGACTATGGAGAAAACACCTGAAAGCTGAGGAGTGACTCTAAATGGAACAGGCATCTGCTGACAACATTTGGGCCTATCAAAATCCATGGCAAAAGCCCTGCTCATTGCAGTGGGACCAAGACTTTATCATGGGCTCTGTGGATCTCCTGCAAATACCCACCATCCCAGGAGGGGATGCTGGGAACTACACTGTACCTCTCCGTAGGTCCTCCTTGTCCCGCTCCAGTTTGGCTACAGTCTCCAAATATTCTTTCTTCTTTGCTTCCAGGGTCTGCTCAGCCTCCTCCTTCTGCTGTTCTTGGGTTTTCTTCTCCTCCTGAAGCAACTTGGCAAATTCCTCAGCCTGCTTCCGCAGCTCATCCTTCTGTTTCTCTGCTTCTTCCAACTTCAGCTTCAAAGGGTTTATCAGCTCCAGCAGCATGTGGAGATGTTTGCTGATCCGGGAGAGGTCCTTGCTTTGTTCTGAGGCCCAGTAACTCATGTCCATCGCAGAGAGGGTCCTTCTACCCATGGTCTCCTCCAACGTCTCATGGAATCTGCTCAGAGCCGAGGGGATGTTCTGACTCTGGCAGATGCTGGTGATGGCTTTGCTGACCTCCCGGAGGCTGGCTTGTGCACCAGCGCACGAGTCACAGGGTACCAGAGATGACTCAGTTGTCTGCGTGGGGATGTTGCGGCTGCTCTCCGTGATGCTACACACAGACCTGGGCAGTGAGCTGCCAGAGATGTCGCAGTCTGGCACGCTGACACTCTGCAACAGGCACGAAGAGGTTGGCTGGGCAACATCTATTGATGAGGTTAACTCCGAAACTGTCGGTGAACAGCTCTTCAAACACTCCTTCTCAGTTTTCACACCCTCAGGGGTAGATTTCAGTGTGGGGATGTCCTTTCTGCAAGTCTTCTTCTGGTGGAGAGAGCACAATAGAGAAACAATGGGCCCAGATTGAACAGTGCAACCAAGTCAGCAGCAAATGATCCATATCAACCTGAATGCAAAAACGTCAAATGTGGGGATGGGACATCAGTGAGAGTGCAGCCAAGTGGCTACAAGGGCAGTGAGGCCTCTTGGAAGGAGAGAAGTTCCAGGAGCTTGGGGGAGGAACAGTGTTACCAAGCAGTTGGGGTTTCCTATGTATTGTGCTCTACATCTTACATATCTTACACATCTATATCTTACAACCAAGACAAACAGCTAATAAACAAAAGATCAATTTGTTCATGCAGACCATGGGTACTCCCTGATGGAAGATGCTAGGGAACCGAATTTTAAAAGCTGCCAGGTAGCTTTTCAGCCACCAATACCTTAGCCAGGTGGAGGCTGTGGTTTCACAGTGGAAGGCCTCTGCCATGAAATTTGCTCCTCAGCTCCCGTTCTTGCTACTGTCCCTTCCTTCATGCCTCCATGCACTGTCTCACGGGTAAGCTAGAAGAACTGTTATGTGACCATGCGACCTGCCAGGGCAGGGCTCCCTCCTGCTCTGCCACCTCTATACTGCCACACATATCACGTGGCATCCCAGAGAAGGACTGTGATCTCAGCACCATGCCATGTGCAGGCCTGAGGCAGCTTCTGAATTGTGGAGGGTTGAGGCAAGGGTCATTTCTGTGAGCCTTGCCCTTGGCTCGTGGCGCTTCAGGGCCCCCGTATGTCCCACCTCGGTCAAGAGCTGCTGGTAGAGGGCTCCCAGTTTCAGCATGCTGTTCCAGTACTTGCGCACCGTCAGCCCTGCCGACATGCAGGGTCCGACCGGCCGTGCTGGGGGGATGGCTTTCTCGCTGAGCAGGTTTTCTGTGTAGCCTGTGAAGCTCTGAAGCAGCAGGAGCAGCCTTCTTCGACCGAAACAAAACACAGCTTAGAGCAACAGAGTATTTGTAACAGAGAAAGAGCCTTTGGTGTTAAACAGTGCAGGCAAAGAGGTTCTCCTCCCTCCCCATTCCCTGGACAATTTGAGTTTGGCCAAGGAGGCTGGATATCAGCACTTGTGCAACTCCCCTCCTCAGTCCTGAATCAATGGAGTGACATTTGGTGGGATTAAAACCCTCTCGCAGCTGCAAAGATGCAGACCATGCGCTCTGCTTGCAGGGGGTTAATGGAGGGGGATGTACTCTTGGCACAGTCAGCCCGTTCCAGGAGATTTGGGGCACTAAGGCTGCCGATACCAAGGCCAAAATGTTAGGGCCAACCATCCAGAAGCAGCTCTGCCTGAACGACTTGTCTTTAAAATTGAGGAGTATTTTCCTTAACCCAGATTGCAAAGGGCCCTTTGGCCTCCCAGGCTCTCCAGGTGTAGCTGTGATGAGGTCTGAGTGTTCCCAGGATTTTGGGGGGCTATTTAATGAGAGGGGCACCACACCAGGGACCACACAACGACCGCTGTTTAATGACTTGCAAAAAAGAGGAGACACACTTAAAGGCCCTTTGAGAGTCCCAACCGATCCATAGACCCCGGTGTAGATTATAATGACGGTGTCAGGGCCCGGAGCATGTTCCCGGTAGCTCTGATCCCACTTGTGCAAGGGAAAGGACTTGGGTTTTAATGTTCAGCAGAGGTGGGCTGGGCTCTGGAGCACAGATCCCACACATCTAACTGCAGACACGCCAGCACATTTCTCCAAGCAGAAATGCAGCTACATGGACACGTTTGACAGGCTGGACATGGAAATGTCGCCTTCATTCCGAAGGGAGGGAGCCGCTGGGCCAGCCGGCCGCCTTTTGAAAGGAGCAGGGGATGGTTTGGGCTCATTTTCCCTTCTCACCTGTCAATCACCAGCTCCAGCAGCACCACGTGGGAATGCTGGGTGAACTCGAGGTCGTTCTCCACGTAGTCGTAGCGCTCCAGCAGCTCCACCAGGTCCAACTCGCAGGACACTTTATCGGGGAACTTCCAGGAAGGGTAACGAACAGCCCCAGCCCGGGATGAGACGTCGGCGATGGCTCCTTGCAGGTCTGTGATGTCAGCCCTCAGGCTGTCCATGCAGGCGGGGCTGCCCAGGAGGTGCGCCATGCCGGGGCGGCTGGATGAGGCCCCGCGGCTCCAGCCCAGCTCGGCCCGTGGGCCGCACCAATGCTGCGCTGTGTCCGACAAGCTCCTGGTCCACCGGGGAAAGGCTGCGGAGGCCGGCCAGCCGCCGTGCTGCACCCGGGAGCTCTGCGGGACCAAGGCTGAGCTGAGGCCAGCACAGAGTGGGGACACACAGGTGGCACCGGGTCAGATCCTGCGCACCGGGTCAGACCCTACGTACCAGGACAGACTCTGCATGCCAGGACAGACCTACGTGTCGGGACGGCATCTGCGTGCCAGGATGGACCCTATGTGCTGGGACAGACCTGGTGTGCCAGGATGGACCCTACGTGCTGGGATGGACCCTATGTGCTGGGATCAGCCTGATGCACCATGATGGACCCTATGTGCCAGGATGGACCCTACATGCCAGGAAAGACCTGATGCGTTGGGATGCACCCTACACGCTGGGACGGACCCTACGTGCTGGGATGGACCTGATGCCTCAGGATGGACCCTATGTGCCAAGACGGACCCTATGCACCAGGACAGACCTGACGCGTCAGGATGGACCCTACGTGCCGGGACAGACCCTGCACACCGGGATGGACCCTGCGCCCGTGGCTGCACGAGGCCGGGCTGTGGGGCCTGTGCCAGCAGGGCCGCGCTGTCAGGCCCCCGCAAGGCACCCGGCGTGTCCGGGCCGTGCTGCGGGGACTGGGGGGAACACGGGGGGTGGAGGGGGCAGGAAGGGGGCCCCGGGGGGGTCTGGCGGGGCGTCCCGCGGGGTGGGACGAGGAGGAACCAGCGGCAGGTCGCGGGGGGCGGGAGCGGGCTGGCAGGGGACGTGCGGGGGGCCCTGGGGAGGCGGAGGGGACAGGGGCGGAGGGGCGGCGATCCCCGGGGCTATGGGGCGAGGCGGCGCGGAGGTGCCGTGCGGGGCGCGGGGACACGGACCCACCTGCCCCGGCGGCGCCGCTCCTCCCCGCCCGGCCCCGGCCCGGCCGCTGCCATGGCAACCGCGCCAGGCCACGCCCCCGAGACGCTGCCGCTGCCATGGCAACCGCGCCAGGCCACGCCCCCGCGCGCGGCCCGCTACCCCCGGCCACCGCAATGTAACGCTCCTCCCCCCCCCCATGTGGCCGGTTAATGGCACTTTCCCCAGCGCATGCGCTCTGCTCCTCCGCCGGCCCCCAGGGTAACCCCGTACTCCTTCCCCTTCGCGCGCTGCGTGCGTCACGCCCGGCGCGCGTGCGCAGTTCGGCGGACCGGCCGCCATTTCGTCCGTGTTGCTGTCGGTGCTGCTGGCCTCTCGCTAGCGGCGGGCGAGAAGCGGCTGCAGCCAGGAAGCGGCCCCCGCCGCCCCGAGGGAGCACCATGCCGGCCGGGCCCGTGCAAGCGATGCCTCCGGCGCAGCCAGCGCCGCCCGCGGAGGGCAAACCGGTGCGGGCCGCGCGGGAGCGGGGCGGTCGGTGCAGGGCGGCCCGCCGTGCCCGCAGGCTGCGGGGGTCCGGCCGCAGCTGGAGCGGGGGCGCTCCGGTCTCCTCGCGTTGAGCTGGGAGTGTGGGGCAGTGGGAGCCCGGTTCTCATTTACGGGTGTATTTTTCGGATGTAGCGGCAGCGTTTTGTCCAGTACTTCCTGTTGCGTTTTAGCGCTCTGGGTTCCTTGGGTTTATTTTGGTCGGTGGCTTCTGGATTTAACCCGTTTCTCTCGGTCTTGGGGGCGGCCGCGTTTCCATCCTGTTATTTTCTGCTGTGCCCATAGGGCTCACCCGCAGTTCCCTGTGCATCTGCAGCTAGCGGGGTGGGGGCAAATGGTACCCGTCCGGGTAGGCACAGATCCTTTCATGGGAAGAGACTGCAATTATGAGGGAAGTGAATGTTTGCTATTAACTGTGGAAACAGCCATGCCCCTGGGAAGGATGTGCAAAAGCTTAGAAAAGGCTCAAGAAACCTGTCCCAGTATGACTTAGGGGGTTAGTCTCTCATATTCTTCTAGTGCCTTCAAATAACCTTAGTTGTTCTGTCTCAGTTATATTTGCCAACTTCTGTAAATGTGAGGTATAGTTCCAGTGTAGCTTTAGCTGCCATCCTGGTTGTGCATTCCTGCTTTTCCCCACACTAGCATTAGCACTTGCGCAGCCATTGAGTAGCCAGTGTAAGGCACTGATTCTGGTAAGGTTAATTTGCAGCTGAAAGAATATGTTGAACTGGCCTGTTCTATGGCTGCTAAAGCTCTAGGACTAGTGCACAGGGTAGAGGCGCAGCAGCCTGGACTTCCCTTGGCTAAGGCTGCCATGCAACTGCACCTGGGATATCACTGCTTAGGTGCTTTGGTGTAGCAAACGCAGTTAGGAGGAAAGTCATAGTTCCAGTAAATACCAGTCACTTTTGTAAATGTAAATTAACAGGGCAGCTCAGCATGGTATTCAAATAAAAAATATCCCTCAAGTGTGGTGTTGCTTTCTCCTTCAGGTCCTCGGGCATTCTGGTTCTCAGGGAATGGGAATGAAAAATAGAAAAGTTTTTATGGTGCCTTTTTCCTTACAGAATATTCTGTTAAAGCTATATTCTGCACAAAACCACCTTCTGACTTGAAGTCTCCACAAAGTCATCAAAACTAGTAGCGGTGTCACTTTTAAGACTGCAAACACTTCTCATGTATCTCCTATTTTTTATAACAGCCTTTTTTGTGAAAATTACTTGGTAAGACAAGAGGGGAGACATCTCTCATATCCTGCAAAGAACAGCTTCTTGCCTTACTGAAAGATAAAGCTGCTCTTAGGAAGAGTTTGGGGATTTTTAGCTCAGATCCTCCTTTAATATCTGTGAGGAAAATACTTTGCTGAGTTTAGTCTCATCTATGAAAAAAGCTTTCAGCGCAACCTCAACATGATTAAAAAGCTATGTTTTATTTGATCTGGAGTTAATTATTCACCTTCTAGCTTTTTGTAGTCCCACAAGCTGCTAAGAATGCTCATAACTTCCAAACCTATCTAGCAATGCTAAATTTTCCCTGAATGTGTTCTTATAGGCATTCTCCCCCACTGCCTCTTGCCTCAGTGTTTATAATCCACTCAGGGTCAAGGCTGAAATAGTAAAAATGCTGGAAAGACGTATTTACAGCTCCCGTGGATTGGCCTTCCTTATTATTGCCTTGCTATGTCATCTCTGCAGCAAATGCCCTTGACAAGCAGGCAAATATTATCTTCTCACCCTGGGAAGCCAGGAATGGGGCTGTTGATTCAAATCATTAAACCAGTCAGAGCAGAAAGGATAAGAGTTTTGCCTCAGAACAGTAAAATTATTTGGGGGCTGGGGTACAGAATAGACAGTTCTGTCAAGCAATCTGGTTGCTGGTTGGAACATGCAGTTCTGGTATAGTGTTAATTAAGCATGGTATTGCAAAGCATTTTGTAAAGGCATGCTAGGGTTGTTATTTCTAATACAGGTGAGGAAATTGAGAGAGAAGGGAAGTGAATTTTTCAAGCTGGCTAATTCAGAATAAACCCAGTCTCAGTTTGCAGTCTATGAGAACATGCCTTTACACCCCGATGCTGGTAGATAGCTTGTTATTCAAATATTATTTGAAGTTCTTTCTCTTATCAGCTTTGGTCTAGGTTATTACAGCTTAGTATCTTGACCTACTGATTGCAAACTGTGCAATGGAAGATCTCTTCCTGTACCATCACCTAACCATCTTATGAATGATGAAGTGGCTGTCAGGAGTGTTATAGTTGCAAGGCAGCAGTACAGAGGACTGTAGGAAATTATCTCTCTCTCTCTCTCTCTCTCTCTCTCTCTCTCTCTCTCTCTCTCTTTATTGCAGCCAGAAGAGGAGCCAAAAGAGGAAGCGGCACCAGCCAAGCCTGTCGTAGGAATTATTTACCCTCCTCCAGAGGTCAGGAATATTGTTGACAAGACTGCCAGCTTCGTAGCCAGGTAAATGACCCTAGTGTTGTGTCTCATGTTTTCAGGGTTTTTCATGCCTCTGTTTTTCCAGTGCTCCTGTCTCTCTGGTTATAGAAACTGGAACAGTCACTGTCTTGTGACTTGACATGAAGGGAAACAGAATTGCAGGTAAAAAGGGAGCATAGTTACCAGTGTTCCACTGAGTAATTAAGCTAAGAGGAGGTGTCATAACTTACTTTACAGTGTGTAGGTAAATAGTAGGTGATGAACTTTCCAGTACAAAGTGTTCACTTTGTTTCTGAGCCGTGAGGCTAAGTCTCATTCCTATTTGTGTACAGCTTTGTAAACTGCTTCAGTGGCTGGGATTTGTGTTCCTCTAACTGTAGCCATCCACATCTGACCCAAGCATCTCTCTTTCCCTTTGTAGCCAGGGGAGAGAAGTACATGCCTCCAGAGAATGATCTTGTCTTGTCTTAGGATGAGATGAACTTTCGTTCGTGTGTACAGGTTTTTTTTTCCTGTTGACCGAAACATGTTGCTGAGCGTGAGCATAGATCTCAAATTTATAGGAGGACTCTAAAAGTTAGATAGATTTTACTGAATTGGGCTTCTTTCATATGCCTAATTTCATTAGTCTAAAAATGCAAGCTCTTAGTGCTAGCTAGGCTTTTTTTTCCTCTCTCCCCTCTTCCTTCCTCCCAAATGCTTTGGTATTTCTGGCTGTCATAGCACTATGTAAGGTGTCAAGGGACCGGATCTTGGTCTTCCTGGCAGTGTACAAATAGCACTGAAGGTAAATACCTCAGCTGCTTGTGTCAGTTCTCAAGCCTCATGGTGTGCGGATAGGCTGAACACTGTGTGTTTTCATATCACTAAAATGGAATGGTTGTCACTGTTCATTTAAGGCAATTACTAAATGATAGTCCACTGTGTAACTAATTTCTAAAATGCTGGCTGGGATTCTAGGCTTGGTTAGAGGATAAGTAAGGGACTGTAGTATCATTTTGTATAGTAAAGAGACCTCTTCTTTTGGAAGAAGCTTAGTGCCTAAATAAAATTTAGAAGTAACTGGAGAATATGAATAGCAACACGCTACAGCAGCTGTTAAATTCCTCAAACTACTCTGAGAAATAAATGGCCGTCCACTTTGGAGTGGAAACAGAAGTTACCCAAACTACAAGTTCAGTTGCCTGAATTTATGGCTCCCATGAATGCAGCATTCCAGTGTGGTCAGTCTCTGCGCTAGCTGATAATTACCTGTTTTTTTTTCCTTCTGTGAACTTGAAAAAGAGGTGAGTATGTTCTTAAAGACTCATGAATATATCCTACTGATATTAAATTGGTCGAGTAAGCCACCTATATACTTCATCCAGTAAGTCGTGTAATCCAATAAGTGGTCTTGTTTGTATGCAAGTCAAATGAGATTGTGGAGCACTTGTAATTGTGAGGCTTTAACTGTCAAGAAATATTGCCCGTGAAGTGTTACAGACTAAATTAGGACAAATATATTTAACTAATACCTCTATAGCTGGCTGCTGTGTTGGGTGAGAGTTACTTGGAGAGCAGTAGCATTCTTTCATGCAGGAGAGAAAATTGTCTGCTGAAAGGCTGATGTTTCAACATGTCTCATTATGAAAGAAGTGGGCATTTACACTTGAGGTGATACTCGTTCATCTAAATGATTTTTTTTGCCCCTCCAGAAATGGTCCAGAATTTGAAGCTCGAATTCGTCAGAATGAAATAAATAACCCCAAGTTTAACTTCTTGAATCCCAACGATCCTTACCATGCATACTACCGGCACAAAGTCAGCGAGTTCAAAGAGGGTAAAGCACAGGAGCCCTCAGCTGCTATTCCCAAGGTCATGCAGCAGCAGCAGAGTGCTCAGCAACAGCTTCCCCAAAAGGTGAGCTATTCCTTTTCACTTTTGTTGAGAACTTGGCTGCTGATTGTTCTATCTCACATCCTGGTATTTGGACAGAAGGTCTGAAAGACGATGCAAATGGAGGATTTATTTCCCTTATACACTTGCAGCAAAGACAGCACTGAGATGCTTGGAATTCTTTGTGTCCATGACTACTACTTTTGATGGAGATACACGTCCTCTAGTTGCTGATAACTGAAAATTGTGTCTAAAAGAGAATAGAATGTATTGATTGATCCCATATAAGTCACCACATACCTAAATGTAATTAAATGGTACTTAACACCAGTGATCACTTGAATCGTAACAGTTTAGGACTTCTGCCATAGGCAAATCCTTTAGAATCCCTCAGAGTCCTTGTTGCATGCACTGTTTTATGGAAATATTCTGTTTTCATTTTTTCTTTCCTCCCTGCCAGAAAGATTGGCTTATCCTCTCAAAATGTGGGGTAGAAAATGTTGCTAAGTAATTTTGTGTAGTCCTGTACTTAAGAGTATTGTGTATCTTTGTCAAGTACATGTTGGATGGGAAAAGCACACTGAATGAATCTTTTACATGCTTTGTGTGGCCTACAGTTATGCTGACTATGGATTGACCCATTCTGAAGTCTTGATAGTTTCTGCTTTTGTTAGATGTTGGAGCGACACTTGTTTTATAGCAGGCCTAAGTACAGATGCTCGGATAGACCCTGCGTTACTAATTTTTTTCCCTCCTTGCAGTTACCCAAACATCTGGAGTGTTTTGACTTTCTCTCAACGGCTGCAGGACAAATGAGCCCTCCCAAGTGTTTCGTGACAATTTTTTGAGTGCACTGAGTTGTTTGTTCTGCTCTGTAGGTGCAGGCCCAGGTGATCCAGGAGACGATTGTCCCAAAGGAGCCACCTCCGGAGTTTGAGTTCATTGCAGATCCTCCTTCAATCTCAGCCTTTGACTTGGACGTGGTGAAGCTAACAGCACAGTTTGTGGCTCGGAACGGCCGGCAGTTCCTAACTCAGCTGATGCAGAAGGAGCAAAGGAACTATCAGTTTGACTTCCTTCGCCCACAGCACAGTCTGTTTAACTACTTCACTAAGCTAGTTGAACAGTACACCAAGGTATTCTTGGCAATTTAGCTGTCCAGCTGATCACTTCAGTAGCAGTAATATGTTTAAAAACTACTGAAGGCCTAGAAAACATCCAGACTAGAAATATGTGCAGTTTTAGGAGTCCTTCTTTTAAATCAGTGAGCAAACAGAGTGGATGTCTTGAAAGTAGTTGGCAACAAGTGTGCAGTATTTTAAAGTGATGGGTTGTTGTTTAAGTATATCAGATGCTATTGTAATGCAAGTAGAAGTTGCTAGTAAAGTTGCCTTTTTAAAATATGGAGAGTAGATAGCAAAGCGAATAGGGAACATTTTAAGTGCAAGTATAGGCAGTAACTAATAACAGTGTAGTAATAGGAGAATTGAAATATAGCCTCAAGGGGTCTTGTAGTATTTTCATGAATGTTGAAATAAAATAATTGCTTTTAAGGAGGCTTTGGTAAAAGAAAATGTCACCAACTGTCATGCAAACTACGTTTCAGATCTTAATCCCACCTAAAGGCTTACTCATCAAACTCAAGAAGGAGGCAGAAAATCCCAAAGAGGTCCTAGATCAGGTAACACATGAATAATTTCCAAAATTGCTGAAGCATTTTGGTTGGTTTGGATTCTTCCTTTTTGCATGCTTCTGTGTAATTCTTTTGATAGGTTGGCGGGGAGGGTTGGGTTTTTTTCTGTCTTCCTTGGACTGCTTTTGCTGTTGGAAAAGTGATTCTACAGGGTCACGACAAGATGCTTGTGAATTGCTTGCTGACCATGAATCTTCAGTGATACCTAAATCATGTCGTATCTGGAATGCCTAGTCTTAATCTGGGAACCTTGCATTTGCAGCTTCAGAAAGCTGCTTTACAAAGCTGGTGGAGTATTTCGATCAATAGGCAGACCTTCATTTTTAAATCAAATATAACAAGCTCTGCCAAGCCTCCTAAGTAATGTTTGTAAAACTGCCTCCTAAAAGAATTAATAACATAAACTTTTAGATGTTGTAGAGATGGTCGTGATGTGCTTTCCAGTCTGATATTTGGTGTTTTGTACCTCCTCGTACAGGTATATTACAGAGTGGAGTGGGCAAAGTTCCAGGAACGGGAGAGAAAGAAAGAGGAGGAGGAGAAAGAAAAGGAACGTGTTGCTTATGCCCAGATTGATTGGCATGACTTTGTGGTGGTGGAAACGGTTGACTTCCAGCCCAATGAGCAAGGTTCTGAAGCTAAGCATTGTAATCTCTTTGAAACTCTGCTTCTTGTGAGTGGGAATTATGCTTCTCTTCCTGAGAGATGTCCTGAAATGCTGTTTTAGATGGACATCAGTTTTTACAGCTGCATATCTTTCAAAGATCAAAGGAAGAGCCTTTTAATGATTGGGTACAGAGTTATTTTTCTTCAGGGGTCAGTAATGTTCTCTTTGCACGAGATTCAGGACTGCACTGGTGTCTGCTGACCAGATGAAAGTGGAGAAGTGGAACTTGTCCCACTTTCTAGTGTTTGCATTCTCCTATAGATGCCTTCATCTTCAGCTGTCCTGCGTACGTTTGTCTGTCTAGACTCTGTCCATTCCTTTCTAGATAGCTTTGCTCCTATGAGCTTTTTGATACCACTGGTTTTTAAAGAAACTGCTTTTCCTCTGAGAAGCTGGTACTTCTGTCTGCTTGCTCAGTGACGAAATGAAACAGAGAAACTGAGAAGTTTTCTGCATTGCAGGGAATTTCCCTCCTCCCACGACTCCAGAAGAGTTGGGAGCTCGTATCCTGATACAGGAACGTTATGAGAAGTTTGGGGAAAGTGAGGAGGTAGAAATGGAGGTGGAATCGGATGAAGAAGACGAAAAGCAAGAGAAAACAGATGAGGCCCCATCTCAGCTGGATCAAGACACACAAGTGCAGGATATGGATGAGGTAACTAGCCAATACAGTCAGCTTTACTTTCGTCCCCTAAGATTTGAGTGTAGCTTATAAGGCTCTTTATTTTCACTAATAAGCTTCTCAGTTTCTTGAGGAAACGAGATTGTTTTCTTCTGATGGCATTTCAAAACCTGTTTCTGCTGAATTGCTTGAATATGATATTTTTAATATTCTCCACAACAATACAGTTTTCAAGTGATAAATCCAGAAATTTTGTCACCTTAATGGTATGAATTTTATTTCTGATCAAGATTTTTGGTCTTTCTTCTGTGCAGAGTCTAAAACACTCATTTTAGACTCTTTCTCTTGCCACAGTATATTAGCTGCTTGGCTGTTAACAAGGAACAAGAGAATGGTTAACCATAAGCCCCTGCTTACCATGCTGTGGTAATGTGGAAGCTGAGGAGTGCTTGCTTCATCCTCTGGGCCTACTGAATTTCTGAATCGTGCTTATCCAGAGGAACTACTGCAGCATAGTTGTCTATGAGACAACTCTATCTTTTCTCTGAGAGAAAAAATAACTCAGTCAGTTATTCCAGTGCTGCATAGGATTTCTATGTTGTTCTGTTAAATGTTTTGTGTAGATATTTGACAGCTGGAACTTGGTTGTGAAACAGATTTTTTTTTTTTCCCTCCCCCCCCATAAATAAGGGCTCAGATGATGAAGATGAAGGTCAGAAGGTTCCTCCTCCTCCAGAAACCCCAATGCCACCACCTCTTCCTCCCACACCAGATCAGGTCATTGTGCGGAAAGATTATGATCCCAAAGGTAAATCATGCTGGTGAAGAGCAATTTAATTTCTTACTGAATAATCACAAATGCATTTTCTTCTAGGCTGCATCCTATGGTAATGTGTTTTTAACATTATGATTTTGTTTCTCCAGCCTCAAAGCCGTTACCACCTGCCCCAGCTCCAGATGAGTATCTTGTTTCCCCCATCACTGGAGAGAAAATTCCTGCCAGTAAAATGCAAGAACACATGCGAATTGGTCTCCTAGATCCTCGATGGCTGGAGCAACGTGATCGATCTATCCGTGAAAAACAGAGCGATGATGAAGTTTATGCCCCAGGTTAGTCTGAACATCTGACAGGACTTGCGAAACCCAGTTCCTAGATTAGTTCAGTGATCTCTGTACTCCACAGTTCCACTGATAAGGACCATCTTAAAGATAGCTTTCCATTCTGTATGTTTAATGTGCTGATTACATGGATATGTTTGTCATTAGCACATTGGAGACTTTCTGTAAAGTTGAATGCAAAGAGCGTTAGTTGCTGCTGACTATCTGCATTCCCTCTCTGGAAAAGACAACACTACACTCTTTGGTACCAAATGGTTTAAGAATCATTAAAAGAGGCTTGATCATGTTTGACTTAGTCTTATCTGAAGTGATACAACAATCTCTTTTTTGCCTGTGTATTTCTGCAGGTTTGGATATTGAAAGCAGTTTGAAGCAGCTGGCAGAACGCCGTACAGATATCTTCGGTGTAGAAGAGACTGCTATTGGTAAAAAGATTGGTGAAGAAGAAATTCAGAAACCGGAAGAAAAGGTAGTGTGCAAACTCTGCTTTAACAGGTTCTTACAGTATTCTGCATGCTCAGAGGTGGAAGGTTTTTGAATTTTGTTCTGTAAAACTGCTCTCTTGCTTTATCTCAGCATAACCTTGACAGGCTGAGATTATTCTGATCTATTTTGTCTTGTCAGGTGACCTGGGATGGCCACTCGGGCAGCATGGCCCGCACACAGCAGGCTGCTCAGGCCAATATCACTCTTCAAGAGCAAATTGAAGCTATCCATAAGGCCAAGGGACTGGTGCCAGAAGATGACAGCAAAGAGAAGATCGGTCCCAGCAAACCCAATGAAATACCCCAGCCACCCCCTCCTTCATCAGTGTCGAATCCCCCAGCAAGTGCTCAGCCTATCACATCCGTGCCTCGTCCACCCTCAGTAAGTGTTTGGGCTTCCAAAAGCAAACGGCTGTGGCCGTAGTTAATTGGAAGGAAGTCCTCACGAAGCCTGAGGGTCATAGTAGGGCACTGGCTGGAATCAGATTTGGAGTTAAGATGGCTCTTACACCATCAGAGGAACCCTACTGAATTTACTGTTAGAAATTGAAAATAAAACTTGGGGGAGTGGGGTGGGGGTTCAGTTTTTCGTCTTGAGAGGTATCAGAGTTGATGATCAACTGGGCAGAGGAAAAACTTGGGCAGTGAAGGAAATGTGGCTAACAAATAGTTGGGTGCCTTCTGGACTAAAAAAGGTGCAATGCAGAACAAACATGCTTGTAGGTTTAAAATAAATAAATAAATGCTTTCAGATGGCTCACTCTGTCCCACATCCCACATCTGACTCCAAATTACCTTGATGTCATGAGGTTGCTAAGGTTCTGCTACATGACTCTGAAAGAGCTGATAAAGGAAGGAAGAACTGCTTAATGTGTTACTGAGGTTTCTTGGCTAATTTACAGGCTGCCCATACAGTGGGCATGCAAAGGTTCACAACAAGTCTGTGCCCAGCAGAAATCCTCACTATAATGCTCTGGTAATTTTAATCAAGGCTTGAACAGCACTGACGTAATCATTCCTGTATGTACCTGCTAACGAAAATGCCTTCTCTCTCTCCAGATGCCTCCTCCTGTTCGTGCTGCTGTTGTTTCTGCAGTTCCAGTCATGCCTCGTCCCCCTATGACTTCTGTGGTCCGTTTGCCTCCGGGATCTGTCATAGCTACCCCTATGCCACCGATAATCCATACCCCACGTATCAATGTTGTCCCAATGCCACCATCTGCTCCTCCCATCATGAGCCCCCGCCCACCTCCCATGATTGTACCAACAGGTTGGTAACTTTGGTCCTTTCCAGTTAACTGTCAACTAATTCCTGTCTAATGTGGGTTTGAGGTTTGGTTACCCCCATGCCTCTGCTGAAGGTGTGTACTTGGCACTGCAAATGGTAACTCCCTTTGTTAGGATGTTTCTGGTGGTTGATACGATGTTTCTGGTGGTACTCCTGCTTCTGGTCTTAAGACTCCTGCTGAAGTGTGAAATACAGTGTGAGGGTCCTGTCTTGCTGGGGGAATATTTATCTCTGTGTCCACATTCATCTTCCCTGGGAACCTGACCAGGTGAACATCAAGAATCCATGCAGCTTTCCAAAAGGAACTAGAGTAAAGAGGAACTCCTGGCCAAAGATATCTCTCGTACCTCACTGGGTGTTGCAGCTTGTTACAGCTTTTCCTTTTGCAGCCGTAACTTCTATTGTCTAGCTTTGTTCCTCATAGAGATTTAATAGCATTAGACATTTTAAAGTTGAAAAGCACAATGTAAAACCAGTGTTTTAATTCCACTGAGGTGCTGGCATTGCTGCATGCCAAACTGAGAGCTTTTTCTTTTTTGTGTGAGCTGCAGGAAACTTTTATACTGCTTGTTGTCTTTTCCTGGACTGTTTACCTATATAAAAGATCTTCTAAATATTCTTAAGTCTGCCTGCTACCATTGGTTGTGCTACCTTCCTCAGTATATTGTAGCATTTCTTCTTAGCCTTTACCGGTCAACTGAAGTGTTTGTGTAAGGAAGTATCTGCTGCACACTCAGTGTGTGACTGCAAGTTTTATTCCCCCTCTGTCCCGTTTCAGCGTTTGTTCCGGCTCCTCCTGTGGCACCAGTTCCTTCCCCTGCACCGATGCCTCCTGTTCATCCACCACCACCTATGGAGGATGAGCCAGTTTCAAAGAAACTGAAGAGTGAAGACAGCCTGATGCCAGAAGAGGAGTTTCTGCGCAGGAACAAGGTATGTTACTTCAGACACAGCTGCAACTTGTTGTGAAGTGCTGGAGTTCTGATCCTGCACAAGCTTCCTGTGCTGAAGAGGATGTGAAATCAATTAACTGATGCATAAAGAGGAGCTGGTATGCAAGTGTCTCGCAAGAAAGTGACTTCCTGTGAGGTGGCTCCTTTCTACTGTCATGCCTGAGTACATTGAATTGCTTTATATTTTACTGGAAAGAGAGCAGTACCACATACAGAAGCTTAGCGAGATGGTACTTTTCTGTAATTAAGGACAGTAAGAGGCAGGTTCATTGTAATGTAAAGAAGAGCTAAGGCTGCTAATCAGCTTTTAATCAGAGGGCTGCTAAGCTGGAGATGCAGGGAGACTTAATACCTCAATGTCAACATGACAGCACGATGACACGATATATTCCATAACAATATGAACTGGATGTTAGACTGAATTCCTTCCTGAATATTGCCTTCATCCTGGATTGAGTCTTAAATTCTTTAAGAAGGGAATAATGTCTTCCTGGTCACTTGCATAGTGAAGCTGTCTCCTGTTTAATGCTTTGTTATATTTGTGCTGTCTAAGTAATGCTGTATGGAAGAACTTTGCTGTTGGTACCATATGGGCACTTGGCAAATGGCAAGGACTAGTAAGGGAAATCCAGTTAAACGTGTTATTTTGGTAGCAATTCAGTGACTTTCTTAGTACTAAAGACAAATATATTTCTGTGTGTACTGAGAAGTGAAGAGGCATGATAGTATTGGAAACACCCATAAAAGTAACTTGTCTGCTGCTTTCTTACAGTCCTGAGTCCCCTTGCCTGTAAGACATGTTACCTTTGTTTTCTTCTAGGGTCCAGTCACAGTCAAAGTCCAGGTTCCCAACATGCAGGACAAGACTGAATGGAAACTAAACGGCCAAGTGTTGGTGTTCACCCTCCCACTTTCAGACCAGGTATGTAGCTTATTAACCCAGCCTTTACCCCCTGCTGTTTTGTTACAGACTGTCTCCGCTTTGAGAGTAGCGGTTGAACTGCGTGACTGGAGCTGTAAAGCTCTGGATGTTCCCTATGCTGTGGCCTCTTAATGAGGGGGGTTGTGTGGCTGGAGGAGCAATGCTAGCATTTGTACTCTGCACTGTACAAAAAAAGCCTGAGCAGGCTCTTTGATTCTTCCTTAGGTGTCTGTTATAAAGGTTAAGATACACGAGGCCACAGGGATGCCGGCTGGGAAACAAAAGCTGCAGTACGAGGTGGGTGTAAGCCCTTTGAATGCTGCTTTATTTCAGTGTTTCGTCCTACAAATAATGGCTTTTTCTTTAAAGAAAGTAAAAAAATTGCAATGCACCCACTTTAGTAGAGGGGAATGGTTGTCCTGCCTGTACAGCACTGTTGGTTGTAGTATTGCACAGTGTTTTGCCAGGGCAGGCCCTTAGTGGGTGGCATCGCGTTAATAGGTGGATGTTCACATTGTTGCTGTTGCATATGAGGCCCTTAAGGCCTGATGGCTTTGTCTGAAATCAGCCTATTACAAATGAAGGCTGTTAGGTCCTCAGTGTAAGTGCTAGCAAGGTAGTAGTGTCTTGTTGCTCACCAAGGCAAGCACTTCATTAAAACTCTAATGTGAAGAGTTTTTTGGGTTTTTTTCACATTAAACGAAGCATTTTTTTGTACTGTATGCTCTGAAAGGTAGGTGAAAGTATGTTAAAGCCCTGGTGGCTCTGAAGGGTTTTCTCAAAACACTGAAGGAAAGAGGTTTCTCTGCCTCTTCCTCTCATGACTGGAGCTGTTAGAGAGGCCCAATTCCTTTTTAAGAGCTTACTTCCAGTCACATGTGTTCACACATACAACCTGCTGCCTAAGCAGTGAACTTTGTGCTCTTACCTCCCCAGGAGTTCACCTATGGGCAAAGACTGTCAACCCTTAGCAAGAAATGAAGCTTAACCATGTTTTTAAGGGGGGAGGGGGAAGGTGGGGAAAAAAAAAAACCCTAAATAGCTTTATTTGTAGTGGTGACTACAAACTCTGTACATATTTGTAGGGATATATATTGGCTGTTTGTACTCTTGCATTATTCCCACCTCCTCCAGTGCCAGTCTCCTGAGATCTCTCCAGGGTTTTTCTTTTGAAGGCTGCAGCATTTTATCATCACTGTTTTGAGAATAGGGCAAAGAGGGCTGCATCCATGTGGGGGGGTGTCAAGGGAGGGGGAAGAGGGAGGAGACCATCAAGGTTTCTGCTGACTTTTTTTTTCCCTCTCCCTCCTCAGGGCATCTTCATCAAAGATTCAAACTCTCTGGCTTATTACAACATGACAAGCGGCTCTCTGATTCACCTGGCACTCAAAGAAAGAGGAGGCAGAAAGAAATAGGAGCCATGGAGCCCAGAGACGTGATGTGCCTGCTTTGCTACTTGTGTAACCCCAACCGTTTGAGTCCTCCAGCCTTTAGGGGCTACTGTGACAAGCTGCAGCCATCTCGATTGATTGCATACCAACTCTAGTTTGGAAAGAGACCGAGTCCAGTGTTTGGATGGCTAATGGAAGAAGGGGAGTTAATAGAGCATGAAAGCTGTGTAAAAGTAGTGACCTAATATGTAACTGCAGCAGTCTTAGTGATCAGTGCTTTGCTAGAATGCTGGTGTCCATCTTTGCTATCTCTCCGTTGAATTCTCTAATGAAGCGGCATTGAGGTCATGCCCAGCTTAGATTAGATCCATCTTTGTAGAAGGGGTTTATACTGATCAAGGATATCATCTAACTACAATGTCTGCTGCTTCATTTAACCTTTTTTCTAATTGAAAACTTTCTTCTCAATATACTTAATATATCCCTTAGTATTTCTCTGTCTCAGACCTATCTGCAAGAGCCTCTTGCACTGACCCTGACTTGGAATTTTATCTTCCCTCAGTATGAGTGTATACTGCCATTCGTTGTGATAAAGATGATCTGGGACTGTGCATGCTAAACAACTTGATGGTTATTCTCTACAGTCTGTGATTTGTTTAAATAAACACCCATCTCAGTGTGGGATTCTGTCTGTAACAACTCTAGTTCCTTTGGTTTTACACTTTTTTTAGATTGAGATGTGCCTGACTAAGCATTCAAATTTTAGATGCATTGTGGAGTTTTTTTTGTAGTTGGCTTATAGAAAAAGCTTTTCTCTTATAGAAAAAGCTGCAAGAAAGGGTCTTAGAGAAGTTTAACAAAAGCTACACAGTTATTGCTGTATTGTAATACAGATGTGTATATATAATTAACATTTATGTACATGTATGAGATTACGAAGATTACTCTGAATTTAAATCTAACTAATAAGAATTTTTTTGTAAGATGTATTACATACTTTGTGCTTTTATCATCTCTTGGTCCTGGAGAACATTAGCTTCTGAAAATAGGTTATTTTTGTACCCTCAGTCATAGCTGTGTCACAGTTTGATACAAACATAACACAGAACATGGTGAAACAAAAAAAGATTAAAATCCACGTGTAAATAAGTGGTCAAGGAAGATGCAGTTGGCTGTTGTTGCCCAGCAGCCACGTGACCCTAGTACCTCTGCTATTCTTTTGGGATAATCCAAAACTATGGATTTCTTTTTTTTCTTTCTTTTTTTTTTTTTTTGGTACAGACATGGGCGTAACATCCTGTTTACCTTATTTTGTGCTTAGGCAAGAGAGATCGAGTGTGAAGGAAGAGAAAACATCCTACAGTCTCCTTTGCGCCCTCATCTTTGAGGGTAGGTGGGAGAGAGGAAGTCATATTGTGGTGGGAAAGGTGTTTGGCCCAGGCCCAACCCAGGTGGTTGGCGGTCCTCCCAGCCCGTGGAAGCCAGCTGCTGTTTTTGACAGATGCTGGTGTCAGATGCCCACGTGTCTGAGAACAGCACAGCACTTAGTCACACAAGCGCAGCCTGCTCTCATTGGTGCTGTAGCATATTGAATTAACAGCTTCTTAACAGGTGTGGGCAGGGTGTTTGGGTGTATTGTGGATATAGAGGTGCTTCTGCCCTGCAGGAAGGTGTGCTAGTTACTTTTGTTGGCTTTTAAAAACTAGACAATAGTTAGGTACAATTTTTTCTTAGAGACAACAACACTCGGTGGCATAGCTTGGAGTCATTGCGGTGGAGGCAGCCGTTTGCTAAAACAGTATGTGCATAGCTAGCTGGCAAGTGGGGTTTCCAGAACTGATCGACTGCAAGGAGGAAAGCTCTGAAATGGAGAAGTAATGTTTCTACATCCTGTGTAAGACACATATGTGATGGGGCTGCCTTTAAGGTCATCCAGCTGTTGTTTTGGGCCCACATAGCATGAACTGCCACAGTGCTTGGTGCAAGGAGCATCACTCTGTGCTCCTTTATCAGACATATATTTCCCAGATGTCTCTGGATGAACACTGTGCTGGCACTTAGATGACATACTTGGTCTTCAACAAAACCAAGCTGCTTCTACAAGCTTCTGACTACATCCTGCACGGGGCTGAACACCCAGCCCAGCACTCCTGCAGGAGAACTTCCTGCACCGGGCTCCCACTGAGAGCCCTAGAAATAACTTGCATGGAGACTTGCTAACAGCCAGCCAGTTTCTATCTAAATATTACAAACGAATGTTAAAACAGACTCTGTGTGTGTATATCCAGTACAAAACAACTGTTATCAGGGCCTTCCACTTCAGTGGGGAGGATCTCCAAAGCTTAGACTGCCTGAAAAAATCTGAAAATAGGTTGATTCAGTTGTTGGCTTTACTGGCCTATAGTAGCCTCTGTCCCCTTGGCCCTTCAGACTTGAGATCTCTTGCAGGTTTGTGAGGGGTCTTGACTCTAATAAAGCCCCTCTGCTTTGTTGTTCATGGGAGAAAGTGATGCTTTGTGTTACTGCCACAGTAAGTTTAGCCTCCACCATGGAGTTGTAACTTTATCAGACGGTGGTGAGCATCTGGACGCAGGGATGGAGCTCTAGGGCCTCTCTCTTGCTGCAAAACTGTTAGTGGAAGACTTCATCCAGTATGGGTCAGAACAGATGCAAGACTCAGTGCTGTCACTGAAGCCTGCTTTGTGCTGGGCCCCGCTAGATCCTTGTGTGCTTTATCTTTAGAATAGCCAGGGGAATTTTACTCGTGAGGTAAAGATGACAAAGCTGTTATTGGATGGGAACCTTCACACTGTTGGTTTGGGTGTGTTAGATGATTTCAGTTGGGTTTGTACTTCAGGCCACTAGGAAATGTGCAGATAGCAGCAGCTCATTTGCAGAGACCTGGGATGTGTGGGCTTTGCTGGCTGCCGATTCACTCCTAGTGTCCAGCTGAGATGTGAGGGAGACACTTCTGCTGGTGACACTTCTGCTGGTGACCCTGTTTGCATTGTAGCCCTGCGGGCAGTTTAGCTGGCATGTGCCTGGTACCCTGGTACTCCCTCTCCGAGGAGTCCTGGTACAAGCTGCAGTCATAATTTGTTTGACTTTCAAGGCTTGATGCAAAGGTTGATCTTATGGGAGCAGAGCCAAGAAGAGGTGGTAGCTGAAGAGGTTTCTCTAAGGAAATGAGGAAATGTTTTATGCTGCACTTGCACTAGGCCAAGCAAGGGGGGACAGTTCTTGTGTGCTGGAAACAATGGCTACAGTATGCTTATAAAGGAAACTAGAGGTGCATTGCCTTTAAAGTATGTTTTTTTGTGAGTCTGTTGCTTTTTAACTGCAGTACGCAGCCCTACAAGCAGACTGACTATCATAGCTTGAGGTCTGATGATGCAAAACAGCTCTCTGTGTTTATATGACTTGATATTGAAGCCTGGCCATTGCAGACAAGGAGTTGCTGGTTGTATCTGGTGCCCTAGGAGAGCAGTGGGAGAGGCAAAGGATTGCACAAGTCATGAAGACTAAGTCGATGTCTTCATTAAGTCTTCTGTCACCAGCTGGTGATTCTGTGATGGCTTTGCCATCTGACAGCCCTAGGCTGCAGAGCTCCTCACCTCTGAAATTGTCTTGTGAAACAGCTCTTCTTATGCTGCCATGAAGCTGTGGGCATCTGGGCCGCCCTGGTGGAGCCCTCACTGCCCAGTCCTGTCCAGGGCAGAGGTGAGCCTCTAGGCTCCTAGGAGCTGCACTGCTGGGGTAGATGTTGCCAGAAAGAGCTGCTTAATCTGGAGATCCAGGAGGATATGAAATGAGCTCCTCTGGGGGCTGGGGGGACAGGAAATCTACTGTGGGGTCAAACAGAGAGGGACTGTGGTGGGGCTGTTCCTGTGCCCACTGTGGTGGCCCAAGGGGCCTCTTGAAGTTGCCATGAAACACCTCAGATCCTGTTCCCTCTCTGGCTCTTCACCACAGAGACCGATACACATATCTGCAAAAGCAGCTGCAATCAAAGCAGAAGAGGCAGATGCGTTGCCTCGCTGGCCACAGCTAAACAGGAGGAGGAAATGGGAGCTGCCAGCCCGGCCTGGAGCCACCAGAACTTTAAAAACAACGCAGCACTTCCCTCCGGGCCGTTTCCATGTTTGGAGAGTGCTGTGCTGCCGTGGGCGCTGTGCTTCCCTCCCCCCAAATTGGGGGAGGTCGGAGCGGGCTGGAGCTCTTGCGTGGCTGGAGGCCAGACTCGTGCGCTGAGTGGAGAACAGGAGGGAGAGATTCACTCCACAGTGAGGAAAGGGGAAACGAAGCTTTGCTTCAGCCCTGCTCCTTGCTTCCAGGACTGCGAGAGATGAAGCCAATGGAGCTCTGTGCCTTGCCAGCTTCCACGGCTGAGAGCGCGGCTTGGCCTTCTGCTCCTGGCCCCCTTGCAGCACCCTGTGGTTGGGCTCCTTCCCTGGGACCTGCTCTCGTCCCCAGCACGGGCACCGACGGGGACAGAAGCAGCAGAGGCTCCCGGCGTATTAGTGAAGCTGAGCAGCACCTTGCTGCTGGGCTCTGGGGGCCCAGGAGGCTGCTGTCCCTCCATGTCCTGGGAGAAAAGGGCCAGGGGGCTGCTAGGGGCAGGACTCCCAGGTTGGGAATGTGCCCCGAGCTCCTGCTTTGCCGACAGGCCCTGCCCCAGTGCCCGGGACTGGGGAAGGCGCCTCCATCCTGGGCGCTGCATCCATCCCCCAAAGTGTAGCTGGGAAACTGGGAGCACAGGGGAAACTGGGCTCTGCTCTGGGCCGGGGCACCGAGGGCCCCACAGCTGCCGGTTATGGGACGTGTTGTGGTTGAGGGAACAGGGAGGGGGCTGGGGCCGTGGGGCTTGACCGGGCCCCGCGCAGACCCAGCGCGGCGCCACAGCTGCTCCCAGTAAGGCCGCGGCGCCGCCCCCGCTCTGACAAGCGGCCGCCGCGGCGCTGACTGACAGCCGGCTCGCGCGCTGACGGACAGCTCCCGCCAGGCCGATCGCCCAATCGCCTCCCGGCGGGGGCGGGACCCGGCCGCTCTGCGCGGCCGCCCGTTGGCCAGAGGGCAGGGCCCGCCCCCTTCGCCGCGCGACGCCCAATGGGCCGGCGGGGCAGGGGCGTGGCGGCGCGGGGTTGGGCGGCGGCGGCGGCGGGGCGGGGCGGGCCGAGCCGCCGCCGTGGCCGGGCCGGGCGGCGCGGGGGAGCGGCCGTGCCGCCGCCGCAGCGCCATGGCCAAGAGCCGCGGGGGCGGCGGGCCCGGCTCGCCCGGCAGCCGCCACGGCCTGGCCGGCACCCGCGAGAGCCTGGCGGCCGAGCCGGGCGCCGATGAGCTCAGCTCCCTCGGCTCCGACTCCGAGGTCAACGGCGGCGGCCCCGACGAGCGGCGCGTCGACAAGTTCGGCTTCATCGTGGGCAGCCGCAGCGCCGAGGGGCCGTGAGTGCCGGGCCGCGACCGGCGGCGGGGCGGGGCGGGCGCCGCGAGCCCCGGGGGCTGGGAGTAGCGGGACCGGGGCGGGGGGATGCTCCGCGGAGGGGTCCTGGGGCTGCACCGGGGGCTTGGCGGCGGCAAGGCCCGGCCGCGGCTCCACGCGTGTCCCTGCGGCCTGCGGCGCCCCCGGGCTTGGCCCGCAGTGTCGCTCGGTTCCCGCTGAGCCCGGCTGCCGGGGAGCGGGCGGTGAGTCCTGCCCTGCTGTGCCGGCCCGGCGGCGGCCTCTTTCCATGGGAGCACCGCTGGCGCTGTCGCTGTCTCGCTCGGGGGCACGGCCGCGCGTCCCTTCCGCGGGGCAGACGGGTTCCCGGCGCCCATCGACTGCCCTTCACCTCTGGGCCCCGTCAGACGCGCTCCGGCTCCGCTCGGTGGCCGGGCTGGTGACGGGCTGCTCGGGCTCCACGGAGACGGGGCGAACCTCTGCTCGTCGGATTTTGCCCCACAGGAGGGTGAAGCAGAAGACGAGCGATAA
Organism: Dromaius novaehollandiae; assembly: GCF_036370855.1. NCBI lineage: Eukaryota > Metazoa > Chordata > Aves > Casuariiformes > Dromaiidae > Dromaius > Dromaius novaehollandiae. Next base: position 17,773,508 of record NC_088114.1, read on the forward strand.
ACCTCTCCTTGCGCCTCCCGCGTTAGCGCGGGCGAGGCGCCTGGGGCTGTCGGGCAAGCGCTGCACCTCGAGGAATCCCGAGTTCAGCTGTCAGGCAGCCCAGCATCCCACGCAGGCCCGTCTCAAAGCTGGCTTGCAAAACACCGATGCTCCAAGGCCAGCTTTGGCTCAGTGGCACCGTAGCAAAAACAAAACAGTCCCTGTTGCTGGAGAGAAGCAAATTTTGGTCTCCGTCAAGCCGACAAAGCGGGACGCTTGAACGTGCCAGTGTTTGGCGACCTGGAGCTGGTGTTTGTCCCTGGTGCCTCTGTTTAGGCTGCTCTCGACGTTGATCTGACGTTGTTCTGAGTGACCGAAGCTTGCCGGGCAGCGTTCCCGTCTCGTGCTGTAAATCGTTGAAAATCTCTTGGGGCAGCCACAGGAGCAGGATGGGAAGGATCCCCTGCCTTTCCCCAGCCTCCTATGCCTTGGTGCCAGCAGCTAGCTGTGGGCTCTCTGCTGCTCGGTGTTGGGGCGTCCTGCAGTGTTACTCGTGCCCGCGGCTGGAGGAGCGCTGCTCCGGGCCCACGTGGATGGCGTGGAGCAGCAGTGGGAGTCGCAATGGGGAAAAAAGGCAGCGGGGGAAGTTAGAACAGCTTTTGGGGCTCATCTAGGCTCTCCTGCGTCTCCTGATGGCTGACTGGGAGGAGAGAAGAGGGGGAACACGCAGGGGGCTGGAGCAGGCTCGGGGAGAGGCTGGAAGGCAGCGCTCGCCTCGGGCAGGGGGAGGCGCGAGGGAGGACTTGCTGTAAGCAACGCCAAGGCCTGCTCGCTCCCCTTCCCCTTGGTGATGTCAGCGTCTGGCTACCTTGAGGCCCGCTCTCAGCTACGCACTGGATTCCTGCGCATTTTTGGATGTCGTCTGACAGGGGAGGCCGCGGCGGCGTTTGGCTCTCCCGGGCGCTGGCTTACTGCAAGGGGGACTTGTAGGCCAGTTGGGAACATCTGTAGCCACTGGAAAAGCCGGCGGTTACTGGAGGGGCTGCGGCGAGGAGGGGAAGGCGACTGGTCTCTGTTTGCAGAGGAAGGTGGCGGAGGAGCCTCCTGAAGGGCTCCTGCCCTCTGCTAGCCCCGCGCGGCCGATGGCGGGAGGAAGCGAGGCTGCTGAAGTCAGCTCTGAGCAGCGCCGGGCTCGCGGGCGGCCAGCCGGGGGCCAGGAGGGCTAGCAGCCACGCCGGGCCTCTGCCACAGAGCGGGGCGGCGCTGGTCGCGAGGCGCCCTGGAATGCGCCCCGTGTCCCAGGGAGCTGGTTTGGCAGCATGTTTTTCTTCCTGGCGACAATGTTTTTGTGGTGACACCCAGAGAGGTGGCACCCAGAGGAATCGGACCCGGCTTGGGCAGGTGGCCAAAGTGGCGGCTTGCACCTCTCTAGCTGGGGCCTTACCTAGGAGCAGCTCCCCTGCGATTTGCAGCCTCGCGAGACGCTGCTGGATGCCCTTTCAGCCGACGCGACAGCCGATCCGGCCTGGCCCCCCGCCAGCAGAGCCTAGCTGCGTACCCCCCACCCCAGCGTATTCTTAGCACGTTTGTGAAGTTCCCCGAAGGTCAGAGGGATGCCGGGACTGCGCCCTGACTCGTCTGGGCTCTCGTCCCTGCCTGCCTGCTCTGGTGTCAGTTGGGCCCTGTGCCTCGGTTTCTCCATCCACAAGGAGCAACGTGCGCGTCCCTCCCCACTGTGGGGAGCCTTTCTAAGCCTGGGGGTGCTAATCCTGCTCTCCCGCTGCTGGTGCCCAGGGAGAGGAGCTGCTGAAGGGTTGATTGCTTGCCTGCTGGGCAAGGTGCTTTGCTGTCTCAGTGACACACCTCTGCCTGCCAGCATCATGCTCAGCTAATTCATTTACGCGCTCGGTGCTGTACAAAGTGGGAGGCCCTTTCCTGGACGGAGGAGCCCTCCCGCCCACGGCGCCTGTAGCCAGAGTCGGCTCTCTGAACAAGCCGTCGCCTCTCGGGGCGCTTCCAAAGGCACTGTGACGGCAGCCCCGTTGCTCAGGTGGCCTCTGGGCAGACAGGAGCGCAGCGCAGGAGGATGTCCCTGCTGTCGGGCCAGCAGACGTGGGCTGTCACTTGTGTTTGGGCCGGGACGCGGTTGCTCCCAACGGCTTTCTCCTGTGGTTGCCCTACGGCCCTTTCTCTTTTGACGCATGAGCAGCTTCCAGGAACGGTTGCAGCTGATCGGCTCCAATGCTGCTTCCTGGCCCTTCTCCGCATGCTTCTGGTGTGGTGCTGTGTGCGCAGGAGGAGGCTGCTCCCCTCCCTGCCTTGTCACCCCCACTGGATTGGGGGGGGACCCACAGTACCACTGTCCCTTTGGGGGTTCAGCAGGCAGCAGCTCCCCCGCGTCAGAGCTCCTGGCGCAGGAGGTGAATGGCAACTTGCAGAGCCATTTACGGTGCAGTGGCTGCAGACACAGGGTGCTGTTATCCTGGGGACCAAGCTGTCATCCTGGGGATGCACTGGGCCCCATCCTGCTGTCCCTGAGGGCTCTCATCCACTCCCCGGTGGGCAGGGAGTGCATCAACAGGAGCATGCAGCCTCCCTCTGTGCCCTGCAAAATGGAGGCTCCTCAAGTCGAAAAGGCTTTTGGGAAGAACCGGCAGGGTAAGCGGGACATCCCCGTACCCTGAAGGGGCCCTCTTGTACCTTCGTGCAGCAGGCTTGCCTGTGCCCTGGGAGCGGGGAGCGCTGGGGCCCCGAGCACCCGTCCGCTGGCCAGCCGGGCTCCTGCCTTCTTGCCAAGGGGTCCTTCTCCGCCTGCTCCAGCCGCTGTCGTGCGGGGTGGCTTCTGCAAGCTCCGGCCCATGGCTTGCGGAGCCAGGTTGGGTTGGGAGCCCCTCTGCACCAGGCTCCTGGGGATGCGGGCAATAGCAGCCGGAGGTGGTAGCTGATCCTGGTTTGCGGCTCTTGCTGCTGTGTTGGGGCTGGCGGCGCTGACAAGGGCTGAGCTGGGGGGCCGTTGCCTGCAGGGCAGTACGGTGCAGAGGAAGGGGGTCTGGCTGCCCTGCTGGCTGGGGGTGATGCCCCGGCTCTCTGCGTACAGCACCTAGCGCAGGAGGCAGGGTGGGAGAAGGGGATCCCTCCAAGGCCATGTTGCCCAGCTCGGCCGCGGCGGCTGGCTGCGGTTCCCCAGGAGGGCCCGGAGCAGCGCGTGCCCCCCCCATCCTCCCAGTCTCAGCTGTCTGAAATGCCTTCGGTCCTCGCTCGGTGCCCGCTGCCAAGCAGGCATCAGCTGGTAACAGCTTCCAGTCTGGGCTGGCCCGGGTCCAGCGGGACAGAGTCCAGATCCTGTATCCAGTGTCCAGAGCTCTTATGCTTCCCACGCCTCCAAGAGCCCCAGCTCTTCCAGCAGCCCAGGCTCCCCTGGCACGGAGCCAGCGCTCCCTCCAGTCCCATGCTCTGCCGTAGCGCCGTGTGCTGGGCTGTGCTCACGGGAGAGCTGCCTTCGCGTGCGCCCAGCGGCTGGCCGTGCTGTGCCCTGCTGGCGCTGGGGAAAGCGGATCCCTTCAGAGTGGGTTTGCTGCTTGAACCGCGCTTAAAAACATTTGCGCTTGGCCTGATCTGACCTTGCTGCCGTCAGTGGGACCTTGCAGGGGAAGGACTTGGGCTGCATGTGTCCCATTCGGCTCCAGGGAGCTGGGCTGGTTGCACCCTTCCCTGGAGAGCTCGGGGTGGGGGAGGGGGTGCTGCTTTCTGGCTGTAACAGCTCTTAAGACAGTGTGGTCTGGGTGGAGGCAAAGCTCACTGGCTGCAAGTCCTCCAGCCATTGCACTGCCCCACAGCAGGCACCCGAGCTGCTGTGGGGCTGGGCACTGTTCAGGGCATTGCCTGTGGCAGCAGGAGCCCAAGGTGCTGCGTTTGGTCTTCCCGATCTGGGTCTCTCCCAGGCGGATGCTCGTGCTGCTGTGCTCAGGTTGGAGAGGCTCTGCCTGCTCCTGGGAGTGGCGCAGCTGAGCCCAGGCAGCGTGTGTCACCCCAGCCAGGCTAGATCTGCTCCTCTTTCCCACTGGGGCTGCGTGAAGGGACAAGGTGCCACCTTGGGCCACCACCTTTTTGGCAGTGGCTTGAATGGCACCAGAAGCCCTCGTGGGGAATCCATCACCTCCTGTCTTGATGCCCTGTGGAAGGGCTTCCACTTTGTTAAAGTTGGCCTGTCCCCGCTGATGGCTTGAAGAAGCTTCTGATCTCCATGAGATATGGACACCAAGGGCCTGGCTGAGCTGTCCCTGCTGCTTGCAGGCCCGAGGGCTTCTGGCATCCGGGGGCTCTTGCTCGGGCCCACGTGGTGTCGGGGGCCCGGGGCAGCTGGCGGGGGCTGGGACGGGTGGTCTGCTGCAGCCTGGCCATCCTAACGCTGCCCTGTCACAGTGTGGACGCTGCACTGAGCTACGTGCCCTGCTGTAGCTCACTACAAGCTTGTAGCAGCACTACAAGCTCTCCCCCCTGAGGCTGAATGGCCTCGGCGGGGGCTGCGTCACCCTGGCCTGCTCCCCCGGCCGGTGAAAAGGGAGAGGAGGATGCCCTGGGAGGGCACGAGTGTGTGGTTTTGTGGACTGCGTGGGCCCCTGCGTGCTCGCTCGCGGGAGGCGGGGGAACGAACGAGAGCAGCCTGGCGCTGGAGAGGCCAGGAAGCGCCGCGCTGGGTGAGGCCCCGCCGAGCTGACGTGGTGGCTCTCGCCTGAGCAGAAGTGAGAGTTGGGCTGCAGCTTTCGGAGTTCAGCTGGTTTTTATTTCTTGCTGTCTCCGCGCAGGCTTTGGCTTTGACAGCAGCATCCTGCCTGGCTCGGCAGGGTTAAATTTTATTCCCGATCTAGGCTAAGCTGTTGCTGGAAAACACTTCCCTCCCTCCCTCCTGGGGGACCCTTGGCTGGGCTCAGAGCCGGGCTTGGAATAGTGCCAGGCTTTTTGGGTGCGGGTATAACCAGAACTGAGCAGATAACAAAGGCTGGAGCGCCGGGAGCTCAACAGCGGGGCGCTTTTTGGGAAAGCCCGTTCACAGCAATGCTCCCTCCGTGGGAGGGGGCTGCCTTGTGGCTGCAGCTTTCTCCATGTGCAGCGAGTCTCCTTGCAGGGGGATCTGAACTTGCTCAGCTTAGCTGATGGCTCCCGATGTGCTGCCCCGGTTCCTTGGCTTCCCAGCATGCCCTTCTTGCTGGGCCTGGATCCCCAGGGTTGCGCTGTCTCTCTGCCTTGCAGCACTGCCGTCCCATTTAATGCCATGGTGGGTGCCGCGCAGCACAGGCTGCTCTCCAGCAGTTTTGAACAGCTGAGGAGTTGGGGGAGGACCGTGTCAGGATGAGTGCTTCTCTGCTGTTGCCAAACTGAGACTGGTGGGACCCACTTCTGCCGGCTGTGGCTTGTGCGGTGATCTCGCAGGTGATGAGCGCTTCTGGCAGAGAGTCAAGCAGCTGCCGAAGTGCCAGCGCTCTCGAGCGCGTCCTGTCCCTGCACAGCACTCCCAGCCGGTCCCATCTGACCTCCTGCCCCAGGCGCTGTGCCTAAGGGATGCTGTGGGGATGGAGCCCAGGCCACGACGGGCAGGTTTCCCTGGCTCTGACCGGCAGGTTTGCCGCTTCCAGCTCCGTCCCTCAGAGCTCTCACTGACGGCTCCTTGCTGTTCGGATCCTGCTGTGGTTTGTGGAGAAGAGCTGTGTGCAAGCTGTGTCATGGCGAGGTGCATCAGAGCTGCTGATCTCCTTGGCGTTGTGGGGCTCGTAGATGCAGGGGCAGGCTGGGTCTGAGTGTGCTGTGGGGAGCACGCTGGGGTGCTGCTGGGGACAGGAGGGTTCCCGTGATGTAAAGAGGCACAAAGGCAGGGTTTGCTCCTTTACTGACGGACATCTCTTCCTGTCGCCCTGCAGGCTGGAGGAGGTTCCCCTGGAGGTGCTCAGGCAGCGTGAGTCCAAGTGGCTGGATATGCTCAACAACTGGGACAAGTGGATGGCCAAAAAGCACAAGAAGGTTGGTGCCTGTAACCACGCATGGTTGCGGCATGGCTGGGGCTGTCTCCCTGGGTCATTGGTGTGGGTGAGCAGGAGGTGGCAGGGAGGGATTTCTGGGTACAGCGACGTCCCCTTGAGGCTTCATGTCACCAAATCCCCAGAGGCAAACATTACCTTCAGATGATGTCGTTGGCTCAAACAGGCCAGTTCTCCCAGTGACACTGCTTATTGTGGGAGGCAAGTTAGAGGCTGAGACTGAGAATGAAGTTTGCAGGCCAGGCTGTTCCTGCCAATGTCTGTTCAAAGGAATCATCCCATGGCCAGCGTCTGCTCCCTGCTGGGCTGGAGACTTCCTAGGGCTCATTTGGCTGCTGCTCCGGCTTGCAGGCAGCCATGGGAATTATTAGGTCATGGAAACTTCTGATCTGAGCATCTTGTAGACCAGAAAAAGCTCAGGGTAGGAAATGTTTGAGCCTGGTGTGTGCGCTGCTGGTCTGCCAGGCAGGCCCCACGGGAGGCAGATCACTGACCAGATGGGTTGTCCCCATCCCTTGGGTAGCGCTGGCTTGGTCCACACAGGACTGTGCTGGTGTGTTGGGTGCTCCTTGACCTTCTGAGCACATGAAACAGGCAGAGATGAGACTCAACAATTCTTGGGTTGCTGCAGTGTGTCCGCTGGAAACAGCGAGGCAGCCAGCTGGAGGGCCTCCTTCTCCCCTCTTCCTGCTGGCAGTGCCTCTTGGCACTGCTCTGCACGCCATGCTCCCTGCCAGAGCAGCCTGCCGTGCCTGTGTCACTCCTGGAGTGCTGTCTCTGCTCAGTGCGTGGTGAACAACCGAGAAATCCCTCCTCCATTTCTTGGCTGCTTGCGCTGGATTTCTGAGAGCTTTTCAGGATATGGCAGATGGGCAGTTTGTTCTGCAGGCAGCTTCCACTGCTCTCCATGTGGTCTCCTGCAAGACAGTGTGGTCTCCAGGCTGGGATGAATTATTCCAGGTGCCCTATCTGTGGCAGAGGAGCTCCCCTGTGTTTGTGCTGAGGTCCTGTGGGTCTCTGTGGTGCTGCTGTGATGTGTGATCTGTCTTGCAGTGAAATCGGTGCCTGGATTCCTGGGCAGCTGAGCTGGAGCCTCTGAGGTCTACCTTCAAAGAGCTGCTCCTTGCCTGGGGCACTGCGGCTGGCCAGCCTGTGCGGGGCTGTTAAGGGAGGGTGCCGGGCCTGACCTTGGGCTGCTCTTGATAGTCCCTTCGCCAGGCCAAAATGAGCCTGGCTGCTTTTATACTAAGCCATGCAGTGCAGCTGCTGGCGCTGCTGCTCTGGAGGAGCTCCCTGTTCCCCAGGAACCGCCCCCCCCGCAGAGCTTTTCCATCTCCTGTTGCATGGGGTTAGCTAATGGCCCAGGGATCTCTTGGGCAGGTTGGGGCTGAGCTTTGGGCCAGCTCCTTTCAGGCCTGGGCATGCCCTAGCTCACACCTGCATAGCTCCAGGATCCTGAAATGCCCCATTCCCGGTCAGGACCCCACCAGAGCCACAGCCTCATGTTTCTCGGGTAGTCAAGAGCCGCCAGCACTGCCTGATGGTCCTTGGCCTTTCCAGCCAGGCTGGAGAATGGCAGATGTGAGCAAGTGGGTCCTGCCTCTCCCACTGCTCTCCAGGGGCTGGCACTGTTCCAGGTGCTCTCTGCTTTTGGCATCCCTCAGGCCAGGTTTGCCCCCAGAAGGGCATGGTGGGATCCTGGGGACCAGGTACTCTGTATCCCCAGTGCGGGGGCAATGGCAGGACCCCGTGTGAAGTCAGTGTGGCCAAGCTGGCTTAGCCAAGGGCCTCACCTGTGCTGGGGAGCACTGTCCTGTGCCGAGGCCTTGGCCAGCCCCCAAGCGCTGCCTGCTGCGGCCTGGCTCGTCCTCCTGCTTGGCCCTGGCTGTGCTGAGCCCGGCCAGCTGGATGGGCTGCCGAACCGAAGCCACTCTCGCTCCCAGCAACGGGATTTCCTTCCTGCCCGCTTGGCCAGCAGGAAGGGGAACCGGCTCGAAAAGGAGCTGTCAGCGGTGGAGAAGCTGCCTGCAGCCGCCCTGGGCATTACCCGCTGCGTTTCCTGTCAGCACAAAGGCCTCGCGGGGACCGGGGCCTGCCCTGGTAAACAACGGTGCTGCGGGGAGGGAGCGCAGGCCGTTCCAGGGACGCGTGTGTGGAGCTGGTATGTGGCATTACCTCTGTGCTGCGTCAGGCTGCTTGGAAACACAAATGCCCGCTACCAGGTTACACTGGCAAACAGGGAAAATGAGCTCTGGCCAGGCAGGAGAGGCCCACGACCGCCAGCTCTGAGCAGAGAGCTGGAGCAGGAGTGGGTTGGCTGGTGCTCTGGCTCCCTGCCGACCCATCATCAAGGGCTTCCCGCTGCCTTTTGGGAAGGTGGCCACGTCCGGGAGCAAACCTGGCTCCTGGTCTGTTCTGCAGGATGGCCTCGGGAGCTGTCAGCTGTGGCTCACAGAGCCCTGGCATGTCTTGGGCACTTGGCGTGTTTCTCCCCCCCCAAAGTGGGGACACGAGGCACAGAGGCTGTTTCACGTGCTGGAGCTTTATGCTGAGCAACTGTGCTGAAAGCACAGGTCTCCTTGGTCCCCACCTTGCTGCGAGTCCTGGCTGGGGACTCGGGAGTTGGCACTGCTGCTTCCTCAGGAGCAGCGGGGTTGGAGGAGGACATCCTGGGGCCTCCGACTTCTGTCCCTGTGCTGCCAGCTCTCCGGGGCCACGCTTGACTGGCGGCAGCCTGCCAGGACATGGGGCCGCGGCAGCTTGCAGGTACATCCCAGCTGGCAGCCTGGCAATGCTTTTGGGGTCAGTGTCCTGCTGATCCGCTTGGTTTCTTTGAGACCTTCGCAGCACCCCATAGTCCTGTCTGGAGGGCCCGTCGTGGGCTGCGGCAGGGGCCTGTCGGCCACATTCCTGCCCCATGCTGTGGCTCTGGGGAAGGACGTGACCTGGCTCCGACCCACTGGGGTACTGGCAGTGGCAGGGTTAAGTGAACTACGCTCCCTGCCGCGGGGTTGGTGTGTGCACTGCCTTGCCTGGACTTTGGTCCTGGCCGGTGCCCTGTGCCAAGGAAACCTGGAGCTGATTGTAGGCATGGAGCCGGCTCGAGGGGCCTCGCAAGCCAGCCCTGCTTGAAGCTGGGGCCCCCGGGGGTTAGGCCTGCTCTTTTGTCCAGGGTGCATGGGTGGAAAGGCTGAGGTGCTCAGCAGGATGCGTCTCCCTGGTCTGTGCAGCCACCCTGATGTTTGTGCCGCCTGGGCGATGCAGGAGGGCTGAGCTGGGGGGCCAAGGAGCACTCTCCTCTGTCAGCTGCCCCTGCATCGCCCTGCCCCAGGAGCAGGGCAGTGGGGAGCTGACTTGCTCTGCTCTCCTGCATTCCTGATGCTTCCCATGGGCCGTGTCTAGATTGGGGAGGAAACCACGCTCTCCCTACCTTGGCTCTGGATTTGCTTTTCCAGCCCTAAGTGGCATTGTGCTTTCAGGCAGAGCTGGGCTTTTTTGGAGCTGTTTGCAAGGTGCAAACCCTTGCCTTGGCTCCTGGCACACATCTCCAGCTCCCTCTTGCTGCTCCAGCTGGCATCCAGGCTGCTGTGCCGGGGAGAAGGGCGTGAGCAGACCCCAGCTCCGAGATCCCCAGAGTCTCTAAATAAGGGGCCACATGCCATCCCTGTTGGTCTGCACAGCACCAGCCACCGTTGTGGGACCTGTGGCTGGGCATCCTTTCTGCTGGGATGTGAGGATACGTCCCCTTGTTGGACACGCAGACTGGCCAGGCGCTGCCTCCCTGGTGTGATCTCCGTCTGGCTTCCATCTTGCTCCGGGGGCTTTTTTGCCCTGCATTGCTCCCCTCTTGATGGCTGTGTGTTGCTCTCCGCACAGATCCGACTGCGCTGCCAGAAGGGGATCCCACCCTCGCTGAGGGGCCGTGCCTGGCAGTACCTCTCCGGGAGCAAAGTCAAACTGGAGCAGAACATCGGCAAATTTGATGTAAGCCTGGCCACGGTCCTTCCCACACCTGGACCTCATTGGAGGGGATGCTGGTGGTGGTGGGGGTGCACTGGGATGCTTGGCTCCTCCTCCCTCCAGGGCTGAGGTATCTGCTGAGGTCCTGAGTGCTGCTCGCTCCTGCTGCGTGGGGGCAAGGGGTCCTGCTTGCCCCAGTGGGACCTGCAAATGCATCTTGAGGCCAACCAGGTGGAAATGGCCCATCCATGTTTGTACTGCTGCATGGCCTCTCCCTAGTTTTGGGGTTCGCCCTTGCCTCTCTAGGCCTCACAACGCCCCTTCTCAGTTGCAACCTGCAGCCAGGGGCTCTGGGGAAGGCGATCGGCAAGGGAATGGGGCCGCACTGCTCCGGGTGAGATGGAGTGGAGCATGCCTCCCTGTACGGCGCTGCTAACCTTGCCCTGCAGCAGGGACTGGGTCCCCAATCTCGGGCTGCACGTTTTAGCAGCCCTGACCTTGGGATTGGGCGTGCTGGGCTGTGGCGGCACACGAGGGGTCTTTGGCCTGCAGGAGAAATAGCCCCTGGGAGAGTTGGCTTGGAGCAGGGGCACGTGTGTCCCACCAGCAGCCCCAGGCCACTGTGGTGGCGGAGCAGCAGAGGTAGAGCTGGTGTGTGGGGCTGGGGACCCTTGACAGCGCTCGCTGGGTCGGGCTGTGACCTGCCAGGGCTTGTGGGCAGGGCCAGGCCTGGTCTCATGGCCGCTCTGCTGGCTGCCTCTCCTTACTGTGGACCCTGCATGCTGGCATGGGGCTGGCAGTGCCAAGGCCACTGGCACTTGGCGCTGCTCACCTGAGCCCTCTCTTCCCCAGGAACTAGATCTCCTCCCAGGAGACCCCAAGTGGTTGGATGTGATTGAGCGGGATCTCCATCGGCAGTTCCCTTTCCATGAGATGTTTGTCTCGCGTGGAGGCCACGGGTAAGTGGAGCTGCCTCACGTCTGGTTCTCGGCAGCCAATGGACCGGCCCCTTGTGGCACATGGCATCTGTCTCAGCTTGCAGAGCCACACTCGATTCCTCGTGCGGTGTCACCCTGTCTCGCACCTCCAACTCACAGGGCATCTTCAGGGGCTCCAGCTGTGGGCTGAGAACAGGTCGGCTTTCCAGGTACTTGGTTCCTGGGTCACTGCCATCAGTGCCAGCTCCGAAACCCTGGCAGGGTGGGCATTGCTGCAGCAGGAAGGCAGATGGTGAAGGATGGAGATGCCCAATTATGGTTTCCACATCACCTGAGAAAAGCAGAGTGTGGCAGGTCCCTGCATGTCTGCAGCCAGCTCCCTGCCCGGCTGTGGCTGCCTGGGAGATGCTTTTCCTCACGCTGAGCTGGCGTCCCTAGCGGGAGCAGCAGTGCTGGGAGACGGGTTGGCTCCCTGCCTCATCTGTCGGGACTCTGCCAGGGCATTTCTGCAGCCCGTGGGACCTGCCGGTTTGGCCGGGAGCAAAGCAAGGCTTTCGGCCAGGCTCCGTCTTTGGACTCTTCCCAGAGACCCACCAAGGGCTGCCTGTCCCCAGGCTCCGTGGGGGGGAAGCTGTTGGGCTCTGTCCATGCTGGCTCTCCACCACTCCCTTGCTCCGGTGTCTCTGCAGGCAGCAGGACCTGTTTCGGGTGCTGAAGGCCTACACGCTGTACCGCCCGGAGGAGGGCTACTGCCAGGCCCAGGCCCCTATTGCTGCCGTGCTGCTCATGCACATGCCGGCCGAGGTACGAGGACGCGATCAGGATGGGCAACCCTGGGGAGACACAGTGGCTGGAGACCTTGGACTGGTGGGAGGGTGCAGGGCGCTTTGGGGTGGTGCTGTGGAAGCAGAGGCACCCGCTGATGGGCAGGGTGCTCGCAGCACTGCCTGAGCCAAGTTCCAGGCTCCGGCTCCCTGCCTCTGCACCTGGAGGCTGCCCAGGTGTCTCCCTGCTCAGGGAAACTGAGGCTGCGGCATTGGGTGCTTTATGGAGCGCCCCTCCTTCAGTGGCCTCTCCTGCCGAGGCCAGGGCAGAGGTGGGTGAACCCCTACGCTGCCTCCTCACCCATGCCTGAGACACGCTGCCCAGCCTGGCTCGTGGGACCTGTTTGCCCCGGTCAGCGCAGGGCAATGCCCTTTGGCCCAGGTGTGCTCTGCCGCCTCCCGCCAGAGCGGAGCCTCCTTCCCCCTCTCTCTCTTATCCCTTGGTGGGGGGCTGCCGGGCTGCCCCTGGGGGCACGGGAGGCATCTGGGCGCTCACCCGCTGTCTCTCGACTTGCAGCAAGCGTTCTGGTGCCTGGTGCAGATCTGCGAGAAATACCTCCCCGGCTACTACAGTGAGAAGCTGGTGAGTGAAGGGCTGGCAGCGCCTTTGGGGGTGGCAGGGGCTGGAGCTGCCTGCAGCCACCAGCTTCCCCGGCTCCTTACCCCAGCGGAAGAAGAGGTGCAGAGGGCAGCGTTCCCATGGGCTCCGTGTGGTGCCAGGGCCCCCATCGGCACCCAGCAGTGAGGGATGGGGGGCTCGGTGTCTTTGCTGCCAGCATCCATGGGGCACAGGTCGTCCCTTAACCTGACCTAGAGATTATCCTGCTCTTCCTCTCGGTCTGGGGTGCTGGGGCCAGAGCTGATCCCTGGGGCAAGGGCTGAGCTGAGGCTAACTCGCTCACTGTGGAGCTCAGCGCTGCTGCTGTCCCTGCAGGAGGCCATTCAGCTGGATGGGCAGATCCTCTTCTCACTGCTGCACAAGGTGTCGCCTGTGGCCTACAAACACCTGAGCAAGCAGAAGATCGACCCCATCCTCTACATGACAGAGTGGTTCATGTGCGCCTTCTCCCGCACGCTGCCCTGGAGCTCCGTGCTGCGCGTCTGGGACATGTTCTTCTGCGAAGGTAGGAGCTGTTCCTTGCTGCGCTCCTCTTCCTGACAGGGATTTGGCTGCAGCATGGCAGGGGGCAGGGAGGACCTCCTCCTTTGGCGCCCCTGTGCCCGTGGGCAGTCGGCAAGCCCCCCAGGCCCAAGGAGGGCACTTGTGGTTGCAGCAGGAGCACTGCGAGGGGGTGGCTGGCTGCTTGCTTGTGTCTGGCAAGTGGGAGCAGGTGAAGAGCAGGTTTGAGGAAACTGTTCCTGGGATAGAGACCAAAGCTTTTTATCTGGGGCCTGGTAGGGAGCCAGAGGGCACGTTCATGTCTGTGTAAATACCCATAAAGGCTGTAATCTGCTCTGGACCCCAAATGCCATCGTTTGTCCTGACTGCTAGCAGAATGAGGACTGTGTCCCCCCACGTGCTATGTCCCAGTGCTGCCTGGGTACTGACAGCCCCCGTTCAGCTTTGCCTTCTCTTGCCCTGCTCCTTCCCAGGCTGGGGTTGCTGCCCCGCAGCAGATGGTGTAGTGCAGGGCCTGTCCTGTGCCCAGTGCGTTCAGCAGGTTGCTGTGGTGCTGGGGCCCTGGCCTGCCAGCCTGGGCTCGGGGAGCAGCTCTTACAAGTGGTACCCCAGCACATGCAGTTCCCTGGTTGTCTCCAGCTGAGCATCCGCAAGCTAGCCTGAACTTGGAGCGGCTCTTGGATGCTTCCTGGTGTGCAGTGAGAGCAGCCGTTCCTGGGAGGTCCTTGGGAGAGAGGGCACAGGAGCATCAGATGGGATGTGGTGGCAGTATCACCCTCTCCCCCTTGGTGCTCGCTGCCTCACCTCCCCCCTTCCAGGGGTGAAGATCATCTTCCGGGTTGGCCTTGTGCTGCTCAAACACACGCTGGGCTCCTCGGACAAGCTCAAGTCCTGCCAGGGCCAGTACGAGACCATGGAGAGACTGCGAGCCCTCAGCCCCAAGATCATGCAGGAGACCTTCCTGGTGCAGGAGGTGAGGTGCTGGGGAGGGTGGGGGGACCCAGTACGCCCGCTAGGCCACCCCATGGGGCTGGGCTGCCCCTTGGGGGTAGAGCTCGCACAGCGCGAGGTCAGGGGTTCCCGGGCACCTGGCTGGCTTGGTTTTGGGGTTGGTTCTGTGCTGGGGTGGCCTTTGGGTACCCTGTGTCACAGGGAGATGCTGATGGCACGAGTCTCTGTCCCTGCTAGGTCATCGAGCTGCCTGTGACGGAGCGGCAGATCGAGCGGGAGCACCTGATCCAGCTGAAGAAGTGGCGGGAGATGCACGGGGAGCTGCAGTGCAAGTCCCCCCCGCGCCTCCATGGCGCCAAGGCCATCAGCGACGCGGAGCCCCCCACCCGCAAGGTGCTGGAGCCCGTGCCCTCCATCATCATTCCCCCCGGGCCAGCCCCCGTGCCCAAAGCCCGCAAGAGCAAGGAGAAGAGCCGAGAAAAGGGCCTGGGCGGCCCCGCCAACGGCCCCGGAGCCGAGGGCAACAGTGCGCCCGTCTCTGCCCGGGAGCTGCTGCACCCCCAGGTCTCTCCCCACCACCAGTCCAAGGAGAGTCTGAGCTCCCGGGAGAGCGAGGACACGTACTTGTAGGGCCGGCACGTTGCTGGGCCCCCGCCCCCCCGGGCAGGCCGGGCTCAGCTGGGCTGTGCACGCACCCGGGCTGAAGGACGTTCTTTCCTCCGCGCTCGAGGGGTGGGGGGAAAGGGGACCCATGGGGCCTGGTGTCACAGGGCCTCTGGGCTGGAGAGATGCAGACGGGCCGATGCCCTGCAGGGCTGGGCTAGCCTATGGGGGCACCGTGACCCCCGTGGGCAGGGACCGCAGGGGCACCCGCTCGGGGCAGATGAGCTGTGGTCCCACAGAGGTGTCTGTGGGAGCCGTGGTGCTGAGCCACCCGTGCTCCTGTGCTGCTTGGGGGCTAGGCTGTCCCCTCAGGCTCCTCTCCCCGTGCCAGCGCTGTCCTGTCACCCTCCCCAGCCCCTCACCCTGCGTCCCCAGGGTCCCTCCTGCTGTCGCTGGTCCCTGGTGTCCATCCTGCTGAGCCCGTGCCGCCTGGGGCGGACCCCGGGCCCCCTTCCCGAGCGCTTGCGCCTCGTACAGCGGGCCTGGGGGTACGCGAGGAGCCGGGGGGGCCCTCTTCATCTAGTGCGGGTGTAGTAAGCTGTAGCCCAATACGTAGTACCGAATTTACCTATTCCCCGAGCCTATTTATTGTTCCTCGGGGGCAGTGACGGTCGCAGGACGGAGGCGGTTTGGGGTTGGGGGCCGTTGGGTGCTTTTGGCCCCCTCCCTCGCTCCTACCTGCCTTCCTTGGCCCAGTGCCCCCTGGGGCAGCGCTGGCAGGGGCTCCTCTCTCCCTCTCTCTCCAAGGGCTGGGGGCGACTTTGTAAAATAAAGCGGTAAAAATGGTTTTGTACAAAGGGTAAATAAAGCAGGATTGTGTAAAGGCAGAGGGTTTCCCTCAAATTCCCTGGGAAAAAGAGGCGCGTGATGTTTTCCTGCTGCCTGAGCCGAGGTTTGAAACGCCAGAGGAGGGAAACGGGGGCTGCGGGGATTTGTGCTGACTTACCCCGTGGCGCCCTGTCGCTCTCCCTGCCACGCGCCCGAGGGAGCCTCCCTCGGCACCGTTCCCGCAGGCCCTAATTTGGCAGAAAGGTCGCTTTCTCCCCCCGTAAAACCCTTTTTCCGGCAACCGAGCGGCCCCCGGAACGGACCTGTCGAGTTTCCGCTCTGGCTTTGGAAACTGCAGCGCTGGCTGCCTCGGGCTGGGAAAATCCGCCGTTGCCGCGGCCAGGGGGGCTGCCGGGGCAGAGCCCCCGCTTTGCACCGGTGCCCGGCGGCGCTGGCTCCGGGCAGAGCCCCAGTCTCGGCGGTTCGCAGCCGGGCTGCGGCTGGGGCAGGCGCCGGTACCGGGGGGTCCCGCTCGGGCCGGAAGCGGCCGTGCGCGGCGGAGCGGACCGGGCTGGGGGTGCCGGGGGCGGGGCGGGGCGGGCCGGTGCGGAGCGGTACCGGGGCTGTGCTGGGGCAGTGCGGGGCGGTGCCGGGGCTGTACCGGGGCGGGGCGGGGCGGTACGGGGGCGGTGCCGGGACTGTACCGGGGCGGGGCGGGGCGGTACCGAAGCTGTATGGGGCAGTGCGAAGTTGTACCTGGGCGGTGCGAAGTTGTACCGGGGCGGTGCGGGGCGGTGCCGGGGCGGTACAGGGGCGGTGCAGGGCGGTACGGGGCGGTACCGGGGCGGTGCCGGGGCGGTGCAGGGCGGTACCGGGCGGTACCGGGGCGGTGCCGGGGCGGTGCAGGGCGGTACCGGGGCGGTGCAGGGGCGGTGCAGGGCGGTACCGGGGCGGTGCCGCGACGCCTTTATAGCGGCGCCGGCGGCGGGCAGCGGCAGGCGGTGGGGGCCGCCATGGACCTGCACATCCTGGAGCACCGGGTGCGGGTGCTGAGCGTGGCCCGCTGCGGCCTCTGGCTCTACACACACCCACTCCTCAAGCTGCTCTTCCTGCCCCAGCGCTGCAGGTAGTGGGGCCACAGCAGTGACGGGTCCTTCTTTGCCCCATCCTCGTCCTCTGCCGGGGCCTGGGCTGCAGCTGGGCCTGGGGCTGCCAGCGTGGCATCCCTGGCTTGCTCTGCTTCAGCAGTGCTCACATCTTCTGGCAGGTGCAAGTTTTTCAGCCTCACGGAGACCCCTGAGGACTACACCATCATGCTGGATGAAGAAGGCTTTAAAGGTAGTGCATGGTGGCAGCTTCCCCCGTGATGGTGCCGCTGCAGAGGCTGGTGGCTCCACACTGAGCTCCTGCAATGAGTTGGGCAAGGTCTCAGCCCTGTGGGTAGCCCACCTGGGTGATGCCAGCGATGCTTTGCGCTTTGAGCTGCATGCCTGTGTTGCAGGCAGCACGTCGTAGCTCCTGGGCTGCTTGCGGCAGCTTTTGCTTGGTGATGTGCCCACTCACCCTGGCAAGGTTTTGCCCTGGCATGCTGCTGGCCATGTCTCGGTAATAACTACTTTCAAGGCAAAGTGGTGGCAGCGCGTGCTTGGAGGATGAGCATGGTGTGGAGAGCATCCCGGGAGCCTGCGTTGCAGCAGGGCCGTGAGGGTGCCGCTGTCTTGCTGGGACCAATTCTGCCTGTCTGGTGTCCTGGGTGCACGGGGGCTGCTGGGGAGCCGAGCTCAGCGGGATGTGCCGGCAGGGTATCGGCAGACCGGGCTGTGCCGGAGGGGCAGATCCTTCCCCCAGCTGGGTGTTCCCGGCCGCTCCCACCCAAACCTTCCTGTTGCAGGACAGCGAGGGCCGTGGGGAGCTGACCGGATCTCAGCTCCTTGGCCGTGCCCCAAGGAGCAAGGGTCGCTGGCCTGGCTGCAGCGCTGAGGGCCACGGTGCTGAGGGCCGCTTGCATCACAGTGATTGCTGGTCCAGGCCTTAGATCTCCTCGCGGGGAACAATTTTCATTGCCTCGGACCGCCCTGAGCCATTTGCCAGCCGGAGGGGCCGTGGCACTGGGTCCCCCCCGAACCCTGCAGTGGGGCCTCGGGGGGGCCCTGGCCGCTCCGGAGCCCTCCGCCGCGCATTGTTTATCGATATGGACCCGGCAGCGGGCCGCCGTCCCGCGGGAAGCACCGAACAATGGGGCCGCGGCGTCCGGCCCGGCCTGGCGCCCCTCCGGGGGGCCGCTTCCTCGCCTGTGGGGCTGCCGAGCCTGGCGCGGGGGGGCTGCAACCCCATGGCCATTGCGCCTTGCAGCTGGCAGAGAGGCTCAGTTGCAACCTCCCCCCTGACCCTTATTATTATTATTTTTTTTTATTTTAGTTTTGGAGTTACTGCTGGGTCTTTTCTGTGCACGGTCGAACCAGCAGCTGGGGGGAACCGCTCGTGTGCACCGGGTGCCCACCAGGCACTTGCTGCCTGCTCAGGCTGCTGGTGACCCTGCAGACGCCACAGCGCCTGGCGGTTCCTGCAGGTCTTGAAAAGAGATTAGCGGGAAGTGCTTAGATGTTGCCCTCCGGAGCATGCGGAGGCCGTCCCGGCGCTTCCCGCATGGGAGCCAGCCCGGGGAAATGCCTGCGTGGCGGCGGCCGCCCAAGTCCCCTGGAAGCCGAGCGTGCTTCTTCCTCCGGGCTGCAGCAGTCCTGGCACAGAGAAACCTCCTCCTGCTGTGCTGTGTCACTGGTGTGATGAGTTTGCCTCCTCAGCTCGGCCGCTCTGCTGCAGCCCCTGGCTGAAACAGCAAGTCACCGGTTAAGTGCCGTGTTCCTCTGCTGGCACACAGCTCTGACGGGCGGCAGCCCTAACCCGTGGGGGAGCAAGGACCTGCCAGAGCCCTGGCCTTCCCGGGCGCTCACCCATGGGTGCTTTGGGGTGGTGAAGGTGGACGTGGGGAACTCTGGCCTGGAGATGCTGCTCCGGATGGTGAGTGGGTTGGTCTCCTCACCTTGGTCACCGCCAGCCCCTTTGCGTGGCGCTCAGTGGGAGCTGGCAGGCTTCGGAATAAAATGTGGGAGGAAGAACGTAGCCCGGATCCGTCCCTTCCTGGGCAGAGGGGACGCAGGGCAGGAAGGAACCCGTGCGCCTGCTTGGGCTGTGCCAACAAAAGCGGCTTTTATGGAGCCGGCCCCAGCGCCTGGCCAGCGTGGGCTCGACGCCCATCGGTGATGCCTGGGTGCTCCGCTTCCCCGTGGGCTGCTGGCTCGGTGGTGTTGGCACCCCCTGAGACGGGGTGCCGGTCGCGAGCATGCCTGATGTGATTCGGCTTCGTGACGCCTCTCTGCCTGGCCGGCGGCAGCTCCAGGGCCTTCATGGTCCGGGTGCTGGGCAAGGCTGGGGTGACGCACGCGTGCGGCGGGTCAACATTGCGCGCCGCTGTCGCTGGTTTTGGAGTAGCTGCATACCCTGACGCCCATCTCTGCCTCAGGGCCCAGTGGCGCTGGGAGGAGGAAGAAGTCCTGGGCTTGGAGGCGTCCTGGGCTTGGCCTTGCTCTTCCCTGGGGCTGAACTTGTGCTGTCTCTCCACACCCAGGGGTAGGCTGCTGAGCCCCTCCAGCTCATCTCACTCGTGGGTGTGGGCTGGCAGCTCTCAGGCAGAGAGGCCTCAGGGCAGCCCCTTCGCCAGGTTTGATTGAAGGAAACTTCTCCCAGAAGGTGCAACGGTCCTGGGCGCCAATAGCACCAGCAGGGACCGGGGCAGCTGCCATCCCCACACCACGGGAAGGGGCTCTTCGAACGTCTGTGCTCCATCCACGTCAGTCTGAAGCTGAAGGAACTCTTCACCGTGCATGTTGTGGCCATGCTGATGGGCTCCAGCAGGAGTCTGGGCCCTAAAAATCCAGGTTTCCAGCCCCCGTGAGGCTCTACTTGCTTCTCTTGACGTCCCCTTGGGCAGGTGCTCGTGTCTGGGACAGAGAGCTGAGGTCTGTTTGGTGTAAACCCTCTTAAGCCTAATGTGAATGAAAATAGAGCCTGGAAAGCTATTAGAGCTATAGCAAAGGGTCCAGGATTTCCCTGGGCTGCCTGGACCAGGTGTGTGCCGCGGTGCAGCCCCGGGCTGTACCCAACACTAGCTGGGGGTCGCGTCCTGTGTGATGGGGCTCAGTGCTGACGTGGGCTCCAGCCGCTTGCGGAAGTGACTCTGTGTGCATTGGACTTTGCCCAGGCGCTGGAGGGGAGCTGAGGACATCTGGATGTTGCCTGAGGTCCACCTGGAGACGGCGGGGTGAGCGCTCACTGCGTCAAATCAGGGCAAGGCAACGGCGCCTGAGCCAGCGAGCTGCAGCCAGGGCTGTGGTTGCTCTGTTTTTTTGAGATGCAATTTTTTTCTAACCTGCCAAGCGCTGGAGAGAGCAGGATGAGCCCTGCATGGCCAGGCGATGACGCAGCTTCTCCATCGCCATGTGTGCCAGCGGCTCCATCCCGTCTCCTTGAGACGAGGAGCACAGTGCAGGGAGCACTGCTGCCCCCGTGCTGTGACCGTGCTGGCAATGGCCATGTCCCAGGTGGTGCCACCCTGGTGTGACTGGTGCCCTGGGTTGGTGCTTTGCTGGGTTTGACCCAAGGTACGAGGTGAGCCTGGATGTCCCACCTGTGCCAGGTTGGCTTGCAGCCCCTGTTGCCTTCTGGTCCCTTCTGCACCAGCCTGGAGCATGGCTCCATGGCAGTGCCTGCAGCCTTGTCGCACGTCCTGGGTGCTCACGGTCCAGCACCTGCAGGTCCCGGTGGCAGCAGGGCCGTGCAGGAGGGATGCGGCTGCTGGCATCGGGGACTGGGGACCTGCTGGATCTGGCCCTCCCCAGCTGGCGAGGCTTTGCTGTGGCACAGGGAGGAGCAAGCTTGGGTTTGCCTGTTCCCAGCCCCCTGGAACTGCTCTGGTTCCTGTGGGCACCTCTGCAGCGCCCGGAGCTGGGACAGGTGCCAGGGGGCTGTGGGGAGCTGGGGAAGGGGTGCCTGGGCCCAAACGGGAGCCGAGTAGGCAGGCAATTGGGGGATGCAGCAGGTGCATCCTGCTGGCATTTCTGGGGCTGTTCCCATTCTTGGGAAGCACCTTGCCACCTCGGAGTCACAGTGGAGACCGTGGCTGGCTCCTGGCGTGGGGGGGTCTCATGCAATGAAAGCTGGGGTCACCCAAGGCCGGCTGTGCCCTCTCCTCCCAGTACAGGGGTTGACTGGCCCCTGCAACAGGCACAGTCCTGTCCCCACGAAGCCGGCATCTCCGAGGGCTGGATGTGCAGCTCCCCTGGCTGCTGGTGAGGATGGGGCTCTATTGTCCCCCCCAGGCCTGGGGCTGGCATGCTCCTGGCCACACTTGAAGGAGGCTTGGAGAAGCCAGCATGGCCCCGTGGCTCCCTGGTGGGCTCTGCCCAGCGGTGATGTGTAGCCTTGCTCTTCCTCGTGCCTCAGTTTCCCCATTTCTGGCCATTGCAGAGCTGCCGCCCTCGGAGTTCATGCAGGTGGCGGACTCAACGTGGCTGGCGCTCAGCGTCGTGTCCAACGGCAGGGCCTCCTCTGGCTGCCAGGCCACCGGTGTCACCAAGATTGCCAAGTCGGTCATCGCTCCACTGGCCGAGCACAATGTCTCAGTGCTGATGCTCTCCACGTACCAGACGGACTTCATCCTGGTAAGTCCTGCGCAGGGGCTGAGGCTCGAGGGAAGCGCCTGTAGCCCTGACTCTTCCCATGCTACTGCCAGGTCCGGGAGAAGGACCTGCCCGCGGTGATCCACACGCTGGCGGGAGAGTTCGACATCTACAAGGAGGAGAACGGCGAGTTTGTCCCCGTCAACCGCGACGACGTGAGCAATGGCTTCCTCAAACCCAAGCCAGGTGAGCAGCTGGGCTTGCTCTGGAGGCTGGATCCGTGCCCCCAGGGCCTCCCTGCTGCGCCCTGATGGATTCTGGACTGTCACTGCTGTGGCCACGGGGTGGCAGTGCTGTACTGTCCCCAAGTTGTCCCCAAGCAGCTGCTGTGCTGGCTGGCACCGGGTGCCCTGCCTGGGGTGATGGCTCGCTGTCCCCTGCCAGCTGCCAGCCCCACGGTGCACCCCGTGCAGAGCCCCCAGAACCGCTTCTGCATCCTGACCGTGGCGCCCGACACGCTGCCCGCCATTGCCACCATGCTCATCGATGTCCTCTTCTACTCCCCCAGGTGGGTCCATGTTTGGTGCTGGCACCTTGCTTGGGTGCTGGCCCCTCACACGGGTACTGCTGTGGGCCAGGAGGCTGCAGAGTGACCTGGCACGTGAACCCTCTGCCGGCAGTTGCATGCGCACCGGGGTCTTTCCCAGCCCAGCACCCTGTGCTGGAAGGGGTCTTGGGGTGCCGGGCGTGGGGGATTTGGAGTGGGCAGGGTTGTTCCAACCCATGGCTGCTAGAGGCATTTGCACCATGGGCGTAAGGGGGTGCTGTGGATATTTGGGACCTGCTGGGGTCCCCTGCTGCCCCACTCTGGCCTACCTGGGCCACAGGCTGCCCCTACCCTTCCCCAGCCACTGAGGGAAATGGTCTCATCCTGCCTTCTGCTCCCACCACTCTTTCAAGCTCTGGATGCATTTCGCAAACTAGCTTTGCTCTCCCAAGGGTGTCCCAGTGACCGGCTGCTCGGGTGATGGGGACCCTGCTGCTGGCCGGGGAGATGGGAGTCCCTCGGAGTGTCCGGCTGGACAGGCCAGCTCCGAGCGCTGCCGAGCTGGGGCAAGAGGCCGCCTGTTGCAGCAAAGCCTGGACAAGGGGGTTGTTGCACAATAGGAAGCCTTCTTTTGCAAAAGACCTGTCTGAAACCCCGCAGAGGGACCCGTGGTGAGGCTCTGCACCTCTTTGGGACTTCCGGGCGGTTGGAGCTCTGCAGCATTGTCTGTTGGGTCCCTCTCCCCATGGGAACACGAAGCCTCAGGGCTCTTCCTGGGAATCCACCTTCCCTTTGGGTTAAACCTTACATTTCACCTAGTCCAGGCACCTGGGTGCCTGCAAGTGCAACTCTGTTCAGGCTTGTCTGGGAGCAGGTCTCTTCCGACGTGCAAAGAGCAGCTGCTGTGTGGACTTTCCCACTCCAGAGGTGCGGAGGTGCTTCAGAAGCACGCAGAAACGTGGTTGCAGCCAAGTCCTGCACCTCCAACCCTGGAGGCTTCCAAAGTGCAGAGCACGCTCGCTCTGGTCCTGAGTCTGCCCCCACCCAGGAGGTGACAGTGAGGCATCCAGATGCGACCCTAGTAGAAGCTAGCACCCCCGGGTGCTGCAAGCCAACCAGCCAACCCTTTTGCTCCCTGATGTCAGGGCCTCCGGCCAACCTGGAGGTCAGCTCACCCCGCTCCCGCTGTCTGCAGCCCCCCGAAGGAGGCTCTCCCTGGCAGACAGGAGCTCGACACCATCACCTTCTTTGCCTTCTCGCTGATCGAGGGCTACATCTCCATCGTGATGGATGCAGAAACCCAGAAGAGGTAGGTGCCCTCTGAGGCTCAGCATGGCTCCCCAGCCTCGTGTGCTCCAGGGACCCGTCTCGGGGCAGCAGGTGCTGGGTCCTGGGAGGTTTTTGCACTCAGGGTCCCCCCCATCTTCCAGGTTTCCCAGTGACCTGCTGCTGACCAGCTCCACAGGGGAGCTCTGGCGGATGGTGCGGATCGGCGGGCAGCCCCTGGGCTTCGGTAAGCGTCGCCACGGCTCTGCCCGCCAGCATGGTCCCCTGCATCGGTGATTGACGCCTTGTCCTGCTCGGTGCACCCCCCTGGGGGAAGAGCCGCTTTGCAGAGGGATGTGGGCACGACTGGGAGCAGTCTGTGGTGGAGCAGGGTCAGGTTTCCCCATGGAGCTCAGCACCCATCCGCGGCGAGCGATTGTCCTGCTACACTCGGGGTTGCTTTGGAGCAGAGGTGGGGGCTTCCTGCACCTCCAGGCTTCGTTCCCGGTGCCGTCACCCCAGGGGGCTTCTGCCCGCGTGTCCCGGCGGCTGGGCCACGGCCTGCACTCACGGCGGGCCCCTCACCTCCCCAGACGAGTGCGGCATCGTGGCCCAGATCGCCGAGCCCCTGGCCGCTGCGGACATATCGGCGTACTACATCAGCACCTTCAACTTCGATCACGCCTTGGTAAGTGCCCCGTGCCGCTCCCCCCGCCGGGCCCACGCACGGGGCACTGGCTCCGTCGCCCTGTTTTGGTGGGGGGCTGCGCCGGGGCAGCCAGCAGCACTGACGTGGGCCCCCCTCGGTGCCAGGTCCCCGAGGAGGGCATCACCGAGGTCATCGAGCTGCTCCAGCGGCGCCAGGAGAGCGGCGGCAGATAGCAGGCGAGCCCGAAGGCGCCGGCACCCCGACGCACCTGCCCACGGCTATCCTTCCTCCGGCAGCGGCGCTCCCTCCAGCCCCACCGTGGCTTTGGCCGCTGCCAAGCTGGGGCTCAGCTGTTGCTCGGGATGGCCGGCGCGGGGCCGAGCCCGGGGCACTGCCGTGTTATTTGGCCGCCGGGGGAGCAGAGAAAGCTCCACTGCGCCACCCCGGCGGCAAGCAAGAGGCTGGAGGGCAGCGGCGGCCCGGCCTCAGCCTCGAGCACTCCTTGGCCTGTCGCTGCTTGCAGCTAGTGATGCTTTTTTTTATAAAAAATAAACTTCTCTCAGGGCAGGTGGTGGGTGATGCTGTCACGGTGACGTAGCCTGGGGCCGAGGGCAGGATCTCCCTTGGATCCCCCTTCTCTGGGGCTGGGCTCTGCGTCGCCCTGGTATGGCCCTGGAGGCTCCCACCTTTTGTTGGGGCGGGGGGAGCGGTGAACTGTCTTCCAAACTGTGTTTTTTTTGTCATAGTTTTTACTGAGTCAATAAATTCCAGTTTTTCCACGTACTGCGTGGCTGCAGGTCAGCGTTGGCGGTGCCCCATAGGTTCCCCCCCACCCTTGCAGCATCCGGGGCTGCCAGCAGCATCCCTGCATCCCTGTGCCGGGACAGCCACGGATGTCGCTCAGGTCCTAAAGGCCGAGGTGAGATGCTGGAAAGTCTCTTCGCCAGGAGCAGTGTCGCAGAGGAGCCATCCCGCGTGCTCCTGGCACTGCAAAGCAGCCGGGGAAACCAGCGCGGGAAGGTGCTGCCTCTGGTCGCCTCCTTTCTGGGCAGGGAAGCCATGGTGCCATTGGAGTCAAAAATAGGAGCAGCAAAGGGGCTCGAAGCCCGGCTCCCTTGCCGCATCCTTGGAGACGCGTCCGGCAGGGCAGCACAATGCTCCCGTGCCTGCCGTGGTGCAGGTGGTGGGACTTAGCGGCTGCAAAAAAGCCACCGAAGCTGGATGCTGCCCACATTCCCCTTGCATGCACACGTGGGAACCCTCGTGGCTTTGCCATTTCTTGCTCTCTCGGCGAAAGTTTTTGGTTTTTCTGGTATTTTGCAGGCGGGGAGCGAGTGCCAGCATCCCTGTGTGGGCTGGGAGCAGAGCTGAGCTGGCTGCAGCCCCTGGCTCCTGTCCTTTTAGTTGCAGCGGGACCCCTATAAAACCTTCCTTGGTCCCAGCCCCGAGCGCGGGAGCCAAGCTGGAAGGAGATGCTCACGTAACGGGCTGGACGTAGGGTCACCCCGGAGAGCGGCAGGAGCACAATGGGGGGTGGGAAACTTAGGCACGGCGAAGACCATGGACGCGTGGCGGTCCCCTTCCCTTCGCAGGTCCCGTGGCACCGGCTGTGCGGGTGCCCAGCCAGTCCCGTGCACCGCAGCCATGCGCGGCCCCTCCGCCGTGGCTTGCTTCGGCAGGCGCTTGCACGACCTCGAGTTCCTACGAAGTCCCCAGCCTCTTTCCTTCCTGTCTCACTCTCTCTTCCAGAGTCATGAGACAGCAGTGACGTATGCCGCGGAGATTAAGAAACTACAGTCAGCCAATGCGGTCACCAGCTCTATTTTTAACTGTGTTGGGTATTGCACATTCTTCCACGACGCACTCCTCTTTCATCTGCATCCTCCTCCCATCGGTGTTCAGGGAAGGCTGCTACCTCTGTGCCGGTGACTGGGCTTTTTCCTTCTTCCTTTGGAGCCCAGCGGAGACCTGCGGCAATGAAAAGCAGCTGCTTCCCGCTGCCACCCAGCCCCGCAGCACTGGCGCACTTCCCCAGCCCGTGACTCAAGAGGATGAGCCACCGTGTACAGCACCGTGCGCCCTCGGGAGAGCAGCCTGACTCCCGGGCTTTCCCAGGGCTTTTGGAGTCATGCAATGAGTCCGCTGGATTTCTGCACTTCCTGCTCAGCGTGGTGCAGGCCCTGCGCAAACTCCTTGGATTTTTCACTGTGCAAGGCCTGGGGTGGTGCAGGGCTCTGGGGGCCTCTTCTGGTGGGGATCCTTGGTGGTGGTCAGGGCCCAGGTGCCATCATGCAGCCCCAGGGACCACGGCCAGCCCAGCTCCCTCTGCCAGCCAGGCCTGACCCCACGTCACGCACTCATGGGCATGGCATGGGCTGTGGGCTGGGGACGTGAGTGGATGAGCAGCCAGCTTGGTTTTGGAGTTGCTAGAAGGATGGATGGATGGTTGGTTAGATGGATGAGAAGACAGGTGGGTTGGTGAAGTATAGGTGGATGGATACACGGATTGGTGGGTGGGTGGATATGTGGATGGGGTGGATGGATAGCTGGATGTGTAGGTGGGGCGGATGGATACATGGATTGGTGGGTGGGTGGATGCGTGGATGGGGTGGATGGATAGCTGGATGTGTAGGTGGGGTGGATGGATACATGGGTGGGTAGATGGATGGATGGGGTGGAGGGATGGATGGATAGATGGATACATGGATGTATAGGCAGATAGATAGGTGGATGGATGGAGTGGGTGGATAGGTGGATGGATAGATGAGTGGATGGGTGGATAGGTGGATGGATGAACAAATTGCCTTTGTCAAACTGGTGTGATTTCTCCTGGAGACAAGGAACTTTTGGATCCTTCTTCCCTCCAGTGTTGTCTTATTTACAACCTTTGCCAGCCCCACCAGGCCAGGATGAGACAGCCCATGGCCTGACCGC
Organism: Dromaius novaehollandiae; assembly: GCF_036370855.1. Classification (NCBI taxonomy): domain Eukaryota; kingdom Metazoa; phylum Chordata; class Aves; order Casuariiformes; family Dromaiidae; genus Dromaius; species Dromaius novaehollandiae. The sequence goes on from NC_088114.1 coordinate 17,799,814, forward strand.
GTGTGACTGCTGGCCGGTGCCCGGCGCCTGTCCCCGGCAGCCGTACCGGGCCTGCCAGAGGAGATAGTGGCAACTCCATGCTTCCCAGGTCCTGAGTCCCAGCAGTGCCCTTAGGGCCACGAAGCCCCATCATAATCTGGGGTCCTGCAGAACCAGTACTGTGGGAATAGCCACTGTGGTCACGCGTGCTTGGTGCTGTGGGGATGTGGTCACTAGAGCAGCTCTGATGGTCGTGGCTGCACTGTGGAGCGAGGCCGTGCCATGGCACATGTGTCCGCAAGCCACTTGCTTGGTTGCAGGGGCCCCAGCATGGATGTGGCTGGTGCCAGCTCATGCTCTCCCAGATGACGCCCGGAGGAGGAGGATCCAGCCACAGGGACAGGACCAACATGGGCCATTCGGCCTCGAGCCATCGTTCATTTTCTAGTGCAGACACAGCGATGGTGGGGGGGGAGGGAAGGGGGACGAGATGGAAAGAAGATCCCTTGGAGGCCATCTAAGGTCTCCTTAGAGGCACCACTACAGAGAAACCTGTGTCGCAGCTGAGGGCGGAGGAGCCCAATGGTGGTGGTGGTGGTGGTGGTGGAGCACCAGGCGTTAGTGACCTTGCTCACAGCTCATCTCCAGCAGCCCCTGATGCCCAGGGCCTGCTGCCTGGCCACCTCGCTGCCTGGGGCTGGTGGCGGTGATGCCCTGCCCACCATCGGGGTGTGGGAGGATGTGATGCTGGCTGCGGTGCCGCAGCCTTCACCGAATGCCACATGTGGCCCGTTTCCTACGGCAGGGAGTTCTGCAGGTTGGCAGCAGGGAGAAATTTGAGGAAAAGAAAACATTTCTTCGTATGGAAATGAGTCACCACTGCTCTCTTCCGTTCTCAAGGAGATATTATTTCTGGGTTTTCCTCCCCTTGTGGAGGCCATCCAATCTGAAAGTGCAAATTCTGCTTTGGGTGGCTTCCTGGGCTGGCCCAAAGGGCACCACCAGAGCAGCCAGAGGGGACGGGCACTCAGCTGCACCGCGGCCCCGCTCGCCGTCCTGGGGCATCCGTGCAGCGGAGCAGGGCTGCCACGGGATTGCCCATGCTGCGATCGGTTCTCGGCCGTGTTTTCCTATTTGGTGGGCGAAGTGAGGGGTGGCGGAGGCGCTCGCGAGGATGAGACACAGCTGCGCGCCTCCTGCTGCCCACCTGGCACCTGAAAGCCCTGAAATCTTGGCAATTATAGGAAAACTGCAGCTTGCAGGTGATCAAAAAGCCCTTGGTGGGGAGAAAGCAAGATGATGCGGGGTCCAAAATGCACTTTGCAAAGCAAACCCTCGCTCTTCGGCCCCGGGCTTTCAGGATCTCAGTGCACCAATGCTGCATGTTTTGGGTTGCAAGGCTGAGGACCACCTGAGGCCTCGGGATTTCGCAGACCTGAACCGAGTGGGTTTGCATCCATGGCCTCTTTCCTCCCAGAGTTTGGAGCGCTGCTGAAAATAGCTCCCGGTTGGGGCCCTTCGTCGGCTCATCAGGTGGCGATGTCACCCCGGAGCTGGCGGATTTGCTGGGAGCTTAATTTTGACAATATTGGATAAATTGTACATAAAATAAAATAAAATTTCATACAAATCTGCTTCATTTTCCAGGGCATCTGGCAGCGTGCCAGACCCGCTGCGGGGCTCACAGCCGGGTTTTTTCTGCCCGGCGGCGTTGCATAACTCTTACGCAGCAGAACGGGGAGGCTGCAGCGGCAGCCCGCTGCCAGCTGGCGCGCGGCGGCTGCCGGAGCGTGCTTCCTCTGACCCCAGCCGGCTCCGGCTTTGTGCAACGTCCGCGTCCCGCGCGAGGCCTGCCTCTGCTGCTGACCCCCGGGCGATTGCATTTCCTTCCTCGCGCGCCCGGCCCGGCTCCGGGCAGGCCCGTTGCAGCGGGGCTCCACCGTGGCTCCCTCCCTGCCACGCGGCAAGGATGCACGGCGGCAGCAGCACTGCCGGCGGCTCTGTTTTTTCACCCCCAAATGCTTGCGCTTGCACCCTCCGTCACCCTGTAGGGCTCTCTGCCCCTGGTTGCCCTCGCCAGCTCCAACGCATGCCCCAGAGAGGAGAGACAACCCCGAGCGGCGAGGCAGAGGGATGGGAATACCCCCACGTCTCCGCCAGCCCGAGCCCCACAAGGAAACACCTGCGTGGGGACCGGGGACGCCGGGCGGAGGAGCAGGGCTGGGCGGCCGCTGGCGCGCAACGTGGGGCACGGCGGCCTCCCCGGCCCCTTAGTCAGCAGGCCACTTCCGCTGCCGCCGCGCGCCACGGCATCCCTCTGCCGCTGCCTGTGGCCACCCTCCGCACTCGGGTTTACCATATACGGCTTTGGCGGCGGCGCCCCGGCTCCTGGCACTGCCGCGGGTTCGTGGCGAGCGCTGGGCATCCCGGCGGCCGGGCAGCAACCGGTGCTCCCGCTGCATCTCCCGGCTCCCGCCCTCCCGGGCTGTATTTTCTGCTGTGGCCCGGGGGTGGCAGCTGCCAGCCGGCGGCTTGCCTGGCCGTGCCGTGGGCAAGGGCTAGCAGCGCAGCACAGTGCACCGTGGCTTCGCTGCGGAAAGCATCCATGCAAAAGCCAGCTGGTCCATGCCGTGCCGCAGCATCAGCACCGCTTTCTGAAACTGCCTCCTGCTGCCGCTGCTGCAGCCGGGCAGGGATGCACGGCCAGCACCCCGGCGAGCCCAGCGCTAGGGACAATTCGGGTGCCATGGGGCCACCGTGGGCCGGGCTCCTCCGTGCCTCCGTCCCGGCCAGGGGCCCACAAAGTGGCGTCTCTGCTCCTTCCCAACACTTTCCTGGCGCAGGAGCAGGGCTTGCTGCTCCCGGTGGCCCCGAGATGGCTGGATTGGACCCGGGGCCGGGTCCAGCGCTGCCTCCGATCCCTGCAGAGCAAAACCAAGCCTGGCGGCGCAGTAAAGAGCTGTTCACACCTTAACCAGAGGCTGACAGCAGCGGTGCATTCGCCCCGGCCTGCGCCCGCCACAGCCCAGCAAGCCTCAGACACCGCCGCGGATGTCGGTGCGTGTTGCAGACGCCGGCCGCAGCGACGGGCTCCCGGCCGCGGTCTGCAGTGCCCGCGCTTTGCTGCCACGAGCCCTGGCAGGCCCGGCCGGCTGGCCCACGTGCTCGTCCTGCCCACGATGCAACGCCTCCAGCAGCAGGGCAGGACGCCCTGACCCCGGCTTTCCCGCAGAACTGCCGCTGCCAACGGTCTCCAGGCGTTGTTTTTTGCATTTTGGTTTCGGGGTGGGTAGCGGAGGCTGTTTTCCGTTTAACACGCCGCTACCGTTACCATGAGCCTCCCTCGTTTAATAAATCGGTGAAAGAGGGCTGACTCAAAGAGGCTCTTTCCTACAGAGCTGGTTTCCTCGTCATTGGCTTCCAGTTAACGCCACGCTTGGGCGGCAGGGCCCCGGTGTGCGGGGGTCCTCTTGCTCCCCCAGAGCTCGGGGTGGACCTGCAAGGACTCCCTCGAGGAACTGAATCGAAGAACAAAACCATGGGCCAGCCGGCATCATTTCCTCCCCCCTCCCCGGCACAGCTCACCCCGCTCATTGGCCCCCAGTCATCACTTCACTTCTGTATTTCTTTCCGTTGAATTCGGGTGCCTCCTTTGTAGGTGGTGGCTAATCAGTGCACTTTAAAAGGCGAGCTTCCCCATAAGCGACCAGTAAGGAAGTGGCTCGCGCGCCTTGCAGCACTGCTCAGCAACACCCTGCCCCGAACATGCGGTGCAACGCACGGCCCCTGGGCATGCTAGCAGGTAGGTCGTCGCTGGCGTCCCACAACTGCCCTCTCACTCGCACGCTGGTGCCCTGCCACGGCAGACCGCCTGCTTGAGCCGGCGGCGGCGGGAGCCGCGTGGGGAAGCGCGGCGGCACGGCCCGCTGGGGCACTGAGTCACTCAGCAGCGGCAGCCGGTTTCGCTGAGCCTGCTGGCGCTTTCCCCTCCCAGTGGCGTGAGTGGGTGCCGGGCGGCGGGGACCTTTCCGGGCACGGGGGCCTCCTCCTGGAAGTGGGCAGGAAGGGCAGCGAGAGGGGCCGTGAGCGCCCCATTGCTGGCACTTTGGGCTTCTCCGGGGCCCCCACTGGGGCACACGGACGTGCTGAAAGAGCCCCACCGGCGTGCCAGTCTGGGGGGCGGATCTCAGTGCCTGACTCTCCCGGCGCCCCGTGGGCCCCGCGCTCACGCCAGGAGCTGTGGGACATGTTCAGGCCCCTGGCATCACCTCTCTCCCAGGAAGCTGCAGGCTGTCGCCTGGTGAGCACGGCTCCGCCGGGCCCAAGGGGGCACTGGCCCGTGCCCCTGCCATGGTGACACCTGTGAGAGGTGACACCAAATCCCCACCCCCACCCCATTCCCTCCTCTTCCTCCCCAGCCGTGGCCAAAGGTCTCCTCATCCTCTGCGCGGTGCCCACCAATGCCAGCAAGAGCTCCCAGGCTTCGTACCTGCAGCAGATCCACTTGCTGGTGCGACACATGGCAGAGGACGCGCAGGAGCTTTTCATCTTCTACGTAAGTGTGGGCTCCCCGCACCAGTGCTGGGCGGGGACAGCGCAGCAGGGTCACTGCTCTCCCCCAGGGCTGGTCCCCTCGGAAACACCCCAGGAGCCCCAGCCAGAAGCTCCCAGCCGCTCGGTGGTGACCGCCTTGCTTGTCTCTTTGCAGGAGAGCCACCAGAACATGAACAAGCTATGCCAAAAAACCAAGTGGGTGGAGTGGCTGCCCCAGGCGGACGTGGCAGACCTGCTGGCGCCTGGCGTGCTGCAGGAGCTCTACGGGGCCATGGAGCACATGGACCATGCCCTGCAGACCATCTTGCAGCACCAGCAAGATCTCAACGCCCCTGGTGCCGAGCTCCTCCAGAGGCTCACCGCTACCCACCTGAAGGTGCGAGGGCTCCTCAACAACATTGAGGTCCTGCTTCGAGCCCGAGGCATTACACCCGTCCACGTCACCCTCCCCCAGAAGCCAGCGGTGACCAAAGTCTTCCAGCAGAAGCTGGAAGGATGCAAAGTCCTCTGGATCTACTCCCGCTTCATGAGCAAACTGAATGCGGACCTGGAAGCGAAGGGCCTCCAGGACCGCTGGGAAAGGCGGCGGCAGCGGCGAGGCTCGAGAAGAGGCCCCAGAGCCAACAAGCGGGTCAGGTGCTCCTAGACCACTGCCAGCCCCAAGAGCTCCCGACAACTATGTGAATCATCCCCACTGCTCCCGTCACCACTGTGGGACCCATCTGCCACTTCCTTGCTGCGCAAGCTTGGTGAAAGGGGCCTCTTGTGGACAGGCTCTGCAGTTGGCTGGTGGCGAATGGGAGCAGGACTCCCTCGCTGCTGCCACATCTGAAACGGGCATCCCCGGGAGGCTGGACCCTCGCCCTGGGGCTCTCAGCAACCAAAATTGGCCATTTCTCCCTGGGACCTGCTGGATTCAGACACCACAGGAAGCCAAGCACGTCGCTCCGGGATGCACAGCTCAGCTGGGAATCACCTCCGACCACTGCGATTGCACATGCAAAACTGGAAGGGCGAGAAGCAGCAGGTCCCAGCGGCTCAGCCCCCAGCAGCAGCAGCGGCCAAGCCATCGTGGTCCCGGCTGCTTGGCGTGGAGCTGCTCTCGGGCTGCGAGACAGCCCCGCTCGTGCCAGTGCAAGCCCCATTTGGTGCATGACAGTGGGACCCTTCATGCAAGCAGGAGCTGGGCTTGCACCCATCGCTGCCTGCAGCTGGCCAGCGTGGCGCACACCACGGCCACCCCATCAGCGGCCCGGGCGCACTCCATGCTGCCCTGTGCCGTTCACCCAAAAACTGGACCCTGTTGATGCCCTGCACCGCCGCTGCAAGCCGGCCGGCTGCTCTGGGGGCTGCCCCGGTCTCTGCCCCACGCTGCAGCTGGCGGGGTGGCCCAGAGTCAACTGCAGTGACCACGCCGGGGAGCTGTGGGCGCTGGCCTTGCCCTGGCATGGATGGCCTCTGTGGGCTGCCGCGGTCCCACTCGCTGCGAGGTCAGTGCCGTGTGGCCAGCACTGCGGGGTTACTGCAGGTTGGCAGCTCCGCGCATCGGAAACGTCCTCTTCTTTCAACCCGGCTTGATTTTCCAGTGATTCAATGGGTCTGGTGACCTGGCCTGACTAAGTAGCTGCTCGCTGAGCACCCGGTTTGCAGCCCCACGCTGCGCACGCTCCCCTCCCGCCCTCGGCGGCCAGTGTGGGCTAGCAGCAGTGCCGAGCCGCCAGCCTCGCTGTGCCCAGAGGCAGGAATGTCTCTCGAGACACCGGCTAGTGCCCAGAGCCAACTGGCCTTGGCTCAGGGCTCACATCCAACCTTCCTGTCACAGAGTTTGCAAACCCCGGAGGGCATCTGGAAGCAGCATCCCTGTGCCCTCAGTGTCCCCGTGCTCACAGCATCCCTGTGCTCGCAGCATCCTGTGTCCTCAGCATCCCTGTGCCCTCAGCATCCCTCTGCCTTCGGCATCCCTGTGCCCTTAGCATCCCTGTACTCTTGGCATCCCTCTGCCCTCAGCATCCCTCTGCCCATGGCATCCCCATGGCCTCATCGTCCCTGTGGCCTCAGCATCTCCCAAGTGTCTCGGGTTGTGGAGCTGACAGGATGCACTTTTGCTGGGAAGTGTGGCTCTGGCTCTGACCACACGCGCTGTGGTCTTGGGCCTCAGCAGCCAGCCCGTGTCAGGGGTAATTTATAGATTAATATTTGTACAGCTAATGTATTTATTGAATTTGAAGGTTTAATTTAAAATGTCTTTGCACTGGGAAGATGTATTTAAAAATGTGGGTTTAATATATGACTATATATATATTTTTGTGATTTTTTTATCGTTTTAAGTATAAATGTAACAATATTTTATTTATGAATTTAAATATTTTTTTTGTACTGTGAGAAGGGGGCCTGCCCTTTTTGCTCACAGTGGGCAAAGTGTGCTCACTTATTTTTGTATTACAGCTGAAGGAAATTAAAACATTGAACTACACCCGAGAGCTGTTGATGAGCGTGTGTGTAAGCGAGAAGCCAGTGTCTCCGCCGGGGCGGGATGCGGGATGCGAGAGGGCTGTTCTGGAGTCTGGGAACGGCCGAGGAGCCCCAAACCGAGCTGGATTTGAGCCATTCCCACGGGTGCCGTGGGGCAGGGTGGACGGCTGCAATTACCTGCACCGATGCCCCAGGTGAAGCCGGGGGCCGGGCTGTCCCCGGCGCTCGTCTCGGCCACGTGCGTGACGCTGCCGCCCGGGTACCACTCTGAACGGGCCGTGAATCCCAGCCCTGAGAACGGGCCCTGTTATTGTGCGCCACAGAGAGGCGACTCATTTTACAAGCGTTTCATGTCCTCACAGGGGCTTTTTTTGGGCTGCAAGGTCTAGTTGCTGCCAGGAATTTGCAGCTGAAAGTGATGTAGGTGGGGAGGGAGAGGGGACGAGGGCGACGGCGAAAGTTTGCATGCATTTAGAAACAAATTAGCAATAACCTGCAAGGAAAAGGGGAAACGCCAGGGGGTTTTCGGAGAGGAGCAATTTTGCTTAAAACAAGACTGAGAGGTCACAGCATCTGAAGCTGAGAGTCACCCTCGGGCGGGGCGAGCAGGGCCACGGCCGTGAGCGGGGCCAGGCTGCGCCGTCGCCCTTGTGGGATGCCCAGCAGGGCGCGTGGCGATGCCCCGGCACGTGGCATGGTGCAGCGCACAGCTCCCGGGGATGCTGCTCTAAGGCCGAAATCGCTTCGGCCCCTGGCTAAAGCGTCCACTGCCTGCGTGACCTGCGGTTTGCTTTGCGGGGCAGCCGAATACCCCAAACCGAGACATCTTCAACCACAAGGGAAAAAATAATGAAAAAATAAGAGGGAAGTGAGAAAAGCGAGGTCCCTGCTGCCCTGCTCTCCATGGTGGGGTGGCCCCGGTGCTAGCGGCTCTCTGGCTGCCACTGCGTGGCGCAGGGAGGGGGGATGGCCAGGCTTTTGGGGTGCCCCGCTGCGGAGGCTGGTCCCGATGAGCGGGCAAGCCTTGCACCGCGGTCAAGGAGCGCTGGCCACCCGCAGCAGAGCTTTTGATAGGTTCTTGGATGTAAAATGCAATTGCAAATCCAAAATCCTCATGGCTCTGCTCTCCTGGGCACGAGTGCCGGACCCCAGCGGGGGCATTGCATCCTCCTGCCGAAGCCCCTGGCTTTGGGCTGCCGCCGGCCGGCTGCTGAGGAGGAGGAGGGCTGCTGAGTCAAAAAAGCCAGGGCATGGGCCGGGCGGTCACGCGGAGCCGCGGAGTCAGTTGTTCCCTCCCGTGCGCCGGCTCCCGGCGCTGCTCCCGGCCCGCAGCAGGCCGCGCGGCCCCAGTGAGTCAGTTGCGGGCAGCATCGCCGCAGGCAGCATCGCTGCGGGCAGCATCGTTGCAGGCAGCATTGCCGTGGGGAGCATCACCGAACCCCGGGCGCTGCCACCTCTCCTGCCACCCGCTCCCCGGGGAAGCGTCGGCCTCCCCGGGTCGCGCGCCGCAGCCCCGGCCGCAGGAAGATGTCAGCATGACGCAGCCCCTGCCGGCCTGCTGCGCCACCACTGACTGCACCACGTCCCGCGGGCGGCTGGCGTCCCTGTGCTTCCACCGCTTGCATGGGCTTCGAAGGCAAGGGCTGAGGTAGGTGACCATGGCAAGCGGGATGGGCGCTTTGGGGGATGGCATGGGGGAACAGCTGCAAACCCACTCCGGGAGCTGCCCTCTGGCTCCCAGGGCTTTGCACCGCAGCACCTAAGCCAAGGTTGCAACCTGGGGCCACCCGCGCTTGCAAAACGGCCGGAAACCAAATCGCTTGTTGGAAACCCGCTCTGTGTGAGAGGGGAGCAATTCATTCGCAGCCAACAGGGCTGGTTCTCCAACCGCTCATCTCGAAAACCAGCCCTGGCTGCGCTTTTTGCCACGTGCAGCCGGGGTGCGCGCTGCGAGACCAGTGGTCCCGCTGCATCGTGCCGGCTGTTATGCCCGGAGGGAAGCTGATGTCAGGAAAGAAATGTGGCTTTGCCATGGGTGCCCTGGCGCTCCGAGCGCCCATCGGTGCCACCGTGGAGCAGTGCCTGTGCTTGGGGCTGTGGCAGGCAGGAGGGTGCCAGCCCACGGCCTCGCCACCCCAGACATGGAAAAATTGCTCCGTGAGTCAAAGGGGAATTCATTCCCCGGACTTATTCAATCCCGGGCTTCCCCCGCCCATGGGTCAGCTCCCTGGAGCCTTACTCAGGCTATCCTCGGCCCCCCCGGGGCGCAGCCCCCCAGCCGCGCGGTGCCCGGGCTGCTCCAGGAGCTGGCTCCGGCACGCCGGCCTCTCCGGAGGCCATGGCCGGGATGCTCCCGGTCCCCGCCGGCGGCTGCTGCCCCCGCGGCCAGAGCCCGACCACCCAAAGAGCTGGCGGCTGCACTGGGGACAGCTGCTGAAAGCGGCCGCCGGCTCCTGCCAGATCCTCCTTCCCGCTCGGGGCCCTGGCGCAGGATGGGGCCTCCAAAAACATCGATCCTGGGTGGCAGGGGGGCAGCAAGCACCGTCTCCTCCCCAAAGCGTAAATCGAGCCTTAAGGCTCCCGGGGCAGCCGGGGCTGAGCCACACCAGCCGGCGGTGGCTCGCCAGCCCCCCGGGCGGCGCGCGGGTGAGTCAGGCGGCGCGGGAGGCCGTGCATTCCTGCTTCCGCCGACCTGCGCGCCCGGCATGACTTCACCGCCCTGTCGGCCGCCACGTCTCCTGGCTGAGCCAGTGAAGGGAACAAGGCGACGAGGCTCGGGGGTTTCTCGCTCCGCCAGCTCGGAACTGGGGAGCCTCGGCAGCAGGACGGGGAGCCCGACGCCCAGAAAGCGAGCGCGGGCGGTGGGCTGGCAGTCGACGGCTCCGTCCTCCGTATGCTGTACCAGAGCCAACTGCATCCCCGGAGCTGCCCACGGAGCTTTGTGCTCCCTCTCACCCCTGTCCTGCCCTGGGCGGGGGGGTTGGCAATGGCAGAGCCCGTGGGGGGCATCCCCAGGGCGTTATGGGTGTATGAGTGAGGGCCTCTGCTGCGCTTGGCACAGCCATTCCCGAAGCTGCTGCTTTGCAAGGCAAAAGCAGACCCCCGGCAAGTGCACCCCATATTTCGATATAAGGCAGCACCAGTTACAAAGAAAAAAAAAAATCCGTGGTAAAAAATGCAGCACAGGCGAGGAAGCGCGGGGCTTTGCCCGGCGGAGGGGCTGCGAGGGCAGTGGCGTTCGTGGCACCTGCTCAGTGCCGACGGCCATGGGCGGCCCAGGCGGCGGCAGAGGGGTGCCCGTGGGGCGTCTGTCCCCCCCCCCCCCCGGTCGCCGCATGGCGCTGAGCCTCGCGAGCGCACTGGTAACGCGTGCGGACAGCAGAGAGCAGTGTTCAGCAGGGCAGCGGCGGCCGCCGCGGGCCCCGACGGCGGCAGGGCCCCGTGGGCCTCGCCGGGGCGGCCCAGCGCCTCCCGCCATGCTGCCCAGGCCCGTGGCTGCCCTGCGCCGGGGGCGAGCGGGGCTCCTGCCCCCCCTCATGGCGACCGGCAGCGCTCGCCCCTCGCCGCTGTCCTCTTAACCGTCGCCTTCCCACCCCGGGGAAGCCGAGGCGCGCGGTGGGTTGGCAGCTCGGACGCCGCAGCTGCCAGCCGCCCTCGTGGGCTGGGGGGGATGCGGCACCGTGGCCAGCCCTGTCAGGGCCTGCGCGGCGGCGGCGGCACCATGCGAAGGCCGCACGCCCTGGGGCCGTGAGCCGGCAGGGAGGACGAGACCCCCCAAGGGCACAGGCTGCTCGGGGGGCGACTGTGAAGGTGGGCGAAGGGGCAAGAGCCTGTGGCCCCGTCCCCCCCACCCGCCCCGGCAGCCCCCAGGGCGCTGCCGGCCCCTCGCCCGCGGCCCTGGTGGCTTTCGCGCTGCCAGCGCAAACAGGGCGCAAACTTGTCAAACCTGATCGAAACGTTCAGCCCGGCGTTCCCCAAAAGGGGGGGTGGTTAAAAAGAAAGGAAAAAAAAAAAAAAAAGGACGCCGTTTTGGAGAAAAACGAAAGTCGCTGTAACCTGGTTCTGGCCCGGCAGGGCCCCGCAGCAGGGGTTACGGGCTCCTTTCGCCCTGGGTTTTCGGCACCTTTTAGACGAGCGCAGCATCCTCCCAGGCTCGGGGCGACGGGGGCCGGAGGGGGCTGACAACCCCGCAGCGCAAAGGGTTAAGGCGCGCGCTGGGCCTGGGGGCCGGTCCGGCCTTGCCCACTGATGCTGGGTGGGTTTGTCTTTTTTTTTTTTTTCTTTTTTTTCCAAGCGGAAAACAGGACTTTTTTTCCTTCTTTTTGCCCCAACCGCAGCTTCGCGAGGGTGCAAAGCGCCCGCTTTGGTCGCTTGGAAAAGGATCCCCCCCCCCCGACACCCTGCTGCACAGGGGCACCCTGCCGCGGGGTCCCCAACATCCGCTCCGCAGCACCCATCGCCTCCCGCCTCCCTGCGGGGGGGGGGGGGGAGGTTATTCCAGAAAAACCTGAAAACCTGATTTAGGGGGGATTTTTGGGGGGATTTGTTTTCTCCGCTGGGGTGCCGCTCACTGAAGTGGGCAGCCCGCGGGGTGGCCGGGCCCGGCTCAGCTGAGGGGAATCACCGGGCTTGGGGGGGGACCCGGGTTGGGGGGGGGTGAAAGTGCTTTCGGAAACATGAGTCACGGCGTGAGCGCTCGGCAGCACCACGCGCGCCGTCGAGCCGCTGGCCGTCCCGTCCCCCCGTGCACCGCCCCCCGGGACGCTCGGAGGTTGAGCTGTAGAGCGGGGCGGGGGGGGGGGGGGGAAGGAAAAAAAAAAAGGAAAAAAAAATCCGTGCAGCTTCTCTCTTTTTTTTTTTAAATCTGCCCACTTAACCGACCCCCCCCCCCCCGCAGCCCCATGCGTGAAAAAAAACCACAATCCCGGTGACATCAACTTTATCAGAAGTTTATTTCTAAGAATCATTCACGATTTCCAAAGCCCTTTACTTCCTGATTTACAGTTTCAATACAAGTAATGATAGTGTTTCTCTGTTTCTCCCCCCTCGCCCCCCCCTCCTCCCCTTTCTTACAACACAGGCTCACTGGAGGACCGGTATATAAACCAAGAGGAGTCCCCCAGTATGAACATGAATTTCTGAAAACCTCTTCTGCCAGCATCAATCTCTATTAAAGTTGCTCCCGGGACACAGCTCACAATGAAGTTCATGCCGGCAGGTAAAAAATACCATCTTTGTCGAACCTATTTCGTCCTTTCCCCCTTCTCCCCCCCCCTCGCTTTTTAACTTCGGTGATGTTGAAATGAACACACGCACACTTTGTCTCCGGCGCTGCCGCTCGCCGCCGAGAGCGAACCCTCCCGAAACTTTGCTTTTGCCCGGGGTTAGCATCTCTGGGAATTGGCAGTAGGGAGCAAAAAATGCCTTTCTGGCGCGGTTCAGCCAACATCTGGACACTTATATAACTCGAAATATGTCCAAAAAGGAGGGGGGGGATCTTGCTTCTTCTTCTTTTTTTTTTTTTTCCCCTTTTTCTTTTCCTCCTCCCGGGTCTCTGGATGCTGCAAAAGGCAGGCGATTCTTGCTTAATTAGAGGCAACTAAGAAATGCGAGAAATGAGGAAGCTGCCAAGTGCAGACGGGGCTTTGGATGGAGCTGTGCCGACCCCGGCGGCGCCGCCGCTGAGGGAGTCGCCCAGGGCGGGCTGGGTGCCCGGGGAGGGGGGGCAGCGCCTGCCCCGAGGCCGTGGGAGGGGGCCCGTTGCCCGCCGGCGCCCCGCCGCGGCCGCTGGCACATGTGGCCGCTCCTGGCCTCGCTCTGCCCAGCTGTGAAATGGGCACAAGGAAGCGGGCGGGCCGGCGGGGAGGGTCGGCGAGGTCGAGGCCGCGCATGCCGTGGGCCTGGCTCCCCGGGGAGGACCCGGGTCGCCTCGCTGCCGTCACCACCGTCCGCGCCCTCCCTCCGCTCGCTGCGCCGCCACCGAGCGCGGGCAGGGGCGGGTAGGCGATTGCAACACAGCCAGGTAAGTCCTTCCCCAGCTGGGCACGGGCGTTGCTGCAGCGAGGGTAAATAAAGCGGTTATTGTGTTCGCTGGGACCTGCGGCAATGCGGCGGCTCTTACAAGTGCAGGCAATTTCGGCGCTCGCCAGAGCACGGGGCCGCTTTCGGCGCTGCGTGGGGGGGCTGGAGGGGCACAGGTCTCCCCGGCGGCACGCAGGTGTGATGTGCCAGCGGGCGCTGGCAGGGGGGCCGGTGGGAGGCCGGGATTGCAGCCAGTGCCGGAGCTCCGGGCTGGCACCCCGGGGCTGCCAGCTTGGGAGACCGCGCATTTTGGGGGGCAGTGCATCGCTCACACTCTGTCGACGGGAGAGACCCCCAGGGACGCCGGGCCGGGGTGACCCAGCTGCGCCCGGCTTGGCGCTCAACGGAGCGCTTGTTCGGCAGCCAGGGATTTGCTGGCCCGCGGCGCCGGCAGCTGCGCTGGCTCATCCCAGGGCTCCTTGGCGAGCGACCGCCGTGGTCATGTCGCTGCACTGGCTTCGTGGATGGGGAAACTGAGGCACGGCCCCCCCCAGCAGGGCCCCTGTGCGGCGCAGGGGATTAAAGCAAAAGCCCCGAGCAGGTTTCCTGGCTGGCACCTGGCTGAGTCAGCGGGTGCCAAAGCCGGGGTGGGGCCCCGCTCCCGCAGTGCCCGGCCGAGGATAACGGGGAGGAAATCGCTTTGCATATTCGATTCAATCTGACAGGCTGTCAGCAGGCGGTTGCGAAATGTGGGAATGCCAGCGGGTGCCCCACGGGGAAGGAGGGCAGGGGAATTCCTTCCGGGAGCAGAGCCGGCCCGCGGGCAGGTGAGGAAGCGGGGCCAAGCCGACAGAGCGGGCGGCAGCATGGGACCGCTGGGCGGCTGCGAGCACTTTCCCCGGGAACGGAGGGAAAGCAAAGTGGGAAGCAGAGGCTCCAGGCAAAGCCTGGCTTGGCGGCCCACCATCCGAGGTGCTCGGGGCTGGCGGCGCTGGCCGGGCGCCCAGGGTGCCCGTCACCAGGCCAGGGCCCTGCTGACCCTCCTCTCTCTCTCCCTGTGCCCAGGTGTCGTCCCCTTCATGGCCCTGCTGCTGCTGCACCGGAGGCTGGTGGCTGGCCGGGCCTTGCTGGTGAACGGCCCCGGCGCTGGCTGCCCCATCAACAGCTTGTGCCGCTCCAACGTCCATGAGCAGACCCGCAAGCAGGTCGCGCTGCTCAACGCCACGGCTCAGGACCTCTTCAGCCTCTATGTAAGTGCTTCTCGCTGCTTTGGCGCCCAGAGCAGCCTGCGAGCGGGGCTGCTGCAGGGGTCGGGGGAAAAAAACATGGAAGAAGGCAGTGGTGGGTCTTGGCGCGGGGGGACATGCTGGAGACATCCCAGGGACGCAAAGGTTGAAGCTGCTCAGCTGCAGCACCAGCCAGCCGGGACACTCCTGGGTGCTCAGAAAGCGGGTGCCCAAGCTGTGGCAGCACTGGGGGCAGGAGTTGCCATAGGGCAGTGACCTGAGGGACGGGGACAGGGCGAGCGGCCAGGACCCCTGGTGACGCTCGCCTGTCCCCCCAGCTGAAGTGCCAGGGAGAGCCTTTCAGCAGCGAGACAGACAAGCTCTGCAATCCCAACGGCGTCTACTTCCCCGCCTTCCGCGTGAACCGGACGAGCGAGAAGGAGGTCATGGTGGCCATGTACAAGCTCTTTGCCTTCCTCAACGCCTCTCTGGGGAACATCACACGGGACCAGGAGGAGCTCAACCCCACAGCCAAGGAGCTTCTCGACCGCCTCCACAACACCACCAAGACCACACGGGGCCTCATCTCCAACCTCACCTGCCTGCTCTGCAAGAACTACAACATCTTCCAGGTGGACGTGAGCTATGGGGAGAGCAGCAAGGGCAAGAGCGCCTTCAAGAAGAAGCAGCAGGGCTGCCAGGTGCTCCGGAAGTACGTGCAGGTCATCTCCCAGGCGGCTCGCATCCTGCTACCTCACCTGAGCCCTGCATGAGCGCCCAGCCCGCGGCACCTCTTGCCCCACCGCTGAGCCCACAAAGCCGCAAGAGGATTCAGAAAGGATGGTTGAGCCAAGACCCCTTCAAGAGAGACCTCGGTGCTGGCACCTGGCAGGGGGGACAGCTGACAGCAGGATGGGGACCGGGCATTCCTACATCCCCACCAGCCCCAAGCTTGCTGCGGGGCCACCACAGCGTTGCCTGGCCCCCAAAGGTCCTTCCCTTCCAACGGTCCCTCTCGCCTTCGTATTTATTATCTCCTCCTGCTCTCCCAGCCCTCCTGCCCTGGCACCAGCCCTCTCCACTGCTGCCGCACGCTTTAATTTATTTGATGCTCCACGGGGGCAGCCGCAGCAAGGGCGATGTCGCAGGGTATCCGTGACCGTGCTCTGGGCGCAGCAGCCGGGCGCAGGGCAGGTGTCCCGCGCCAGGCTGGATGGGCCGGTCCCCACGGGGTGGCCCTGTCCTTGCAAGGCCTGCACCGGCAGGAGGCTTTTTGGACCCTTCACTTTGGGGTCTTGTAAATTTTGTTAAAAACGGGGAGAATAGCAAGGGTGGGCCTCAATCGTGGGAGCCTCTTGGAGTCGGCGCACCGCCAGGAGCGGGTCGGCGAAGCAGAGAGTGACCGTCGGAAACACCTGAACCGCTTAGCCAAAAGCCTCCTCGTCCGAGGGATTCGCCCGCCAGAGGCCTGGATGTGAGTGCCAGCATCGCCAACGCACGGCACAAAGCAGCCACCGCTGGCGGCGTGAGGCCGTGCCGCGCTTAAGCCCCGCGTCTCGAGCGCCAGGTGCACGCTGAGAGGGAGCCCTGATCCGCTGCGCGGACGGGACCCCCCAGACCAGTGGCGAGCCGGGAGCAGGCAGCGGAGGCGCCTGGCACAGGACCACGGACTTCTGGGTGCCGGCACGGCCATGCCGCCACTTGCGCCTGGCTGAGAGCTGCCGGCCGCCTCCGGCGTGGGTCCGGAGCCAGCCGTCGTGGCCGTGGCAAGCCAAGCGGCTCTCCTGTGGAGCTAGGAAAAGCGCTTTTCCCCTCAAAAGGGGCTTGCGAAGGGAGTGCCGGCCTGTTTTGCGGGGCCGCGGCTGCGGGGCGGGAGTGCGGCCCCCAGCCCAGCGGTGCTCCTGCTGCCGCACGGTGCTGCGGAGCTCTTGGAGCTGGCACCGAGAGCCGCATCGGGGTGCCGAGGGTGGCTGGAGCCCCAGACGGCAGCCGGCAGCTCCCAGTGCTCCGGCTGACATGGCTGCAGCCTCGTCAGCAGGGCTCTCACCAGGCTTCGAAGCTGGGAATTTAGCCCGGGGCCTGGCGCTTTGGGCCGGCGCCCCACTCCTCTTCCTCGCTCTTCGTCCCAGCGCGGAGAGGGGCCGGCCGGGGGCCTGGCGACGCGGTCACAGGCTGGACTGCGAGTGCTTATTTATTTGCTCGGGGAGGCTGGCGCCACCGTGCGTGTGAAAAGCCCAGTGTCCCCCTACCCCCAGTGCTGTGACCTGGCTTTTAATAATGTTATTAATATAATAATTATGATAATAATAATTAATTAATAAGATTTGTGGTAATATATAGAGAGAAGTCTATTTAAATATTTATTTTTTTATACTTTTTTAAAAATAAACTCTCGGAAACACACTGTCTTGAGCTCTTCTTCGCCGGGGGTCACCCCATCACCCGGCAAGTGGCATCACCGCTGAAAAAGCCTTGGGGCCAAGCTCCATCCCCGGCCCGTGAGCACCTCCCAGGGCTGGGCACAGCCCACCAAGGCCGGTCCTTGCACCAGGGACTGTCTGGCCACCGGGAAATTTCCCCCCCGGGGCCAGAGCAGGAGCTGCGGGGTGCCGGGAGGTTGCGTGCGAGCGGAGCGGAGAGCGTTTTTGCAGTGCTCCGTAAATACTGGCGGTGCCAAAAGCTGCAGCACGGAGGAGCCCCGAGGCGCTAGCAAACCCCGGATCCCGGCGGGACGAGGCGAAGGGAAGTGGCTGTGTGTGTGTGGAGGGGGGCAGATAAAATTACAGCCACTTCCCAGACTCCCAGGCAGTCCTGGGAGAGGCTCGATGGAGTTTAGCCTGGGCCAAGACCACCTAACGGGCAGCGCGGGCCCTCGCAAGCGCCTCGCGTGGGGACGGACCGGTTAACAAGGGGCCGATTATCTGAGACGCCGGAGTGGGATGATGAAATTTTTTTCCTCCTCCTCCTCCTCCGGAGCCCTCGGGCCTCCCGCCAAGCCTCCCAGGCATGAGACAGCGAGCGGATGAGCTAAGATCCTGTGTGATCATCTCTCGTGTCTCGGAGGAGCCCCGGCAAAAAAAAAAAATCATTTAAAAAAAAAGGGGGAAAAGAAGAAAAAAGGAAAAAAGAAAAAAGGGAAAAAAGAGAAAAAGAAAAAAGGAAAAAAGAAAAAAAGAAAAAAAGGAAAGACAAAGAAAAAAGGAAAATAAAAAGGAAAATAAAAAGCCCCTCGTGCTTTCCCACTTTCCCGCGCGGCGCAGGACGGGGATACTGTGGGCACGGCACCAGCCCGCCCGGGGGCTGCGGCCACCCATTGCCGCCCGGCCCCGGCAAACCCGGGCAGCGCCGCTCGGAGCCGGTGGCTCGTGGCACTCACGGGCCAGCGCCCGCCACGGCCCATCTGGGTTTCTCACGATTGCTCCGAGCAGCCCGCCTCGAGCAGATGGCGAAAATAAATAAATGGGAGCAATCAGAGCCTGCTGACACGGGCCGGGCCCTCGCGCCAAAAAGGACGCTGGGTTCACTTCTCCCGGCGCTGGGTCATTCCCAGTTAAGGCTCATTAGCAGCCGCCTGGTGATTAACTCTTCCCCTCCCAAAAAACGCGGCTGCTGCTGAAGCGCGCGGGATCGGGAGCAAAACCGAGCAGCCGCACTCCCCGGCCAAATTCCCGCCAGGGTCAGGGCTGGATGCGGCCCTGGATGGAGGCAGGCCGGTACTGCGGAGCTGGGGCGCCGCGGCCGTGCTGAGCTCCAGGGAGGGGAGGGGGTGATGGAAGCGGCTTCCAATGACATCAACTAAGGCCGGATCCCACCCAGCTGGCGGTTCGGGAAATGGGGCCGGCGCTGCGCGCGGGATGTGGGGCTCGCGCAGGACCGGGTTGGGGGGGGGAATGGGTGCTGTGATTCCTCCGTGGGGACCAGCAGGCCATGATTAGTGGCTGCCCTTTGGACACGGGGCTGGGTGAAACTATTTTGGCAGGCACGGGAGCCAGCGGGGCTCCGGGGAGCTGGCCGTCCTGAGCAGAGTAAGGCCCTTGCGTCCCTGAGCAGCGCGGGCTCGGCAGCAGCGTACCGTCCCCCAGCCGCGGAGCCGCGCTCCGGCCCTGCCTTGGGGGAGCGCGGGACGTGCGGAGCCGCTCCTGCCCGCGGTGAAGTCAGTGCCGTTGCCTGGGTGTGACTAACTGACCTCAGCCCCCGGCCCCCGGGCTGCGTCATGTGCTTGCTGACTCTCGCCTAACCCGGCCAGCCGGGGCCGCACCGCTGCCCCGGGCCCCCGGCGAGACTGAACTCGCCCTCGGCAGGTGCCGGCTGCCTGGTGTGGGGGGCATCCTGCGCCCGCCTAGCGCCTGCATGCAAGCGCGCCGCTCAGCACGGGCTGCAGCCCCCCCCCCCGCGCCACTTGCCCACCCGCATGCATGCAGCAGCAGTGCCACGTGCTGCCAAGCACAGGCTGCAGCACCCCGCGCCGCTCGCCCGACCAGAGCCTGCATGCATGCACTGGCAGTGCCATGTGCTGCTGAGCACGGGCTGCAGCACCCCGTGCTGCTTGCCTGCCTGCATGCATGCATGCACTGGCAGTGCCACGTGCTGCTGAGCATGTGCTGCAGCATCCCGCACCACTCGCCTGCCCAGCGCCTGCATGCACTGACACTGCTGCACGCCGCTGAGCACGGGCTGCAACACCCCATGCCGCTTGCCCGCCCGTCACCCCGCTGTGGACAGGTCCCCTTGGTCTCTGCAGCAGCACCCGGGGAGCACCAGCACCCTGCATCAGGCTCTCCCTGCTCTCTCGCCACGCAGCCAGCCTGGGGGCAGTGTGTCGGACCTTGCCCTGCTCTTCCCCCAAAAGGTTCCCATGAGGAGTCAAGCTGCCCTTGTGTCCCCCCCCCAGGGTCAGGGCTGTCCCGGGCTAGCCGTGGGTGCAATGGTGATGGCAGCACCCAGTGACATCCCCCAGCATGCCAGGCCAGCAGGGCCGTCCCGGAGCGGACACCCCCAAGCCCAGGGCCGGGTCCTAGCAGCTCTCCGAGGAGGGAACGTGGTGTTCGCAGGGCTGGACCATGGCTGTTTCTCACCAGCTCAACTTGGCTGTCGGCCTGAGCACGGAAATGGGATCCAAGCCCGGCGGCGGCTGGGCGAGCACTCGGAGATGGGGCCGGGCTGCTCTGCCTCATCTTCCTCCCGCCGCCGGCGCTGATGGCAGGCGCTATCGCCCAGCGCAGCAGCGCTGCCGGATGGGATATCTGATCTCGGCAGCTATCTTCACACGGCTATCTCAGCCTGCCCCGAACCAGAAAACGTGGAAGCTGCTGCAGCTCCGGCTTCCCTCGCCGCTGATGGGGGAGCCCTGATAAAGCGCTCAGCGTGCAGAGGCTGATAAGACCCTGATAAGATGTACAGCATGCCAAGGCTCCCAGGCAGGCGCTGTCGGAAAAGGAGCAATCGTCCCAGCTCCTTTCGGCATGGCTGCAATAGCCGGGGAAGGAGAAGCCATAGGATCTCGTGCAACATCATACGTCCCTTACAGACCATTAGCCCGAAATGTTGCAGGACCTGCAAGCTTGAAGCTAGGTGAGGTGCATCTGCTTGATGGCATCATCTCAGGTGGCCTGTCCCGCCGTAGCCCCAGGCCGGGGCGGGGAGAAGGCAGGGCTCGGTGGGAGGATCTCGCCTGGGGAAAGGATTTGGAAGCTGGAGAGACTCAGCAGGGGCGAATGGTCAGGAGGCAGAAGCAGGGAGACACCCTGGCTGGATCCGGCCAGCCGACGGCAAGGGCTCCACCAGTGAGCTCCCGGCCCTGGGGACCGCACAGGCCCCAGGGCAGAGCGGACCAGCGGTGGCCTGAGGAGCCAGGGCCGCATCCAGGCCACGCGGGCACATCCTGCCAAAGCACCCAGGGCCTCTCCTGCTGCTGCGGCTTGCGGTCCTCAGTGCTGAGCAGCAAAGAGGGTCGTGACATCTTTGGCTGCACGCCAGCACTACTCTGAGGGAACACAAGACCCCACAGACATTTTTCATGCAGAAACAAAGAAGAGTCAGACAATTAGCGAACGAGGCGGAGATTTCTGGAGAAAGAAAGAAGACGGAAAATGGAAAGCAGGAATTTCTCTCTATGTTAAAGGGAGACGGCAGAAGAGACCAGCCGTGCGCGGAGCCCCACCTGCCCATCTCTGAAGTTTCCACCTGCTCTCCGTCCCCCCGAGGTTTCCAACCCCAGTGATTGGCAGGGTCTCCGGCTCAACCTGCGACACCACGCAAGGCCTGGCTGTGAAGCCAGGGACCCCCAAGCTGTGGGAGCCGGGGCTGGGCTGGGGCACCACACTGCCTCTTCCAGGTGCGCCAGGGACCAAACGCAGCAACGTATGGGGCAAGCCAGGCCACATGCGTGTCTCCCTGGCAAGCCAGGATTCGACCCGCAGTAAGGCCAGTCCATATTTTGGAGGCTGTCGGTTAACTCTAGCGAGGTCTGAGCCACACGCCAACCTCTAAGGACTTGGGAAGAGCCCGTTCAAGGTGGGAAGTGGGGCACGTCTTCGCCCCGCTGCCAGGGTGCGTCCCCCAGGGCCAACGTGGCCTGAGCTCGGCCCTGCCCGTGCCTCCTGCAGCTGAGCACTGGCTCTGCTGACCTCATACCGCGGATGCTGAGCATCCCCCCTCCCTGCGCCTGGGACACATTTGAGGGCCTGAGCAGCTGGCTCGTGTTAATTTGTGGTGCTACATGAAATACGTGCTTACTGGTCTACCAGATCTGGGTCTTGCTCTCTTCTCCCCCCAGACCAGCTCCTTCCATGTCGTTTCCCCGGAAAGCACCGTGCGTGCGCGATCGTGCTGCGCAAGCCTCTGCGCGTGCGGCGCTGCCAACCAGCTTTGACGAAGGGCCTGAGGCTGCGGAGGTGGGAAGCCTCCACACGCCCCACGAAGACAGGAGCTGGAGGGGGAGCGAGGCACGGAGGAGCACCCGCCCCGGCGGCGGGGTGGCAGCTGAGCTCAGCCTTTACTAGACATCTGAGACTCTACCTGCCGGCTGCTGCGGCCCCCCCGCCCGAGGCATAAACCTGTCGGCAGCGAGGCCTGACTCACTCCGCTGCTCCTAGAAAGATTTGTGCGCTGACACTGCTTTGGGCCCAGCCTCGCGTTGCCCGGCCCCACGGGGCGCCGTGGGGCGGGGCGCTGTGGGGCAGGGAGGGCGGCGTGGGGCCGCAGCGGAGCCCCTGCGGCCCCCTGGGGGCAAAGCAGCCTCCCCTTTGCTAATCCTGCTGCAAAGAGCCTTAAACCTCCCTTCAGTCCGGGCCTCCCAGGCCGCGGCCCTGCTCTGGCGGCGCTGGCGGAGCCGCCGGGAGTTGTGTGCGTGCTCGCCTGGCGGCCAAGAGGCAGCCGGGAAGGAAACGAGCCCCAGCTGCGCCTCTGCGCGGCTACCGTGACCGAGCTCTTCCCGTGCCGAGCTGCCCCGCTGGCCCGGAGCAGGGCCACTGCGAGCCGCGGCTTGACGGCTTAGAGACCCGCAGCGCCCCAGCCCCCCGCTCTGCTGCGCGGACCGTCGCAGTGCACGGCATTGCACGCATCCCCGTGCCGGCAGGGGAGCCAGGGGCGTCCTAGCGCTTGCGGCTCCGTTTATGCCTCTGCCTGCCTGCGCGCATCGGCGTTTGCGTGTGTGTGGCACTGCTTCGGGGCGCGCACGTGGGGGGCTCATCACAGCGGCCTTTCGCCTAAGCTCGCCGAAAATGAAAACGAGCCAGGAAGGGCGGCAGCAGTGGGACGAGGAGGCCTCGGCCCCAGCCGGAGTGGCCATTTTGCCCCGGTCGGGCTGGAGCTGCTGGATGTGCTGTGCGTGGGAGGTCGCGAGGACGAGGCCACACAGGCCGGGGTGCAGTGCGCGGCTCCGTCCCCACGGCCACGGGGCCCTCGGAGGCGCCTGGGCCGAGCAGGCCCCCCATGGCTGCCGCGAGCAGGCTCTGCGTGGGGCGGCCGCTCTCTGGGCCGGGCGGAGGCACCAGCCGCGTGGAAACGGCCAGCCCGAGGGCTTGAATTGAGGCAGCGGATTGGTTTTGGCAGTGTAAATCCCTTCCGGAGCAGGCAGGTTTTCCAGCTTCCTCATGGCAGTGGAGGTCCACGCCGTTGTGGGAGAGCGCCACGGCAGCTCGGCCTCTGCCGCAGGCTGCGGCTTGCGGAGAGCGTCTGGGGGGACAAATCGGTTTTGGCCCAAAAGCTGCTTTCCACAACCGCAGCAGAGGAAGCTGGGTGGAAAACAGGGTCAGGGCAGTCCCCTAGAAATATTGAAACTCCTCCAAAAAATAACCTGAGTTGACAGCTCCCTGCCCAGCCCTCCCCAGGCCCCATGCACACAGCGGGGCGGCAGCAGCCATCTTTGATCGTGGCAGTCCCCCTGCTCGCCTAGCTAAAAAGCCAGCACGACTCCTATAGTCTCCATTTCTGGAGGCAAATTCTGCCTGGGGGCATTCCCCTCCGCACCCCAAGGCCCCGAAAGGCAAGGCGGGAGCAGCTCGGTGCCCACGGTGCGGGGCAACCTCGGCGGGATGCCCCGGGTGCCGATGCGGCGCGGGCGGCTTCCCTTCCTGGGAGCTGGAGGGGAAGGAAACGCAGCCGCCGCGCGCCCCGGCGGGTGCCCGCAGGGCCGGCGGCAGGGCGCAGCACGCTGGCAGCCACTTCCGCCACTCTGTGTGGTGACGGGGCAGCCGTGCCGCCCCGATGGCGGGCACCGCGCTCCGCAATCCTGGGGTCGGTCCAGCCCTGGCTGCCGTGCGCCCTCCAGGGCTGGGAGAGGACGCGGCGGCCGTGGTACAAGCTCACGTCAGTGCCGTTACCTCCCAGGCCCCGAGCCCTGGAGCAGAGGCAGGATTTCGGGTGAAGTTGAGTGCATCTCTTGCGACAGGGCCCGGGAACGGCGAAGCAGCCAGCACCGAGCTGTGCCGGGCCAGGCAGGAGGGAGGAGAGCAGAGGCAGGACCCAAACGGGAAATCCTAGCTCCTTCTCCCTCTTTTCAGAACTATTGGTGCATTTATGTATTTTATACACATTAAAATGGGTTGCCAGCAAGCCCAGGGCATGGAGCCACCCCGTTCCCACCGCAGCAGGGACACCACTTGCCCCACAGCTGCCTGCTGCACGGCCGGGCCGGCTCTGCCCAACGTGCCGAGTCGAAGTGAGCTGGCCGTGGCCCCGAGGTCCTGCACGGGCTGACGATTTCCATATTCCCCTTCCTCATCCCCAGGTGCGTCTCGGGAAAGGAAGCTGCCACCAAGAACAGACTTGCCTTGCTCTCAGCACGGGGAATCTGCACCCTCGCTTTGCTAAAGAGTTGACTCTTACTCAGAAGGTATCAAGGCTTCTTTGTGAGCTGGTGCCTACTGGAGGGGCAGCTGTCGTGGCTGGCCTCCCTCTTCCTCCCTGCCCACGCAGACGGGTTAGTCCCTTGCAAAGAGCTGCCTGTTCATGTGTTTCCTCAGCAAAGGTATGTTCCTTGGCGCCGGGAATAGGCAAAATAGCAGGTGGGCCCCTGAGAACGAAGAGTATTTTTCCCCTCCTTCTTCTGCTTAAGTAGGTCAATCCAGCCCTCTCCATCTCCTGGAAGCAGGGACTAGGCCTGGGTGAATGTTATCACCGTTGTCCTTCCGTCCTCTCCAGAAAATGCCGGCAGAAGAGGCTAAAAATGCAGCCCCCATACACTACATATTCTACAGGTGCCTAGAGCTCCATAGGGAAGTGTCATCCCACAAATCCTCTACTAGCTATTTTTTCCAGCAGAAAAGTGGCTTTCCGAGGAATGGGCAAGTCACAAAAAAGACCTGAAACCCAGTCCCCTGAGTGACTCCTGTATGTTTTCACTCGCTCTTTTATCTGCTGTTACAGGCCAAAAACTCTTCTCGCCCAGCTCTCCCCAACTCTCACCTCCACACCTAAATCAGCCATCGTCCAGGCAAGCTGGGTTACGCACGGGGCCAGGAAGGCAGGGGATGGCCCATACACTTCCCTGGAATGCTGTATACGCTGAAGGATTTATAGGGATCAACCCTAATCTCCAGGATCACCAAATGCAAAGAAAGTGACTCTTTGTTTCTGGAGAAATACTGAACATCAGCAAAATTCTCCTCTCTCATAGCACCAAGAGGCGATGGATAAACCTTTTATTAGATCAAAGGAACACAGGACCTGCCAGATCAGACCTAAAGCCCATCTAGCCCAGCGTCTGCCTCTGGCCGTAACTAACACCAGATGTTCCAGAGGAAGGTGTAAAGCCTCCTGGCCACATGGATGCAAAATAATCTGCTCCATGCATGAGTTCTCTCATCCCATACAAAGGCACAGGAGCAAGTCCACGGAGAGGGAAAATAGATTAACATGCCCTGGATGGGTATTCACACCTCTCCTTCAAAGACCAGTGTTAGTGCGTAGGGTCCCTCTGCGGACAATGGAGAAACAGAGGAAAGATTTCCTTTAGCGTGATTCAGAAGAGTCCATCTCCACTCCGAATCACCCTGGAGAAGAGCTGCTCTCTGTTCATTGACCAAATAGGGAGTTTAGGGCTGATGATAGCCTTCAGCTAGACACCTCAAAGTACGAGTAGGTGAATGCTTCATCAGAAAGGGATTTGGCTTTCAGCTTTTGCTTCAGTGAAACATCCTTCTACAGGCACCTCTCTTAGATGCCTCCCTCAGATTTAAAATGTCACCAGAATATATGACTGAGATCCAGACCACAGACAAAAGTGAGACGGAGCCCAGTGCGGAATTTAGCAAAAAACCTCATTTATCAAAGCCCCGCTTCACAAGGCTCCCTAGTGATGTTCCAGATTAACAGACATAATTCTTAACAGAACTAAATATTTGCAATATTGGAAATTCCAGATAAGCATCTGATCACAGGACCTTGAAGATCTGAAACTGCTGCCACTGCAGGCTTGTGTGACCTCAGGTGAGTCACTTCCAGCTTAAATTTAAGCTTCTCCCTCCTGTCAAATGAGAATAAAAATGTCCAGCCTTCTTTGCAAAGAACCTTGTGATCTGCAGATGAAATAAGCAATTGATGGATTAATACAATTATTATTGGAAAGCAGATGAAATACCAGTTACAAAATCCCCAAAATCCCAAGGCTGCCCATGAGCAACGCTTCCTGCACCGGTGAGCCGCACGGCTCTGACGGCGACGTCGTAAAGCCCTCGTGACGTAATGAATCAACTGGCTGCCGTTGCCTCAGCGCTCCAGTAAACTAAGCGGCAGAGCGTTGGTAGAGAGCGACTTCAAAGGCATCCTTACATCAGCAAAGCCACCCGGAGCATTTCCGCCGACATGACCAGTAGCCTTGCAGGTTCGCGGAGTTTCACACACTGCGCTCCAGGAGCAATTATCACAGCACTTGAGTCATGAGAAGCCTCATTGACGGTTCCTGAGTACTTCCTTTGTCCAACGTGGAAGGATGCCCAGGCAGAAATATCTCACTTGCACATCTAACTCTCTTTCCTAACAGAGCGCTCTGTTGCTGGGCTATAGGGAATTTTTGTCCCGGGATTCTTGACGTGATCCTTTTCAGACAGAAAATCCTGACTCATGAAGCCATGACGTTGAATATACTGCTGTGTAAGGCCTGATACAATTAGAAATTTGGCACAGGTTTACTCCTAATCCAGCCAAGGAGAATATATGCATTTTTTTTGCTAACTAAATTTTTGCTACTAAATATTTTTATTTTCTACTTTTAAGTGAAAGGCATAGGAGGGAAGCCTTAGCAATGACTTCGAAATGAAGGTCACCCAAATACAGACAATGATGTCTCCCACTGGAGAGTTTAATAAGTCAAATGAAAAAATAACGGTTTTCCCTTTTTTCCTTTGCAATCAGTGGCCAAATATGCTGATTCTTTTCCGGAATGAGCAGCTGCCAATTTCAGAGAAGAAAAATCTCTTGTAGCCAAGTACCTCAGCTCTCACATCCTCTAGAACAGCCTGGGAAAAAGAAAATAGGCCAACCAATCAGCTATACGATTTCTGAACACGAGTAGGTAATGGCTCTCTGAACACCAACAACACGGGAAGCTTGCTTGCAAACTGGCATTTCTTTTAAAGCAGAAAATCAACACACCCATGTCAAAGCCTTGTTCACACTTGAACCTTCTTTACGGAAGTATTGGGGGGTTGACTGTGGGTCCGCTTTTGAAGTCATCCAAAGCTCTGAAGCACACAGAGCTTCCCCAAACTGTATGCAAACAGCAAGCATCTGTGGATGACCCCATCCGGCCTTATCCAGCAGCTAGAGAGAGGCTGAGAGCATTTGCTTTCAGGATACCTTTTTTTTTTTTTGGATATTCCTGGCCTAAAGCCTCATGTTAAGCTCTCTAGACAGTACTTTGAAAATGGAAAGAAATTGCTGTAGGGTGGCTGGCCCAATTCTTTTTTAACTTCAGTGTAATTCCACTACACCAGTAGGGAAACCAGGTAACAGCCAAGCAACCACATGCCAAAGGAAATACTTGGTTGTGTACAAGCAATTACGCTTCGTCTTGACAGCATGCTCACCAATACTTTCCATGTGTCTGGAATTTGGCCTGATTCAGGACCTCTTCACCATGGAGTAACACCATGATGCTTCAGGGAGCTTTGCCCTGTGCTGGTGCTGGGCTGAAGCTTTCTGCCCCGCTCAAAGTAAATCTAACTGGAGGTCACGGCCAAAAAGAGGTCCTCACCTCCTGCCAGAGTCTTCAAGGAACACAGCAGTTGTGAACTCCCTGTGCTTTCCATTCCTATTCTCTGCCTCCGACATGCAGCTAGGAATCTCCAAAGCCCTGCTGATTCCCAATTTTATGGCCTAATAGCAATGACCGATGGCATCTAATGCAGGATAGAGCTGACTCCACTGACTACGTTCCAGTCTTTTGCAGTTGTGTAGGTGGAGGGAAGATACTGGGACTGCCGAGCTGTGGCAGAGAGGAAAATCTTTTTTCCAGCTGAAGATATGCGAGAAGAAAAAAGCTCAGCAAAAATCTTGGATTCCAGGGTAGCTGAACTGGAACAGCAGAGAGAAAAAAAAAAAAAATCTTTTTGTGTATAAACAGAGCTCATTCGCTTTGGAAATGTTGCGCATTAATGCAACTGCAGCTTGAGATGCTGCTTTATTAATGCTGTGGAAGCATCTAGAGATGTCAGACAAGATTAAAGTGCTATAACAGTAGGTCTTGCAAGGGCTCATGAGACGTGGATCCTGCCCTGAAGGCCAGCACTCTGAGCTGGAGAAGGGGGGGGAGTCATTTAAGGTCACAAACAAGTGAAAGCCCCCACTGGGGCATGCACAGACCTCTCCTGAGTCCCAGTACTGTGCCTTACCCACTGGGGCATGCAGTTTCAATTTACTCTTTTGACTTAACTTTTAAGAAAAAAGTAGTCGGGGACAAAAAGCAACTGTCCTCCTTGTTCTCCTAACAATTCCCTAAACCATGTTTACATCTGTACCACCTGCTCTGGATGACATTCACGGTTTGGAGGCTGGCAAAGGCTTGGATAGATTGTAGCCAACTCAAAATGCCACTCTGTTTTCTAGAGACATCATTTTCCTGTGTTTTAGACAGTCCTACTCTCTCTTACTGAAAAAAGGTCTGTGTGTGATTCAAGGTCAATTTGCTGCACAAAGGACTTGGGTTTCCTGTTATCAAGCCTCGACTTTCATCAGAATAAACATCCCCTCGCTGCACGTCCTGTAAAGAAATACAAGTAATACGAACGGAATATATCATGAAATGTCTATAAAGGAAACCGCTACCTTATATCTGCCTACCACAGCTCCCTTCTCCCGTGAGCATGTGCTTTCCCAAAGTCCAGGGCAGGTCTCATGTGCTTTCTTCTAAATAGCAGTAATGGTCCTTAAACCTGCCTGCAATATGCTTAAGGGTATGTCTTCTCGGTAACAAGATCCCCTCCGTAAAAACATGTTAAATGCAGAGCTAAATCCACTAGCTAATGAGACAAGAAAATGTTTAGAACACATGTCGAGGGAATTATTAGCCCTTCCAAAATGAACCATGCAAACTAAGTGGTAGTATATTTAAATTAAGTTGTGCTATTTCTGTTACAGCTGGGCCATAGGATCCACTGAGATTGTGTTGAATCAATGGAAATTTTACAGCTAGTGTCTTAAGAG
Source organism: Dromaius novaehollandiae (assembly GCF_036370855.1). Taxonomy (NCBI): domain Eukaryota; kingdom Metazoa; phylum Chordata; class Aves; order Casuariiformes; family Dromaiidae; genus Dromaius; species Dromaius novaehollandiae. The sequence goes on from NC_088114.1 coordinate 17,828,208, forward strand.
CTGTTTTTCTGGCGTCTAAATGATAAACTTCATAGCAAGATATTTAAAAAATGTCACCAGATGACCAATCGATTCACAGTTAGAACAGTATGTTACTGAGGCTCAGGGAAATGCCATGCAAGTATGTCTGGCACACAGATACGCAGGGTGGTGCTTCCTATGGAAAACTCCTATGAGACTTTGGAATCTTAGTCTCAGTTTAAAGGAAAGATATACATGCCCATTTGACTTAAATTAGCTTTGGAAACCACTTATGGAAAACGTGCCAGCTCAGATGCAAATCCCTTTTACTTACCTCGTGATGACAACAAAAACCTAATGAAACTTTACTCATCCATTACCAACGTCGACTTAGCGTAGCTACACGTGTGGGTGGGATGCCATTGGGGTGACTTTATGCTTTAAGTACAAAGATCTTGGCCCCCAAGAATGGCAACCTTGGGGCATGACAAATGCAGCCACTCCACTACGACAGGCCACAACTGCATACTTCACCTGCTGACTAACGGGGAAAAACGCAAAACCTTCGAAAAATTACCAGTCAAAATCCTGAGGTGGTAATCTCAAGGAATGGTTCTCCAGATAAAACGTTATTATTAGAATTATACTCATGAAAAGCACTAATTAACTTCTAATCACTTTCATAGCAAGGTATATCCAAAAAACGATCGCTTACTCGGAGAGTATAACAATATGATTTCTGTATTACCACCCCAGACAGAGGTCACTCCATTTTCCGCCGAAATCAAGGGCAAAACTCTAACTCTCTCGTTTCGAGTATGAAAGAATTTTCACTTCTCCTACTCATGTGTTATGTTTTGTTTCTTCTTTCTGCTTTCCTTACAAAACTGAAAGCAGCAGCGAGCAGATTAGATGATTTCCTAGACCACACGTAGCAGTGGAAACCCCTAAAGAATCATCAGTTTTCAGGTGAAAACTGAATATTGACACCTGTCCACAAGATTACTGTGCAGTACTAGAAGTCGGGGTTATTTTCTTGTTGAGGACATTATATTTAAGGATGTGGTTGAGACAATGGTAAACATTTTCCGTTTGACTTCGGCTTGACTTTCAGTTTGAAACACAGATACTACTGTTCTTGTTAAACACTATCCCAGAAATAAAGAACGATTTTTGGAAGCACTGCTAACCTGTATGCGGCTCAGCAGGTGTAAGGATATCCATATTGCATCAATTAAAAAGCCTGGGGTCATCAGAAATGAGAAAGGGTTCCTCTTCTCTGCTGATTTGCTGAAAACCCTGTGAAAGATTCACTTTCCCCTCACAGAACGTTCCCAATATTCTGGTTTTTAAAAATCGCTTGTAATCTTAATTGCTGTTCATATCTTTGACAGATCAAAGGGAGGATGTCTGTGATTCTTTGTATTACTCATTGTTATATTAGCACAAAGATCACATATTCATTTATTTTGGTTTAAGAGGTAACAGTCTCCTTTCACTGCACGCACATAATTACTGTAAGTATTCAAGGGACTTGCTGAATGATGCGTGGGGGGGAGGAGGAGAATCTTTGAAAAAAATTGTTCAAACGTAATTTAGTTCACTAATTGCCAAGGGACCGTTACTAACGAATTGCTTCTGTTTTATGTCAGTAGTGAATCAGGTTGACGATGTGTAACATACATTAAGTCAGTTAATGAGTATTAACTAGAAATGTGACTGAAACACAAGAAAAAGGTTTTTTACCTTTAGCTAGCCAAGCAGAATTGCTAATAAATAAAAGGATATGTGTAAGTGGCTTAGATGATTCCAATCTGCAGTGGAAAGACTTTTCTTAGAATCTGATGGTAACCACAAGCTTGTGGGAAAGAAAAATCAGACGCTTACTGTGGCAGTTCATCACAAGTTACTTTATTTCTAACCAAGCCTGAAATGAAAATGACTGAAAGTCATTACCGTAAAATAGCTGATTAGAAGCCAATGTGAACTGAGACAGTGAGTCTCTGGCCATGGGTATAAGACCAAGACACTTTGCAGTAAACTAAGCTGTGGATTTACTTCGTGGTAGCTGTGTGCACACTCTTACTATGCGGTAACACAAGATAGCTTACTTCACTTTCATTGCGGGACAAGACACTTTGCATTTTCCACTGTGCACAAAGCAAGTTAACGGACTAACTCGTTTGCGCAGCCATAATCACAGCCTTGTTTGTCTTTCTCATACGTGCACAACACAACAGTAGGACAAGCCTTTGGGGGTAGGCAGGAGGCAGTGGGCTGGAGAAGCATGGAGGTGAAACATTCTGGCAACACCAGGGCCATGGTTTCAGGTCAAGGCAGGTCCTGAGCTGCTGCTGTCCTGTGAAGAACACAGGCCTCCGGTGGATGTGCAGGCACGAGAACAAACATCATTACAAAATCTGGGCAGAGCGAAGATTTCTGGTTTGCTCTGGCATGTGAACAAACTGGCTTATTAGGCCACAGGTGCGAAAATGAGAACACAGGACTGAAAGTGAGGATAAAATGGGGAATTCTCATGTTCTACCTGTTTTGTGAAATAGGCATCAAGCCACAAAACCTGCCAGACACTGCTGCAGGCTCAGGGATAGTCAGTGGTCTGTCTGCCTTGGGCCAAGTAAGCACAGCTGTGGCACTGTCATTTGAATTGCAAGAAGTAACTCAGCCAGTTGCAAAATTCCATTGATCATTTAGGATTGTTCGACTTCAGAGTTCTCTCTACCCAGTCAGCCAGTCCTAGTCTGGCTTCTGATTCTTTCTTTGATGGCCAACTAGAGTAAAAGCACAAGAAAGGCAAGAAATCAGCAGCGGGGTTTACATGGAACTCAGCTAGTCAAGTAAGGTCAATCCACAGCTCCAGGGGCTTTTATCCAGTCAAGCAAAGTTTCACAGCTTCAGCAGTGAAGAGGATCCCAAATGCCTGGGGCCAATCACAGGGGCTGCCACAGCAGAAGACATCACCATATTAACAGTGATAGGGAACCCGGTATGTCCAGTGATGGCACTGGTGGCTGAGGTTCTTCAAGGATGTGCCTTAGACACTGTGGGTCAGATACTCAGCAAATAATCCTTACTGCCTTCTCTGCAGCTCTCTGACATACACCACAGAAGAAACACCTTACATCCAAAACCACAGCTGCTCTTCAAGCCCTATTCCTGCAATATCTTTGTTGCAACATCCCTGACATTTCAGATAGGCTACATTACTGGGCAGATTACTCTGTTGAATTCTCACACTTGTACTTCTCCATCACTGTAGGATCTGAACACTTTAGACAGTTGACACTGTGCTGGGAAGAGGGTGCATTTCATTACCTTCTCTGCAATTTCATATTTCAATATCTCTTTTGCTATGTGTCTAAAGTATTAGAAATGCTGTACCCTGAACAACTTTTAAAAAATGTGTAAGACCAGTTAAGACCATTTTGCTCCTCTCACTCCAATAATATCCCTTAGGTCTTGACAGAGTGCCAGGCAATCTACATGACACAAAACACAGTGCTCTTGCTCCAAAGTATATCTAAATCCCTTATTTTATTGCTGTGGATGTCCTTACCTGTATTTGCAGTCATAAGGTACCTTTATTAAAGCTAAGTTTTAAAAGTGCTGTATTTCAACATGATTTATATCGTGTAACTGTCTAAGCCCCTTGGTACGTGGTGGGTTGCTGCTTTAGAAATAAGCTGATAATATAGCCATAGCAACACTATTTGCAGAGTCAGAAAAAAACATTCAGCAACAGCAGAAAATGTGTATAGATTATTTTATCTCTGTGTTCAATATAGATAAAAACTCTTTTTCAAAAAAAATCTATGCTCCGGAAATAGTAGATAGGATGTCTAATGAATCATGAGACTTGTTGTTTGCAGGCATTAATTCCTCAGAGTTTATCTTGAAATGCTGCCATAATATTGATGACATATTGGCAAAGGACTGTCCAGCCACAGAGGAGCAAATTTAGCCAGTGTGGTGTGGAGGGTGTGGAGGGGGGTATGAGAAAGAGAGAAAAAGAAGCACACAGACACCATTCATATGGAATCATCAATCCTCAGCTTTAGAACATCAAACAAGTACTGTTGATCTACATTGTCATGACGATAACTATGCTTGCTGTCTCTTTGCAATCGAAAGTCCGTACTAGACAAATATGCAAAAATACATGTGGAATGTGGAGAGTTAAATATGAGAAGAGAGTAAAGGTCTTTACTAGTGAGATGACAATGAGAACTCGCACCTTCTAAAACGTATTGTGTGTCAGAACGAACATCATTTCCTGCCTTCCAGAAGCAGCTTCTCTGGTTCACTGACCTTCCTTTTCTTCTTGGGTCCTATTACCTCTTCCTGGCTAAACGCAAGGTTCAGGCAGCTTATCTGTAAGAACCATCAGAAACAGTGATTATTCTCACGGTACAGACTCCTGCTACATGAGTCAAGAAATACAACTTCCATAACTATAGTCTCTTTTTCTGGATGCTCTTGGGTTTGTCTAGTGTGATCCTGTTCTCCCCAAAAGCAATCAGGCAAGGAATCAAAACTGGAACCCTGAGAAATTAGGACTGTAAGATTTGTGAAAGCAACAGGTTCAGATCCAGGGAGTGGGAATGTTTTTGGTGGCACAAGGAACAGTATCTATCTCCCCACTGTTGAAAGAAATAAAAGAAGCAAGATCTTTGAGAAATATAACAGCTTATAACGCAAAAGCCCTTTTCACCAACTTCAGATAATCATACAAATATATAACAGAAGGGTGGCAAATTCCAGGTCTCTAGAAACAGCTTCACTGGAGGAGGCACATAAAGTACCTGTATTTGTACATTTAAGTCTGTGAAAAACAACTGAGCAAAGTAAGGTTTTATTCAAGAGGCTTAGCTTTTTTCTAGAAAAACATGAACCTCCCTCAAAAATATTTAGGGGCCTATGAATTAGAAAGGGCTAAAAAAGACTGATGTATATGTTAGAATACACATGGATGAGTGGCACAGCCAATTCAGACCGATGACAGATAGACAGACACCCAGATAAACAGGTGTTGGCTGCCCCATTCAATTGACAAACTCACTTATTCTCGTTATCACATTACATATTTGCGTTTTTACGGAAACAGTCTCGAGCTGTGGAGAGTAACCCGTGTTGCTGCCCTCCCAGCAAGGAGAAAGCACTCGGTCTGGCAAGGTGACCTGTTCTGCTCTGACTGGAACTAAACTAAAGGGATGCACCACAGCACATCACTTCAATTTTGCCTACAAAAGAAAGTTCATTTGGATTACAGTAAGGTGAGTAAAGAAGTAAATCAGTCCTAACAAAGTTCTTGTTCTAAAACAGGAGTACTTTATTCTGGTTTCACCAAAAACCAAGAGGAATCCTGTAAGTAAATCAGTATAAATGCAAGGAGTTAGTAACTCCTGTGCTATGCCGGAACACGTCTTGGATACAAGCACAAGGTCTCCAGATTGCAAAATGTGGTCATTATAGAACTCCACACTCACGTCATCAAGGCTTCCTTTCTATCTGTCCTTGGTATGAGGTTTTGGTAATCTCTACATAGCAATGGGCTTTCTAACGCGTGAAATAACACTGATAACAATTAACAGCAAAATAGTTTGAAACAGCCTCAGGTCTCCTCTCTATCATGTTTTAAACTGTTTTTCTTCCCCTTTCCCTCTCTTCCCTCCTCTTCACTATGAGCAACACGACAATATTGGTTAACACAGAAAGTACAACTTCCTTTCAATAAAAACAGAGAAAAATACAATCTGCCAAAGCGAGACAGGCAGATTCTGCTTCACATTGCAAATTCAATCTGCCAAATCTTCTAATGTCGTCCAAGCCATATTTGCTTGAGGAAACACTGATGAGTGGATCTCTGTGTTAGAGCTCCTGACCTGATATCCAGCTGCTGAAACTGGCATTTTAGGCAGTTATTTACTTTCCTCTCTTTGGCATCATTTTAACCGCCCTGCTTCCTTTTCTGAAGTCAACGGCACAGAGGGGAGAAACGCTGCATCCAAAAACTCTCCAGGGCTAACACAGCTGCGAGTTTTGTACACTGCCCTGCTGGCCACACAAGAAAGCAAAAGCAATGATCCCCAGTCTCTGGGCCCCAGTCACCTGAAAAAGATGACTCTCCTCCTATTTTAGTCTACACCGCATAGCTAGAGCTAGTGCTTTTATTACCTCTACTGAGGAACAGATCTTATGCAGCACAGCCAACTACCTGGTAAAGTAAAAAACAAGTAAAAAAGTAAGAAAAGTCTTGTCTTTACCAGGTAGTTGGCTGTGTTGCATAAGATCTGTCACCAACTGATCTAGGCAAGCACTATTTGTATATCGAAGGGATGTTGTTATACGTCAAATGCACAAGGTATTTCACTGAAGTCAACGTGTCCTGTCCTGCTCCTGCCAACTACAAGTTAGTGCAAATTCACATAGAAACGCAGAGCCGGGAACAGACCCCAAGTGCAACCTCCAGGTCCCATCCTTAAAACTACATGCTCAAGTTTCTTCCCCAGAACTGTGGCTCTAAATGGGATTATGTCAGATCCTATGCATGTTTATTTGCCTTTAACCAGAAAGTAAACCTCTTAAACAATGTGGTGAAAAGGAGGAAATCCCTCCCATTGATTAAACACACAAATCAAAGCCTCCAGAGGTTGATTAGTTCTAATTATTCACATGTACCGGGATGCCTGCCTTAGAATAACTGGTGGGAGAGCTTGGACTACATGAATGTTGTTTTTTTGTCTTACACAACCACCAAAAGTCCTCGGCTTCATGGAGGCCTGATTGAGCCAGATGCTGTAAAAGTACACAGGACCAGGCCCTGGTCCTCACAAGCTTACCCAGTAAAGGGACAATACTGACAACAGGATGGGGGGACAAGTCCAGATCAAGTAGCAAAGTCAGAAACAGACCTTCTACCTCCCGAGTCTCAGCCCAAGGCCTTGTCCTGGGTCTAGGCCATACCATGAACACATACCAAGTTTGAAACTCCTGTGTTTTATGATATTGTGATATGTGTAAAAATGTAATTTTTGCTATAGAAATTTTCAGTGAAATTACAGCTAACTTGTGAATCATACAAGTGTTACTAATTTCTGGCATAAAACTAACAGGACAGCTGCACATTGTCTGGAGAAGATATCAGGCTAAAAATAGATCAGACTTAGATTAAAGCCTTCCCAAGACAGACTGGTGGATGAAATAGTATGAGCAGACCACAGCTATATTGCTATTCTTAGATAGACAAAGTCAGGACCTAGTTTTGTGCTCTGCAGTTTTCTATCCCGTGTCCCCACGTATTCTGGCCAAAAATTTCCAGCATAAATTGAAGCAAATTTACAGCTCTTGTGACATGTGTTTTGCTTCCCATCCTATGCAGAAAAGCTAAAACAGCATAAGAGCATTTGACTGTGTCCCGTCTTTGTCCCTGGCCTGCCCCATGCTGAGGTTTGGCACTTTGCAAATTTTATGCCCTCAGCAGAGTTCCCTTTGCTGGGGATCTGGAGTTTTTAACTTGGTGAGGTACCTTGTAACTATCCTGACAAATTCGCAAGCACATTAATGTCAAAGGAAGTCCAGTTCCATCACCCAAGCCAGAAGAATAAGGGCAGTAAGAATAAAAGACTTGACTGGTGAAATAAGGCAAACTGATCCTCAGCTGTCACAGTAGCAAACAGTATCTGCAGGGGATGTTTATCATCATCAGGAAACTTTAATCAGGGAGAAAATGAATGCACGATGCATCCTGTGATTTCAGCTGCAGCTAACATTGACTTAACAGCACAGCAAATGCTTGCCACTTTCAAAAATCAAGCCAGTGGCTCTTTAAATTCAGTCTCCAAAACCTGAGGCATCCCTCATGAATGGCCTTTTCTGGCTAAAGGGCAATAATTGTTATCTACACACTGACAGAGTGCTGCTCCATGCTCACAAAACACAGCAAAATCAAGGTTCAGAAAGCTATTCTCAGTAGTGTCCAGCAAAAGGACAAGAAGAAATGGGCACAAACTGAAATACAAGAAATTCTGTTTAAACGTAAGACAAAACTTTTTTACTCTAAGGTGATCAATTATTGGAACAGGTTGCCCAGGGAGGCTGTGGATTCTCCATTCTTGGAGATATTCAAAACCTGACTGGACATGGTCCTGAGCAACCTCCTCCAGCCTACCCTGCTTTGAGCTCATGGGTTGGACTAAACCATCGCCAGTGGTCCCTTCCAACCTCAGCGATGCTGTGATTCTGCGAAGGCAGCGCAGAGGTTAAAAGCTCCAACGCAGGGCTCAGCACTTATCTCGTATCAGTTTCCAGAAAAGCTATTGCACTAACATCAGTGCAATGAATCCTGATTTTCATCTGCACAAGTGGAGGAGAATCATGCTGGTTAGCATGAAAGCCAATTTACGCAGGTGGAAGAATGAAAGGCACTCACTGTGGTGCTCCTGTGGAAACTTGCCACGTTCGTGTCCCCAGTAAGCCATGCCAAGACATCACTGCCTACGAATAGATGTGTTCCTTTTCCATAGCTCACTGTTAAAATCTCTGACATTCAACGTAATTTCCTTTCAGCAAACTGGAAGTCTCACAGACCTGCTCTCTATCTCACTGTGTTTCGTGTAGTGTTTAAAGTACTAAAGAACAGATTTTTACACAGAATGTAAAAAAAAAAAAAGAAAAAAAAACTTCAAAAATACCTAATGAAAAGCACACCAATCTCTCTCCTTTAAAACGTCCATCAGGGCCCTCAGTCAGACTGAGGGCTGTGTGCTAGCCATTCTGATTGCAGGACCACAACCCGATTTTCCCATATGCTTCCCAAAGCTGGAGGACTTCCCTTTATAAAGTTAAAGCATTGTAACTGAGGAGGTGAACAGCAATGGACACTCCTTCTGGCTATTAGGCTACTACCCAGCGTAGTCCCTCATGGGATATTACATCTGCCAATCTTAATTTATTAAGATTTCTCTAGAGGGGCTGGTTGCTAGCATGCACATTATGAACTTCATGTGAAGGCAGGCCGTGCAGAAGCTTTGGGTAATCCCATGGATGTGTCTGGGTAGCTGTCAGGGAATTAGAGGGCACAAGGGTTAAACCGCACCAGATCTGAACAAGGGAATGAGCTTCACCTTTGAATGAAGAGATCACTAGGAAACTGTTTCCTGTGCACTAGACAGGAATAACTCCTGCAAGGGATGAATGGCCCCAAGATACAGCTAAAGATCTGATGTGAATTGAGAGAAGCCAGGAATTTCCTGATCTCACTGTCTCACTCCTCCCAGAATGGCCTGAGCTAACAGGAAGGAGAGAGGCAAGCTCATCTCTGAATCTTTCTCTCTTCATTGTTTGAGTCTGTGTAGCCTCAGCTGTGTTGGAGGAGAAAATGTTCTGGGAACTTCTCATCAGATACAGTTCTCTTGATAGACAGTTAGAGATAAACCTTTCTTTTTTTTTCTTTTCTGCAAAAGTTCAAGATAATGACATTGCCACAGAAAAATGCTTTCCTATTGCTCTGCAAAAGGCAGACTTCACCCTTCTACTGCCTTCTGTCATGGCAATTTCAAAAGTGGTTTGCCTGGAAAAAATCAGACAACAAAGGTCTTGATCCTTAAGCTTATTGTGCAGTTGGATCCACTTGTGCTGACCTTTACAGTCAGACAGAAGCTACATACAATAGCAAAGCTCAGCAAGGGCATGAGAGTCTCCGTCAGGATGACCATGGCCCTGGGCACCAACAGGATGCTGACTGCTGGCAAACAGGACAGATGCTTCTCACAATGTGCTATCCATGAAAGACTGTGTTCACACCAGCTTCCATCCCTGACACAGTCCCTCAGAGGAAGAGGACATGGCCAGGTACTCAAGACACCTGCAATGGGGCTGGCTCTTTTGGGAGCACTAGCTGGAGGTCAGCCAAGCTATCCTCGGAGGTCTAAAGCTGCACTGATTTACAACATTTAGGCATCTGAATCACTCCCTAGACATCTAACTTTTAGACAGCTGCAGTTAAAGAGAGCTAATCTGTATGCTAGGAGTATGCCTACACCAGACAGCGAATTGCAGTGCAGAGACCCCTGAGCTACCCTCAATCAAAAATGTTATGTCCACACAAGGACAAGTGTCAACACAATTCCTTATGTCCCGAAGCAGTCTAGCAGCATAGGCATGGTCAGTCTAGCAGCATAAGCACGGTGTCTGGCCCTGGCTAAGGACGCCAGACGCTCAGCAGGGATAACTGACTTGCGCTGCGCTGATGCAGCCATACCACTTCCAGCTCTGGCAAAGGCTAAGTCAGAGGCAATTCAGAGCTCTCTGTATTCTGCTTCATCGGGCAGTGTGACCATGCCCTAAGGGCCACCCCAGAACTTCAACTCACAGCTTGTTGTGGGAGATAAAATCTGCAGAGGCATCCCCATGGTCAGCTTTTACTCATCTTCTAGTACTATTTCATTCCAAACTCTTTCCACTGGAACATGTTTGCTTACATGCAGACAAAGCTGACAAAAATCACTTTGCAGGACAAAAACATTAAAGGATTTACAAGAGGATAAAGGGGTGTGCCAAAATCTTCAAAAAGATATCTTCAGCTCAGTGCAGGACCCTATTCTCATCAGCAGACTTCTATAAACTAAATCAGTGGACAGCAGTTCCCTGTTTTACCCAGCTCTTCAGATTGCAACTCCTAGAATACCAGTGGAAACTAGCAGGACACATACAGATAGCATACTGGGCTAAATCCTTGGCTGATGCAATCAGAAAAACTCTACTGAAGTCAGCAGAGGTAGGCTAATTTACATGCTGGTGTCTAACTCTGGAAGATTAAGTACAGAGATGCTTTGCTGTGAAAGGGCAATCTCTCATTTGATCCTAAGTATCATCAATCATTAGATTGCAGATAACAAGCAAGTTGAGTACATGCAAATTCTTCCCCAATCTAAAAGGCCCTCTGTCAGAGTATCTCCATGGCCATTATTAAAGTCCAGTTACAGTTCTAACTGCACAGGAATGGCTTTTTCTCCTTTGGCAGATATGCGTCCTTTGTTTCTCCCATGTCCTACAGATAAAAATAAGCCTTTAATACATTAATTCCTGCTTTTTCTGAAGAGCTATAGGTCAGGAAGATAATGACCAATAAACTCAGTTCCAACAGTACAGTTTTTATTTTTGATGACCACGAAGCCAGGAAGAATAAAGCAGTTCACTTCAGACAAAGAGCAGTAACACGCTGGTCCAGATTTCCAAAAGCAACTTGGGACTGTGGCTACCACATTTTTTGAGTTCAGCACTTTCTGAATATCAGATCCCCACACAGGTCTCAAGTTATTGGACACTCCAAATTGCTTTAGTTACTTTTGGAAATCTTGGCCTCAACGTTTATGTTATGGCTCCAGAGAGCTTCTCTGAACACATTTACAGTCAGAAAATGGTATTGCTTTACTGCACTATAGTCTGGATATCAAGAAGATGTTCTGATTCACACTCCAAAAGGACTGCTTCTATTCATCTAACCTATATTTGACCCTGTCAGATAACACCTAACTTAGACTTCCCATCCACATTAGCCTGTCCTCATTTTTTAAGACAAACTACACACTCAACAGTTTGGCTTCCTGATTCAAGTGGAATACACAATGGTCATTTGTTCTACCTACTTCCTCAGAAAAGTAGAGAAAGTCCCTCTCATATGGAAAATAATGTTGAATTATAATTAGCAATGGCTTTACCATGATGTTCTGCACTTTCTACCTAGTAACCTGATTCAAATGAATCAAAATACTAGCCAACTTCTAAGCTGTACTGGTTTAAAAAATAGTATCAAAGAATCAATAGAGAAACCCTCTGCCGTGCAGAGGGCTTGGAATTTTTTTTTTAAAGTCTCTGGAAGCATACAATGGATAAAGTGACTCTTCCGTTTTTCAGTAACTAATACTGTTTCCACCACCTTCAGAAACTCTCACTATTGCTACCGTGTTCTAATGAAATTTGCATGCTGCAGGAGGGAGGTATCTGGTGCTCTGATTATAATCATGAGAGACCCAAAAGAATGTCAGAGCATGATTCAGTGGGACAACCATGAGTTACAAACAAAAAAGGCTCCTGTTTTCACACAGACGACAGAATAAACAATGATCAGAAGGAAACTGGAGGATGTGACAAAAAAAAATGTGGTTAAAGTTTGAAAAATACCAGCTTGGGCAGAGAAGTTCATTTCTAAGATCCACAGTCAAGGCAAATACTTCAGAGATGCCTTTTGAATGACACGTTAAGTTGCAGTCTCCAGTTGCTGTCTGGGTTAGACACCCCAGGATTCTTTTCAACAGAAGCAGGGAAAATTTTAGTAGGAATTTCCTACTCTCATTAACTTATCCTGTAGCGATGTCATTTCTGAACATCCAAGCTCACAAGATTTTCAACTAATTTGAATGGGAACAGGATCAAGTAGCAAGTCACTCCGGTGGGATTCAGAGATTTGCCCTGTCACTGAACAAACCTCTGCAAAAGCCCATGAATTTGAGCTCAGATTCTGACTCAGGGTTTGGCCTGGACAGTCTCAGGATGGAATTAATCTCACATAACTTTATTTATCTAAAGTTACATGTCTGGTCCATGCTAGTTTCCTGGGTTGCCTCAGTAACCACTGAAACAAGATCAACATCTCCAGGGGACGAGTCTTCCTACCCTACAGAGGTAGCCAAAAAGGGGTCAGATCCAATCGTACCTGTGACTCACACGTAAAGATAGTCTGGAAGCATGAGAGGAGAGGTGAAGACTATTTTAGGCAACAGATGTAACACAGCCCTCAACCCTTACATGCGGTGGTCATTTCAGAACCCTAATCCAAAAAGGCATACAGGTAAAACAGCCCGGTTGTGCCAATGATAAATTTAGTTTGCGTGCGTTATTCACAAGCGTCAACTCCAGAGAACAGTACAGAACTCTTGTACTGGATGTAAGAAGTAATTTGACCACAGAAAGTTTCTTCCTAAATGCTTCCGGTTTATATTTATGCCCCTATGCCATGACATTTCGTAGCCGTTATGTATTTTGGTACTGTGCAATAAATCTATGAATGTTATTTGAATCTTGTGCTGTCCTAGCTGACATAGTATCCCATGGCAATGAATACTACTTTACCTGGAGTATCTTAGAGCCACTATGACTTGCTCACCTGTGGAGATACCCCTGAGCAACACCTTTTGCCTGTCTCCTTTACTCTCGTCTTCTCCTCTCCACCTATAATCCAAACATCATATCAAAAATAGCTCTAAAGTTAAAACCCTACATTTAATCAAAACAAAATCCAGAAACATGAGTGAACCACTGTAGCAAAATCCCGTCCCTAATTTGAAATTATGTCACCTTTGTTATTAGACAGTGCAAACACTGGCATTTGATATATATTACACATATAATATACATATATTTACGTGTTTTACACAGGAATTTCAGAATAATGTCTCATCTGAATATGCAGCACATGAACTTGCAGCAACACCTATCTATTAAGTTGATACTTCAAATCAATTTTTAGCCTGGTTTCCTAAGAAAACATGGCATATGCCAGTACACACTCTGTGTAAGTGTGTGTGTCTGCACGTGTGCATATGGGGGAAGGAAGGGAGCTGTCCCCTGGCTGATAACTATTGACCTAATTAGGCCATTTTAACAAAATTTGATGGGGATCCCAAAGTCCCTAAGAGTTTCACGAAAGCAGGCAAGGCTTTAGAGGAGAGAGAACCCATAGTGGGATCTATACTCATAGTGGAAAATGTGGCAGTATGAGCTCGCTCCTTATTAGACATCAGATGATCTGCAGGAGAAAGACCTGAAAAGGTGACTCCATAGGTAGACCAGCTTCTTTATTCCACTGCTTGGGGATCCCAGGAATGCTATTTACCATTTTGTCACTAGATGGTATTGTTCCACAGGCTATATTTGAGCCTCAAAGGTCAAATGTAACATGGCATATCAGAAGCTAGATTTATTGAAGAGACAGAGAATGCTTTCTTCATGTATGTTTATGTTCATTTTCATATATAAATGGCATTAGAAAAATCAAACTGTAACAGCTAAAGGAAAAGAGCTTTGGTAAAAAGGTAGATAGTGTAACTCAGTACTGATGAACCATACATTTCCTTCATATCAGAAAAAACTGCTAACATAAAGAGGTGGAAAATTATTGATAAAAAATTGAATGTATCTGTTAAAACATACATGAGAGGCCTTTTATCATAGTTCAATCTGATCTGATACAAAATTAAAACAGCCTGACAAATTCTGTTCATCCATTTGCAAATATTATGCTAGGATGTTATGAGCACAAACTCCTTCACTTTCGAAACTGGGCCTTTACCTGTATCCCGAAGACAAAAAGAAGATGCTTCAGTTTTCCAGCCTGGATGCATGTCACTTTTGTCCTCTCCATGTTCACTTGAATATGCTCTGGCAGGGAGAGGGTTGTTCTGTAAAGCAAATGATGCTTCATCTTAATAGCCTGACCTAAAAAACATGCCTAAGTGGTAAATCCATGAACTCAGCACTAACAGAAATGAGATTTTCAAGACTCCTCAGCTCCCAGGTCTTTCTACAACCAAGCCAACAGAAGTCTTTCAGGAGAGAAATTTACTGAGAAAATTCAGAAAATTCTGACCTAAATGGCTTCCTATCTTGAGGAGTCAGTTACGCTGGGGTTTGTTCCCTGGCACTGACCACCTAAAATATCATTTTCAGATGTGAGCTACTGGTCCAATCGCTCTCTCTATCATTTTGAAGAAAGACACCACCAGGGGACAATTCATTCAAGCCTAACTTGATGTCTAAAGAAATGATCCTAACTGCCTGCTAGAGAGGCCTCCTCCACTAAGCACAGAGGGGGCCTAGAGAATTGTTTAGACATGTTTAGCTAAAGGCTAAAGGTAAGCGGAAGGAATCCCACCTAAATATACAGTGGAATGCCACTTAGCCCAGAGAAACGCCAAGTGGAAATGCAACACCCCTTGCAATTGTCTCCATTTTGCGCATGTCCGTGTCTCAGTGTGTATGCATGTCGTGTCTCTCTCTGTACAATCGCTGCCCCCTTCTGGGGAGAACATACTTGACTCACTAAGTCAGGGGAAATGCTGGGATGAAATTCACTTTATGTCTACGGATTTCCAGCCTCAGCATTCAATATGCTGTGGCACTGCTGCCCTATCACAAGCTGAAACCCTTATTAGGCAAGGCTACAACTTGGATTCTTAGAAAATGTTTCTTTTAAGGAGAGCTTTGTTAGATAAACTCTATTGCGCCAGTAAGAACTGAATGGAGCTATCTCCATACCTTGGGGCTCCCCTCCTCTTCCTCTTCATCGCAGTCTAACCCTTGATGGGAGATCTCAGTAGGGCCATTCTTCTGGAGCAGCCTGCTTTCAACTGTCCCCATTCTTTTGTTTTCAGTTGTTACCCTCACTTTCACGATGTGAAATCCAGTGGAGACTGACCCCACTTTCAGGTTGACAGGATCACCATCAAACAGCAGATTACTAGGGCTGC